>NC_139994.1:58830422-58851757 GCF_964263955.1 Coregonus lavaretus
TTATACACACTACACAGACAATAATAATATAATAATAGTAATAACAATAAGAATAATAATATAATAAGCCATTGAGACGCTTTTCTCCAGCTAATTCATCCATTTCCTGCGGAGAGAAATACTAAGAAATCTCTCCATTGTATCATGTCTATGGGCTAATTGATTGACGATCATTCTCTGTTGCTTCAAGGTCATTCACAGGGAGATCAAATCAAATTGTATTTGTCACATGCACCGAATACAACTGGTGTAAACTTACGAGCCCTTCCCAACGAAAATAGTAACACAAGAGGAATAAAATAAAATACACAAGAATGGAGCTACATACATGGAGTACCAGTACCAGATCAATGTGGAGCTATATACAGGAAGTACCAGTACCAGATCAATGTGGAGCTATATACAGGGAGTACCAGTACCAGATCAATGTGGAGCTATATACAGGGAGTACCAGATCAATGTGGAGCTATATACAGGGAGTACCAGTACCAGATCAATGTGGAGCTATATACAGGGAGTACCAGTACCAGATCAATGTGGAGCTATATACAGGGAGTCCCAGTACCAGATCAATGTGGAGCTATATACAGGAAGTACCAGTACCAGATCAATGTGGAGCTATATACAGGGAGTACCAGTAACAGATCAATGTGGAGCTATATACAGGGAGTACCAGTAACAGATCAATGTGGAGCTATATACAGGGAGTACCAATAACATATCAATGTGGAGCTATATACAGGGAGTACCAGTACCATATCAATGTGGAGCTATATACAGGGAGTACCAGTAACAGATCAATGTGGAGCTATATACAGGGAGTACCAGTACCAGATCAATGTGCAGAGGTAAGAGGTATTTGAGGTAGATATGTACATGAAGGCAGGGTGTGTGCATCAAATCAAATAAAAATTTATTTGTCACATACACGTGTTTAGCAGATGTTATTGCGGGTGTAGCGAATGCTTGTGCTTCTAGCTCTGACAGTGCAGTAATATCTAACATTTTTACAACATATACCCAATACACACAAATCTAATGAAGGAATGAAATTAAGAATTTATACATACAGTGGGGAAAAAAAGTATTTAGTCAGCCACCAATTGTGCAAGTTCTCCCACTTAAAAAGATGAGAGAGGCCTGTAATTTTCATCATAGGTACACGTCAACTATGACAGACAAATTGAGGAAAAAAAATCCAGAAAATCACATTGCAGGATTTTTTATGAATTTATTTGCAAATGATGGTGGAAAATAAGTATTTGGTCACCTACAAACAAGCAAGATTTCTGGCTCTCACAGACCTGTAACTTCTTCTTTAAGAGGCTCCTCTGTCCTCCACTAGTTACCTGTATTAATGGCACCTGTTTGAACTTGTTATCAGTATAAAAGACACCTGTCCACAACCTCAAACAGTCACACTCCAAACTCCACTATGGCCAAGACCAAAGAGCTGTCAAAGGACACCAGAAACAAAATTGTAGACCTGCACCAGGCTGGGAAGACTGAATCTGCAATAGGTAAGCAGCTTGGTTTGAAGAAATCAACTGTGGGAGCAATTATTAGGAAATGGAAGACATACAAGACCACTGATAATCTCCCTTGATCTGGGGCTCCACGCAAGATCTCACCCCGTGGGGTCAAAATGATCACAAGAACGGTGAGCAAAAATCCCAGAACCACACGGGGGGACCTAGTGAATGACCTGCAGAGAGCTGGGACCAAAGTAACAAAGCCTACCATCAGTAACACACTACGCCGCCAGGGACTCAAATCCTGCAGTGCGAGACGTGTCCCCCTGCTTAAGCCAGTACATGTCCAGGCCCATCTGAAGTTTGCTAGAGTGCATTTGGATGATCCAGAAGAGGATTGGGAGAATGTCATATGGTCGGATGAAACCAAAATATAACTTTTTGGGAAAAACTCAACTCGTCGTGTTTGGAGTACAAAGAATGCTGAGTTGCATCCAAAGAACACCATACCTACTGTGAAGCATGGGGGTGGAAACATCATGCTTTGGGGCTGTTTTTCTGCAAAGGGACCAGGACGACTGATCCGTGTAAAGGAAAGAATGAATGGGGCCATGTATCATGAGATTTTGAGTGAAAACCTCCTTCCATCAGCAAGGGCATTGAACATGAAACGTGGCTTGGTCTTTCAGCATGACAATGATCCCAAACACACCGCCCGGGCAACGAAGGAGTGGCTTCGTAAGAAACATTTCAAGGTCCTGGAGTGGCCTAGCCAGTCTCCAGATCTCAACCCCATAGAAAATCTTTGGAGGGAGTTGAAAGTCCGTGTTGCCCAGCGACAGCCCCAAAACATCACTGCTCTAGAGGAGATCTGCATGGGGGAATGGGCCAAAATACCAGCAACAGTGTGTGAAAACCTTGTGAAGACTTACAGAAAACATTTGACCTGTGTCATTTCCAACAAAGGGTATATAACAAAGTATTGAGAAACTTTTGTTATTGACCAAATACTTATTTTCCACCATAATTTGCTAATAAATTCATAAAAAATCCTACAATGTGATTTTCTGGAAATTTTTTTCTCATTTTGTCTGTCATAGTTGACGTGTACCTATGATGAAAATTACTGGCCTCTCTCATCTTTTTAAGTGGGAGAACTTGCACAATTGGTGGCTGACTAAATACTTTTTTCCCCCACTGTATATGGATGAGCGATGTCAGAGCGGCATGGACTAAGATACAGTAGAATACTATAGAATACAGTATATACATATGAGATGAGTAATGCAAGATATGTAAACATTACTAAAGTGACTAGTGTTCCATTTCTTAAAGTGGCCAGTGATTTCTAGTCTATGTCTATAGGCAGCAGCCTCTAATGTGCTAGTGATGGCTATTTAACAGTCTGATGGCCTTGAGATAGAAGCTGTTTTTCAGTCTCTCTGTCCCAGCTTTGAAGCACCTGTACTGACCTCGCCTTCTGGATGATAGCGGGGTGAACAGGCAGTGGCTTGGGTGGTTGATGTCCTTGATTATCTTTTTGGCCTTCCTGTGACATTGGGTGCTGTAGGTGTCCTGGAGGGCGGGTAGTTTGCCCCCGGTAATGCATTGGGCAGACCGTACCACCCTCTGGAGAGCCCTGCGGTTGCTGGCAGTGCAGTTGCCGTACCAGGCGGTGATACAGCCCGACAGGATGCTCTCAATTGTGCATCTGTAAAAGTTTGTGAGGGTTTTAGGTGCCAAGCCAAATTTCTTCAGCCTCCTGAGGTTGAAGAGGCTCTGTTGCGCCTTTTTCTCCACACAGTCTGTGTGGGTGGACCATTTCAGTTTGTCAGTGATGTGTATTCCAAGGAACTTGAAGCTTTCCAACTTCTCCACTGCGGCCCCGTCGATGTGGATAGGGGGGTGCGCCCTCTTCTGTTTCCTGAAGTCCACGATCATCTCCTTTGTTTTGTTGACGTTGAGTGAGAGGTTATTTTCCTGGCAGCAGACTCCCAGAGTCTCGTCATTGTTGGTAATCAAGCCTACTACTGTTATGTCGTCTGCACACTTGATGATTGAGTTGGAGGTGTGCTTGGCCACGCAGTCATGGGTGAACAGGGAGTACAGGAGCACGCACCCTTGTGGGGCCCCAGTGTTGAGGATCAGCGAAGTGGAGGTGTTGTTTCCTACCTTCACCACCTGGGGGAGGCCCATCAGGAAGTCCAGGACCCAGTTGCACAGGGCGGAGTTCAGACCCAGGGCCTCAAGCTTAATGATGAGGTTGGAGGGTACTATGGTGTTGAATGCTGAGCTATAGTCAATGAACAGCATTCTTACATAGGTATTCCTCTTGTCCAGATGGGATAGGGCAGTGTGCAGTGTGACGGCGATTGCATCGTCTGTGGATCTATTGGGGCGGTAAGCAAATTGAAGTGGGTCTAGGGTGACAGGTAAGGTAGAGGTGATATGATCCTTGACTAGTCTCTCAAAGCACTTCATGATGACAGAGGTGAGTGCTACGGGGCGATAGTCATTTAGTTTAGTTACCTTTGCTTTCTTGGGTACAGGAACAATGGTGGCCATCTTGAAGCATGTGGAGACAGCAGACTGGGATAGGGAGAGATTGAATATGTCCGTAAACACACCAGCCAGCTGGTCTACGCATGCTCTGAGGACGTGGCTAGGGATGCCGTCTGCAGCCCTGCGAGGGTTAACACGCTTAAATGTCTTACTCACGTCGGCCATGGAGAAGGAGAGCCCACAGTCCTTGGTAGTGGGCCACATCGGTGGCACTGTGTTATCCTCAAAGCGGGCGAAGAAAGTGTTTAGCTTGTCCGGAAGCAAGACGTCGGTGGCGGCAACATGGCTGGTTTTCCTTTGGTAGTCCGTGATTGTCTGTAGACCCTGCCACATACGTCTTGTGTCTGAGCCGTTGAATTGCGACTCCACTTTTTGCCTGTTTGATTGCCTTGCGGAGTGAATAGCTACACTGTTTGTATTCTGCCATATTTCCAGTCACCTTGCCATGGTTAAATGCGGTGTTTCGCGCTTTCAGTTTTGCGCGAATTCTGCCATCTATCCACGGTTTCTGGTTAGGGTAGGTTTTAATAGTCACAGTGGGTACAACATCTCCTATACACTTCCTGATAAACTCAGTCATCGTTTCAGTGTATTCATCTAAATTATTTTTGCAAGCTACCCGGAACATATCCCAGTCCGCATGATCAAAACAATCCTGAAGCGTGGATTCCGATTGGTCAGACCAGCGTTGAATAGTCCTTAGCACGGGTACTTCCTGTTTGAGTTTCTGCCTATAGGAAGGGAGGAGCAAAATGGAGTCGTGGTCAGATTTGCCGAAAGGAGGGCGGGGGAGGGCCTTGTAAGCATCCCGGAAGTTCTAATAGCAATGGTTGAGTGTTTTAGCAGTGTGAGTACAACAGTCGATATGTTGATAGAACTTCGGCAGCCTAGTCCTCAAATGTTCTTTGTTAAAATCCACAGCTACAATAAATGCAGCCTCAGGATATGTGGTTTCCAGTTGGAATAAAGTCCAGTGAAGTTCTTTGAGGACCGTCGTGGAATCGGCTTGAGGGGGGATATAAACGGCCGTGGCTATAACCGAAGAAAATTATCTTGGGAGATAATACGGTCAGCATTTCATTGTGAGGTATTCTAGGTCGGGTGAACAAAAGGACTTGAGTTCCTGTATGTTACTACAATTACACCATGAGTCGTTAATCATGAAACACACACCTCCGCCCTTCTGCTTCCCGGAGATATATTTATTTCTGTCTGCACGATGAACTGAGAACCCATCTGGCTGGACCGATTTCGACAGAATATCCTGAGAGAGCCATGTTTCCATGAAACAAAGTATGTTACAGGCCCTGATGTATCTCTGGAAAGAAACCCTTGCCCTGAGCTCGTCAACTTTGTTTTCCAAAGACTGAAAATTAGCGAGTAATATACTGGGAAGCGGTGGGTGGTATTAGCGCCGCCTAAGTCGAACCAGCAAGCCGCTCCGAGTGCCTCTCCTCCGCCGGAGATGTTTTGGGTCAGCCTCTGGAATCAGTTCAATTACCCTGGGGAGAGCGAACAAAGGATCTGCTTCAGGAAAGTCGTATTCCTGGTCGTAATGCTGGTAGTTCTGGTGAGTTACCGCTGCTCTGATATCCCAAAGTTTTTCCCGGCTGTATGTAATGATACAAAACATTTTCTGAGCTAATAATGTAAAAGATAATACATTAAAAAAACATTTCCTAAGAGCTAGTCGCGAGGCAGCCATCTTCGTCGGCGCCATCTGTTCCAGACTCTATCTTGCTTGTATGTATGTGTGTTTGTGTTGTGTCGGTATGCATGTGTGTGTTATGTGTGTGTGTGTGCATACGTACTGTATGTGAATGTGTGTGTGAGTGTCAATGTAGTGTGTGAGTGAGTGTGTATATGGCGTGTATATATAGTCTAGTGCTTGTGCGTATGGTCAGTGCAAGATAGAGTCAGTGCAGATAGTTTGGGTACCATTCATTTACTATTTAGCAGTGCACTTGGGTTGCATAACACAGGATTGACAAGATTAAACACTTTGAGATGACCTCAAACTAGTTTAATCCTATACTTGTCCAATCCTATACTTGTCCCCACTGTCCATATAATCTTACTCATTATGATCTAAAAGTCTAAACTGATCCTAGACCAGCACTCTAAGATGCTTTATGAATATGGACCCTTAACTGTAGACTACTGTAGCTATTCAGGGCTTTCCCATTTTGTGTAGATCTGTCTGTTTTGACTAGCGTCCTAACCAACATATTTCTCTACAGCTATTAATACACACAGACACACACACACACCTGAATAACACACACACACACCTGAATAACACACACACACACCTGAATAACACACACACACACCTGAATAACACACACACACACCTGAATAACACACACACACACACACACACACACACACCTGAGCACCACATCAATTCCCTGGTTGGAGAGGCCTATTTCAAGCGTTCCTGCCTCTGTACACCCACATTACCCCTTTAGACAGCTGAACAGCACCAGACCACAGGATGCTGCGTGACATATTGAAATTCAATTAGCATGTCATTTAGATGTCCTTTGGGACTAATCTAATTCCCTATCCTTATCCTGCAGTGGAGAATTACAATGGGCACAGCAGCCAGCCCAGACCTCTGGTTAAGCCCATTCAGTCTTCCAGACGCCAAGTGACCCTATATAGAGCCCCAATATGCTGCCGCTATGAAATATATATGTGCTGTGTGCAATGTGCATGCTGCTATGCGTGTGTGACCTTGTCGGCAGCCCCCTGTAAAAGCCCCTGTGTATTTTACAGTGTGTATGTGTGTCTGGATAGTCTTATGATTGACCACACAGTACACATGTGTCCTCAACAGAATAGAATGCCAGCTGGCATTAATTTGGACGCCTAAAGGAGCGGAGTGCAGAGTATACGGTTGATAATTGTGTCCACGGTCGATAATTCTGATATGAGAAACGGAAACTAATTTCAAGGTGAGACCCTTCTCCCAGTCCGTTGATCTAAATTGCTAGCAGACTTCTAATAAGACAATGTAGGCAAGCTAGCGAGGGCCTGTCTATTGTCCATTATACAAGCCTATATCTAATATCACAATGTTTTCTATTACTGCTTTCCTCCATTCTCTCTGACACGGACCCTGACAGGAGAGAACCTGAAGTTTGTCTATAACATGGGGGATTAGGGTCCCCAATTTGTCCTGACCAGGGAAAAGCCGATAGCTATATTCTGGCCCTACCCAACAGCCCATATCTACTGTACTATCCCTAGATATATCCTGGCCCTACCCAACAGCCCATATCTACTGTACTATCCCTAGCTATATCCTAGCCCTACCCAACAGCCCATATCTACTGTACTATCCCTAGATATATCCTGGCCCTACCCAACAGCCCATATCTACTGTACTATCCCTAGCTATATCCTGGCCCTACCCAACAGCCCATATCTACTGTACTATCCCTAGCTATATCCTAGCCCTACCCAACAGCCCATATCTACTGTACTATCCCTAGATATATCCTGGCCCTACCCAACAGCCCATATCTACTGTACTATCCCTAGCTATATCCTGGCCCTACCCAACAGCCCATATCTACTGTACTATCCCTAGCTATATCCTGGCCCTACCCAACAGCCCATATCTACTGTACTATCCCTAGCTATATTCTGGCCCTACCCAACAGCCCATATCTACTGTACTATCCCTAGATATATCCTAGCCCTACCCAACAGCCCATATCTACTGTACTATCCCTAGCTATATCCTGGCCCTACCCAACAGCCCATATCTACTGTACTATCCCTAGCTATATCCTAGCCCTACACAACAGCCCATATCTACTGTACTATCCCTAGCTATATCCTGGCCCTACCCAAGAGCCCATATCTACTGTACTATCCCTAGCTATATCCTAGCCCTACCCAACAGCCCATATATACTGTACTATCCCTAGCTATATCCTGGCCCTACACAACAGCCCATATCTACTGTACTATGACTACATGCCATTTCATTCTAATCTAACCCTGGTCCACAGGGACCCCTATGGAACACGCACTAGACCCCTAGACCCTGGACCTGTTCCTGGGCTACAGGGGTGGGCGTTGGTGGTATGTGTGAGCGTGGGGTGAGGTCACTATCCCATCCCTGAGTGACGAAAAAAAGCCCCAGAGCTACGAAGGTTCTGGTCCAAGAACGAGAGAACAGAGAGAGGCCAAGAGCCAACACCCAGTTGAGAACATCTAAAACAGCTGCTATTGTTTCCCTGTTCCCCCCCTCTCTCTTCCCCCTGTTCCCCCCCTCTCTCCTCCCTAAGGCCCCCATACTGTCAAATAGACCCCGGCACATGGTCGTTAGTGTATATTTACTGTCCAACACCAACACTTCAAGGAAGGAATCTATTTGGATAGGTTAATAATGATACTGATAGCTGATATAGCTAACAGTTGTGGCCCTTTATCTTGCATCATATACTCTATGGGTTTTTCCATCTGTGTGTATAAAGTTAAATCGGCCTGTTAGCTTGTATAGTGAGATCGGGTGTGTCCACAGTTTTGCTGGCAGTAGTCAATTCCCCCTTGTGTGAAAATGCTTTAGTGATGTTATCATCCTCCATGAGTGCAAAAACAGGCGAGGGATAAAAAATCTCCTCAATGTTCTGCCAGACAACAGTCTCAGTGTATCTTTCATTTTGGACATACTGTGCTTGATCCACTAACTAAATAATTAATCTGGTGTCAGAAAATCAGACATAAGAGGACACTATGGAGTTCTTACATCAACAAAAACACTTCCCTAGCATGTTACTAATTAGCAACACTTGATAGCATTCCTAGCATAATCGTTAATTAGCTAGCGAATAGCAACATGATTAAACAGCATAGAGCTATATCTGAGGCTCTATTTTATGTTAGCGCTGATGCTATAAGATGACCAGAGCCACTGAGGGGGTTACATTAAATGAATACCCCTGTGTAGCATAGCGCTAATTACAACTAGCTAGAGAAACGCTTATGGTTTCCCCTTCAGAACTGGCACAGTTAGCCATCTGGCTAACACCCACATACGCTCTAATTGGCGATAAGCAGACAGGGAGGTTATACTTGATATGGTTGATTCTCTTCCAGGTCAACATAAGGAGTGTTTGATGGTTTTATGACACAGCCAACCCTATCGATGTCGGCCTAAGACTGGAACCTGAGTTAGGAAGTTGTTACTGAATACTGACTGACACAGGGTCAGATATCTTTTCATCCATCTAGTGGATTGGAGGTAGGGTCATCTACTGTATTCCTAGATCTGGACTTCAGAGTAACTTCTACCTCAAGCTCTGTAGTTAGTCAGTCCACATCTGGAAGTGTATCGTCAAAACGGGCCCCCATTATCCCTTATGATACATGACGAATTCTGGCAGTATAAATCCGACAATTAGATGGAAATCGAACTTCTGGATTGCATTCCTGCTGTGGAATTCTGGGAAGGGCAAAATAAGACTTCTTGTTAAGGGGGGTGGGTGAGGGGTGTGCAGTGCCTGTATACCCTATAGGGGTTAGGGTGTTGACAGACCCCCTTGGTGCCTCTCCCTGTCAGTGTTGAGTCTAAGGGTTATTAATATCCTCCTCTAAACTAGCCTCACACTTCCTAATTAACCCACCTCCTCAGACTCCTCAGACTTGGGGGAACATGACATGTATTTCCTGTTGGAAACCACATTGGCAAATACATAAAACATGAATACATACTGTATTTCAGGCATAAACCAAAATAAAAAGTAGGGGAGTATCAAAAAGTGTATTCAAATCCCAAAGAAAAGTATGTAAAATTTGCTAGTGCAAGTGTCAGAATCGCTAGCAAGTGCATAATCTTCACACTTAGCATAATGCCCCTTGGGACAGACTTAATGGTTCCCTATGAATCACAAAACCACTCAGAAAGGGATAAACATTTCAACATGGACTGGATAATCTCTTCAGACAGTGTCACTCACTACCCACTGGGCAAGAACTGGTTGAATCAACATTGTTTCCACGTCATTTCAACCAAAAAAGTAAATGTGATGACGTTGAATCAACGTGGAAAACTGATTGGATTTGAAAAAAGTAATCAACCTAAGGGAATTTAGTCTTTTTTTCCCACCCAACTTTTAGCCTAACTCTAATGACATGATGACATGTTTTGTTGATTTCACATTGAATTCACATTAGTTGACAACTCAACCAAATGTAAATCAAAACTAGAAGTTGAACTGACATCTGTGCCCTATTTTCTCCTCCCTCGTTCCTAGAGGAGAGGATGAATGCCCGGGGGGTGTCCGGTGGCGTTACACACTGATGTAAGAATAAACGCGATAAACTGCAGGAAGCGCCCGACATTGTCCCGACCCTTCTGGTTTCCTAGCAACAGTGCCTGTGTTCATAACAACATACAAGCCCCTAGTGAAAGACCAGGGCCTTACAGAGTGCAATGGAGGTGACAGATAGAGGAGGAGAGTGGGAGGGAAGGGATGGGCTGAATATGAAATCACAGCACCCGACTCTTCAGCCCCTCACTCACTCACGCACACGCACACTAAAGAGAGAAAACAGGAAACCCTGAGCCTGCTGCTCCGTGATTGCTTTGACCTGCCCTATCTAACCAGCCTGTTTGTTTCCTATGGTAGTGCTCTGGTGAGGGAAATATGGTAGCAAGATGACCTGACCTGTATAGTATGTTACACCTGCAATAACCAATGTGTGTGTGTGTGTGTGTGTGTGTGTGTGTGTGTGTGTGTGTGTGTGTGTGTGTGGTGTGTCCATTGCCAGAGGAAATCCAGTAGCTAATGGAACTGCTCACGGTAACTATTCTTTTTTTTTTCTTTTTTTTTCACCTTTATTTAACCAGGTAAACCAGTTGAGAACAAGTTCTCATTTACAACTGCGACCTGGCCAAGATAAAGCAAAGCAGTGCGATAAAAACAACAACACAGAGTTACATATGGGGTAAAACAAAACAAAGTCAAAAATACAACAGAAATACATATATATACAGTGTGTGCAAATGTAGCAAGTTATGGAGGTAAGGCAATAAATAGGCTATAGTGCAAAATAATTACAATTAGTATTAACACTGGAATGATAGATGTGCAAGAGATGATGTGCAAATAGAGATACTGGGGTACAAATGAGCAAAATAAATAACAATATAGGGATGAGGTAGTTGGGCGGGCTAATTTCAGATGGGCTGTGTACAGGTGCAGTGATCGGTAAGGTGCTCTGACAACTGATGCTTAAAGTTAGTGAGGGAGATAAGTGTCTCCAGCTTCAGAGATTTTTGCAATTTGTTCCAGTCATTGGCAGCAGAGAACTGGAAGGAATGGCGGCCAAAGGAGGTGTTGGCTTTGGGGATGACCAGTGAGATATACCTGCTGGAGCGCAGACTACGGGTGGGTGTTGCTATGGTGACCAATGAGCTAAGATAAGGCGGGGATTTGCCTAGCAGTGATTTATAGATGGCCTGGAGCCAGTGGGTTTGGCGACGAATATGTAGTGAGGACCAGCCAACAAGAGCGTACAGGTCACAGTGGTGGGTAGTATATGGGGCTTTGGAGACAAAACGGATGGCACTGTGATAGACTACATCCAATTTGCTGAGTAGAGTGTTGGAGGCTATTTTGTAAATGACATCGCCGAAGTCAAGGATCGGTAGGATAGTCCGTTTTACGAGGGCATGTTTGGCAGCATGAGTGAAGGAGGCTTTGTTGCGAAATAGGAAACCGATTCTAGATTTAACTTTGGATTGGAGATTCTTAATGTGAGTCTGGAAGGAGAGTTTACAGTCTAACCAGACACCTAGATATTTGTAGTTGTCCACATACTCTAGGTCAGACCCGTCGAGAGTAGTGATTCTAGTCGGGTGGGCGGGTGCAAGCAGCGTTCGGTTGAAGAGCATGCATTTAGTTTTACTAGTGTTTAAGAGCAGTTGGAGGCTACTGAAGGAGTGTTGTATGGCATTGAAGCTCGTTTGGAGGTTTGTTAACACAGTGTCCAATGAAGGGCGAGATGTATACAAAATGGTGTCGTCTGCGTAGAGGTGGATCTGAGAGTCACCAGCAGCAAGAGCGACGTCATTGATATACACAGAGAAAAGAGTCGGCCCAAGAATTGAACCCTGTGGCACCCCCGTAGAGACTGCCATAGGTCCAGACAACAGGCCCTCCTATTTGACACATTGAACTCTATCTGAGAAGTAGTTGGTGAACCAGGCGAGGCAATCATTTGAGAAACCAAGGCTATTTAGTCTGCCAATAAGAATGCGGTGGTTGACAGAGTCGAAAGCCTTGGCCAGGTCAATGAAAACGGCTGCACAGTACTGTCTATTATCGATCGCGGTTATAATATCGTTTAGGACCTTGAGCGTTGCTGAAGTGCACCCATGACCAGCTCGGAAACCGGATTGCATAGCGGAGAAGGTACGGTGGGATTCGAAATGGTCGGTGATCTGTTCAGCCGCCTTTGTGTCCCTGTCCCTGGTGAGATGTATTGACTAGACAATAAGAGGTCAGGGGTTAGGGTTCAAGGTTGAACTTACCTTTGCAGACGAAGCACTTGATGTGGAAGTGTTTATTCTGCACGCGCAGCACCTCTCCCTTGCAGGCCTTGCCACAGTTCTGACAGGGGATGGAGCTGCTGCCGCTGCCTCCCTGCTTCCCCTGCTTCCCCTGCTTCCCCTGCTCCAGAGGGCTGTGGACAGCCTGCTGGTGAAACACTGAAACACACAGAGAGACACAGAGAGGTTAGATGGGTATGTTCTGTGCGTAGAAATGCTCACACACATGCATTTGGAGAGTCACGTGTAGAAACACACACATGTTCAGTCATAAAAATGTATAAAACTTTAATGACTCATACAAAACAAATGCACATCCGCATACTCATGCATATGCACCCGCACGCACACACACACACACGCACAAACGCACACACGCGCACACACACTGATTACAGAAGCATGTTGGAAACTTCAAATAGCCCGGAGGCCTGCATATGGTATGCACTGTTATAAATATGCTCAGTATGTGTAGTGGGAAAGATATGACCAGATAATCAGTGCATCACGTGGCAGAGAGAGAGTGTTGCTGGAGCTGAAGGTGCAGAGCTCATCTTCAGCCAACTTCAGCTTGTGATATCATGCAGATCAACAAAAATTATAACAATCAGATTTATAATGAAAAATGTATAATGTAAAAACTACAACTCATCAATTAGTAATCATGTCTTCCGGTGACAAACACAGACACCAATCTGATAACTTCCTTCAAGTCAGGGTAGAGTGTAGGACATCAGCTTCCTTCTTTCAGCAGCTCTCCCTTCTCCCTTTGCTATGACACAAAGCACTCGTATCCTTATCCATGCACGTCACCATCACCCCTTTAATTCCGACAACTAATCAGACAAATAGAGCTGCTTTGTTTCCCTCAGTCTCTCTCGCTCTCCGTCCAGGACACGTCTGTGTTCGTCAAACCGGTTCTGTTTTGGACACCATGGTTACCATAATTGGAGTTCAAAAGAAGGGGGAGTTTGTCATCTCGCAAAATGGATTCAAAGACAAAACAAAACAATGGCATTCAGCTAGGCAGAGCAGGCCAATGCACCATTTTCTAGACTAGTGTTTACCCAAGAACCAGTTTCAGCTTCAGTGTCCATTCATCCATTCATTCATTAATTCATCCATTCATTTAGGAGGTTCTCCTCTCTGTTCTTTGTCTGCCAACACTCCCATTGAGAACTTGAGAAATGTCCCTGTTTAGCATCTACTTAGGCCCAAATTAGATAAAGTATGAGTCCCAAATGACACCTTATTCCCTATTAGGGTGCCATTTGGGACGCAAACAAAGGCATGTTAGGCACATTACAAATTGTAGTGTCTGTGGGCTGTAGGTAGCTAAATGACTAACATGTAAATGTAGATGTAGCCTACTCTTGACATGGTAAATTACTACTGAAGACAATAAAAAACACCCTCAACACCGTTTATTGGCCCTTGGAGGTCTCGGGACTCTCGGTCATATCTAGAAGAACCAGACATGGGAGTTAGAGCAAATCATTCTGGGAATGTTTAAAGGGCCTCTGGTGAGGTAAAAACACTGCTTTGTCCGTTTTATAGAGTAAGCGGAAGACCGGTTAAACAACAGAGTGAGGTAGTCTAGCTCTAAAACAAACAAGATTCATTTACGTAGAACTGACAAAGAAACATCAAGATTTTCACCTCCCACAAGGCTCGAGGTATGGTGCTGGTTTCTCATATTTCATGTTCCAAATTCATTGTCTTTGGATAAGGTCATGGACTAGCAGAGTGCACCGTGACCCCAAAAGCTGCTTTAAATTAAAATCCATATTTCCAGATTACCAGATCAATTGCGTTTTTATGGAGCTATCCGTCTCTTACATGAAAGTACAACAGGAGGCATATAATATAATCAAAATATCGAAGATATCTATCTCTATGACGATATCCCGACAATCTGGCAGATATTGGAAGCCCGCTGCTTGTCAATGGGAAGCAGAAGTCTTTCTTGGTACAGTGTAAGCTACCAGTGTTCAGCATGTCAGTATGCTGCTACCAATAAAGCCAAGAATTTGGAGGAAGTGAAATCATGTGTCCTCATAAAATGGTCTGGGGCACTTCAAAAGGGCCTGAGTTGATTGTAACCATGTGGCACAGCCAGGGTCCAGACCAGACTATTCTATTGGAGGAAATGGAGGTCTCTCCCTCTCTCTCACACTCACTCACTCACTCACTCACTCACTCACTCACTCACTCACTCACTCACTCACTCACTCACTCACTCACTCACTCACTCACTCACTCACTCACTCACTCACTCACTCACTCACTCACTCACTCACTCAGCCGGACCAGCATGCACTGCTCCTGACACGCACCTGTTGAGGGGATCCTGTGTCGTTCACTTCCTGTCAGGACAATAAATAAGGCTTGAGGTGATGGAGGGGTCCAAGATGATTTGTTAACAAGATGTTCCTATAGGGGGCAGCATCTCTTTTAAAGGGTACAGTAACAGTTTAGGTCTAAAGCAGATACACTATGAGGAGAACAACCACTGAAGGAGCGCTCTTGACACACAAGGAATTGAATGTGCTATGGAGAGCCTCCACTCTGTGAGCCCATCACATAACTCTCTCTCTCTCTTTCTCTCCTCTCTCTCTCTCCTTTTCTCTACCTCTCTTTCTCCAGAGCCCAGCGAATTAATGTTCAGGCAGTGTAAGCCTGGGTCACAGACGCCCTGCTCTTTCTCTGCTCACTCGGGGACGGACACAAACCCACAGTGCCGTCCTCCCACAGCCAGGGAACAATCTGAGCTATGCACCTCTATAGACCATGGGGTCCTGCCATCTAGATCCCACCCACATACCCGTTAACGCACACATGCACTTTTTCTTAGGTTGGTCGATAGCTACTGTATGTGCGCTGTCAGTGTGGCCCAGTTGGGCAGCCATCTTGGATTCCTCTTCCAGGAGCCATGCTCCTGCCTAAAAATAGCCTGTTCCCTCAACCCATGGGGATTCCATGGTGCTCTGCAACATTCCAGGCAGGGTCCATCTGCGGGGCTGGCGTGGGTGGGCGATTAGAATACTCGGGTTACCACCACCGCAGGGGTGTTTTCTGGTAGCCAACACGTTCGACCTTGGGATGTTGGCTATCGCAACCTCAACAAGGATTTAGATCCTCTAGATTTATCTCTGCAATCCATATTCTTTCATTTTGGAATGATTTATTCTAACATAGATATCGACATCAGGGAGCCACCCAAATCCAGAAAAGTCCAGAAAAGCTGGCATGTGCAGCAGCTAGTATAGAGACAAGTGGCAGAGAGAGAGTGTTTCTGAGGGTGCAGAACTTATCTTCAGCCAACTTCAGCTTGTGATATCATGCAGATCAACAAAAATTATCACAATCAGATTTATAATGGAAAATGTATAATGTAAAAACTACAACTCAGTTTATGTGAGGTCTTACAACTTCCCCATTGGCCCATTCCAGAAAGGCTGTCACGAGAGCAATGCAGGCTCACAGATACACCTGTGCTGTCATGCCTGTCATGATCTGACATGCATTTGACCTATGACCTAGAACCTCAAGGTCAAATACTACAGAGAGCTTTGGTCTATGACCTTGCGGGGAAATTATCCCTAGAACAAATTCCTTTTAAAAGGTAGGTCATACTGGATCACCAGAGACAAAGCAAGAGTGAGATACAATGTGAAATAGATTGCCAAGAGGATGGGGTCTGTAGGAAAGAGTCTCATACAAATTCTTCTAAATCCAATATTTCTCAATATCAGTTTTGTTTAAGATCTTTTGATTCCCATCCAAGAAGTAAGATGATCATGCAACTCATATTATATTTTGTACAGACAGACACCCTGCACATGGAAGATAAACTTGGACATTACTGTGATGTCATGTGTTGCTGCAACATCCAGCAGGTGTTTATAGAATGTAGTTTTGTTTTTCTTCACGTGTCAAATTCTCATTTGGAAGGACGTCAATGTTGATGCCCTGAAGTCATTGATTTATAAGTGCCATTCCATCTCACTGTCTCTCTCTCTCTCTCACCATCTCAAGTTCTCCCATGTCAGCCCACTCCTCCGCACACTCTACTGGCTTCCTGTCGAAGCTCGTATCCACTACAAGACCATGGTCTTGCCTACGGAGCAGCAAGAGGAACTGCCCCTCCCTACCTTCATACTTTCCTCAAACCCTACACCTCAACCAGAGCACTCCGTTCTGCCACCTCAGGTCTCTTGGCCCTCCCACCCTACGGACCAGCAGCTCCCGCTCAGCCCAGTCCAAGCTCTTCTCTGTCCTGGCACCCCAATTGTGGAACCAGCTTCCCCCTGAAGCTAGGACAGCAGAGTCTGTGCCCATCTTCCGAAAACATCTGAAACCCGACCTCTTCAAAGAGCCTCTTAAATAATCCCACAGCAACCCCCCTCGAGAAAAACGATTATGCATATTTTGTGGTCATAAAGTAAATTACGAAAATCGCTATTTAACAAACTAGCTGATCAGCTTACATTTAGCTTTCTATATGAGTGTTTGACATTTGTATGAATTGTAATTCATGTTGTTTAATTTTTTAGGGACTCCTGAGCAAACCAGCAAACCAGGCTGTCATCTTGTGAAACCCAGTGGATGTAAATTGAATGTATAATTTTGTAAGCTTGCCTTGCTGTTCAAGAAGAAATATTTCAAAGTCAATCACGATGTGGAGCTACGTAGCCGACCTGTGTATGGACCCTAAAACATTTGGTATAAAGTTTAGAACAGTGTTTTTAATTGTTCTAGCTACAATGCCTCCACTGGTAATGACTGAGTGAAGCAAATGCGACTCTTACATGTCAAGCTGCTATGGAATGAAAGTCTCTCTCTCTCTCTCCCTCCCTCTCACTCACTCACTCACTCACTCACTCACTCACTCACTCACTCCCCCCTCCCATGACTGAGCATGTAACATGGTTAATATAATTGATTAGGACAGCTGCAGCTCAGTATTTGAGGACGACACTCAAATAGGATCCTCTTTAAATGGTGGTTTACATCTGAGACGTGACAGAATCAACACTGTATGAGAGGCTTACGACATTAAAGCGTTACAGAGATATCAAAGCTTTGGCACACTGGGTTCAGATCAGTGCAATGTTGAAGGGGGATTCTTAGCCTACAGGCTATGTGTGACCAATACATGAGACCATTACTTAGAAATTTCACTTCGGTGGCAAATTGTGCAGCCATGACATTCTGATTTAAAGTGTGTATGAAGTCAGTTGAATGTAAGGCAGACTATAACAGTGTGGTGCCGCTAGCCGGCTAGGACAAAGGTGAGGTGAGGAGAGGAGAAATGATGCTCGTCTCAGCGTGGGTAATACAGGAACCATGTGACCTGATCACACAGCAGACACCATGACGCAGCATAAAATCAAAGCACAGACCTTGAGATGGTATTGGTGTGTGTGTGTGTGTGTATGTGTGTGGGGGGGGGGGGGTCACTTGTGTGTGTAAATTGCCTGGCTGGGCACACACCTACTTTTGATTACTGCTTACGAGAGAGAGAGAGAGAGAGAGAGAGAGAGAGAGAGAGAGGCCTATGTTTGTGCTAACTGTTTGTGTTTACCTGCTAGGAACAACAAAACCCTGAATAAACATTCAGAATAACATTTGCGTCAGTGTCTTTCAGCAGCACTGCTGGTGTAAAAACACTGGCATATGCCAGGCAGGTTTAACACCTAAGGAATATGTCTGCGTAACTATTTTAAGTGTACATCATTAAGTACATGTCATGTTTCCATTTGCCTCTACCTCTAGGATGAAGACAGTCCATTTAAAATGAACATGGAACCGGGTGTCAGGTTTTAGATGGGAAAGGACTGGCAGAATATTAAGATGTAACAGAAGGTGTAACCTCCGAGACAGGAGCCTGTGTCTGAATGCTAAAAGTGTCTTCCTGTCCTCATCTCCTCTCCTCTCCTCATCTCCTTTCCTCATCTCCTTTCCTCATCTTCTTTCCTCACCTCCTCCGAAATGTGTTGGTTTTTACTTGTAACAATAGAGAAGCTTTTCTATTTACTTCCACGGTGCTCCAAGAGTTGCTGAATCTCCTCTCTACTTCAGATTTGCACCTTGGTTGGAGGTGTTCCCTTCCTTCATCTCCTCGGATGAAAGCAAAGGCTGAGTGGGAGTCCAACATAATGCTTTCACTTATGCTGCATTTTCAGATCCATACTTGCAGAAGGAGAGGATGTTAAGGGAAGGACATTTAAAAACGTTAGCGATGCGCTTTGGGAAGGGAATAGGGGTGCAGGCCTGTCTGTTCCCCACGCACGACTGACGGACAGACAGCAGGGTTTGTTTACAGGAGGAATGAAGGGCGTCACTGTGACTGCTAGAGCTAGCCAACCATTACATCACACCCAGCCTGGATACACTGCCTTTGTGTGTCTGTGAGTGTGTGTGTGTGTGTGTGTGTGTGTGTGTGTGTGTGTGTGTGTCAGCGACTGCGTAGGTGTCGCCTATCCATCCCAAACAGCTTTCAATTGTGATCTTACTGACTGTCCACACCAACACGGTCCAACTGTCCATTTCCATTGACGGACCAAGACATAGCTGCCCCCTCTAAAGACGGCTTACCAGCTGCAGGGAAGATGCTTTTCTATCCGCTGAGGATTTCGTTTGGAGTCCCAATTTGTCACTACATATTATCAGAGAAGGAGGACATGGGTTGTAGGGGTTAAGACACCTGTTACGGAATCCCAGTGTGCATAATGCTGGTATACCACACACACCCATGCATGTGCATGTATACGTACGTTGTACACACACACCAAAAAAACATATCTCTTATCATAACAAAATAGCTCGTTTTCCAATTTGAGCCAGAATGGCCGTCTGTCATTGGTTCCATGCCCGAATGGCCAGCCAGGCAGGCATCTTGTGTAAGGCAGGTACCCAAAAGGACAGTGCTGCCTGACTGGGACTTTATGGAGCGTTGCAGCATGTAATTCTGGCACATTATTAGTCATACACCGAGATGTTGTTGTTCGTTAAAAAATTGGGCTAATGTCAATTTAATTGGGATTACATAATTCAAAAAAGCCCTGTTTTGTATTCAGTATCTGTAATGTAAAATATGTAAAATAATGGAATTATCTCTATTTGTCTTTAAAAGTAGTCCTAAGAGAATCTGTATGTCTTATTTGGCAGAATACCGCACAGGCAGATCTTATCTGTACAAAGACAAGTCAATGAACCAACCCTCAATTGCCTTTCAAGTTGACGCACAATGCGCTGAAGGCTACGGTCTACTGCCCATCGAGAAACGTCTTTGTCCCATTAGCGACTCGTGCTCTCTACAAAGAGAAAGGAAGGAAAAAAGTTACCAGTATTACCTTTTTCCTCTGGCATTGTTTCTCTGTCAGTGTCCCTTCTCAACTTTAATATATATCCGTTACAAACGAAGAACAGTATTTCTTATCCTAATATTCAACGTCTTTCTGTCGCTCTGCGGTGTTGTAGTACATCCTCCAAATGTCTCCCTTTCCGAGGAGTGTGGTTTGAAGGAGCGCAAAAACCGCGGCAGCGAGCGCTCTTCCTGGTATCTATGGAATGAACGGCAGCAGGTCATATGATTCCCGAAAGCCTCTCTCGGGTAGCTTACAAGCAGCCCAGGCTGAGTTATAGTTAAGGGATTGCAGCTATCTAATATAAATAGAATCTTCTGGCCCTAAAAAAACCACACCAACGCTCAGAAATCTCTCACAGGGCGTTTACCGCACCAGACCACTGCACAGAGGCGCGCGTCCATACGGATACACCTTCTCGTGTGTACACACTGGTTCCTTCCAGTTGAGAACATGCCAAAAAACAAAAGCTTTGCAAAAATAAAAACAACATAAAACCTGGCGTAAATGAATCAAATGTGTAATATCCTTGATAAAGTGTGTAACTTCCTCTTGAGCAAGTGCACACCATGTGAGAAAAAAACAACATGCAAAATGAATGTTATGAGAGCACTAGCTAGTACTTTTCCCCTCTCTAAGTGTTCTCAATAATTAAAGTGCCTGCAGTAGCATTAAAGTAAAGGGCATCTCATTGGAAATGAGGAAAAAAGGGTCCGGAGTAGAGAGGGAATCAAGTTTTTATTACTATTTAGGCTAGTCATCATCATTATTTCAAGTTATGTCATCAGAGCTTCTTATTATAGCAGCATAACTGCATCATACAGTGGATCCCAGTACAACTCTCATTTAGCCTACATCACTTTTCTGACATAATGTAGCCTGTTCATTCCATTTGGGATATGATAGTGCCTGGAAACCTGTATGGTTGGATGTATTGACTGTATCCATACTGTATGCCCCAAATCACTGCATAAAGACACATTGAGAAACGCCTAATACAGGACAACACTTCACGGTGACAGCCATTAGCATTTAAATATACTTCACAGTTTGAAACTCAAGCGTCTTTGAGGCACAGTAGAGCAGAGACCTATTGTATCAGCTAGATGTGTCTATCTGGGTGGCCAGTGGTTATGGGAATAGATCACATTTTATCATCAGCGCTCCATTCTGAAGGTCACACATGAAAAGAAGTTGCCAGTTATGAAAGTCTGGAATATGAATAATGATATCTCTCTCTCTCTCTCTCTCTCTCCTCTCTCTTCTCTCTCTCTCTCTCTCTCTCTCTCTCTCTCTCTTCCTCTCTCTCTCTCTCCCCTTCTCTCTCTCTCTCTCTCTCTCTCTCTCTCTCTCCTTCTC
>NC_139994.1:58854457-58916149 GCF_964263955.1 Coregonus lavaretus
TATTAAAGCACGTAAATACAAAACAAAAAGACGAAAGTGAAGTCCAACAGTACAACGACTGAAACACGCAACAAGGAAACAATAACCCACAAAACACAGGAGAAAACACACAGAATATATATGGCTCCCAATCAGAGATAACGAGCCGACAGCTGACACTCGTTACCTCCGATTGGGAGTCATTAACCAATCACCAAAAACACAAACAAATGAAACTCACCCAACCCAACACCACCAAATGAAATACACCCTGGCTCTAACACACAGTCCCGGAGCCAGAGTGTGACAGTACCCCCCCCTAAAGGTGCGCACTCCGGGCGCACCAGCATACAGTCTAGGGGAGGGTCTGGGTGGGCGTCTGTCCCCGGTGGCGGCTCTGGCCCCGGTCGTGATCCCCACCCCACCGCAGTCACAACCTGCTTCGGTAGCCTCCTCCCAATGACTACCCTCCAACTAACCCCACCTGGACTAAGGGGCAACACCGGACTAAGGGGCAGCATCGGACTAAGGGGCAGTACCGGACTACGGGGCAGTACCGGACTAAGGGGCAGTACCGGACTAAGGGGCAGTACCAGGCTAAGGGACAGCACCAGGATAAGGGACAGCACCAGGATAAGGAGCAACACCGAGCTAAGGGGCAGCACCTGACTAAATGGCGGATCCTGGCTGGCTGGCTCTGGCGGATCCTGGCTGGCTGGCGGATCCTGGCTGGACGGCTCTGGCGGATCCTGGCTGGACGGCTCATGGCTGGCTGACGGATCTGGCTGCTCATGGCTGGCTGACGGATCTGGCTGCTCATGGCTGGCTGACGGATCTGGCTGCTCATGGCTGGCTGACGGATCTGGCTGCTCATGGCCGACTGACGGATCTGGCTGATCCTGTCTGGCGGAAGGCTCTGGCTGATCCTGTCTGGCAGAAGGCTCTGGCTGATCCTGTCTGGCAGAAGGCTCTGGCTGATCCTGTCTGGCGGAAGGCTCTGGCTGATCCTGTCTGGCGGAAGGCTCTAGCGGCTCCGGTCTGGCGGACGGCTCTGATGGCTCATGGCAGACGGGCGGCTTTGCAGGCTTTGGGCAGACGGGCAGTTCAGGCCCCGTTGGGCAGACGGCAGACTCTGGCCGTCTGAGGCGCATCGTAGGCCTGGTGCATGGTGCCGGAACAGGAGGTACCGGGCTGAGGACACGCATCTCAGGGCTAGTGCGGGGAGAAGCAACAGGGCATGCTGGACCCTGGGGACGCACCGTAGGCCTGATGCGTGGTGCCGGAACTGGAGGTACCGGGCTGAGGACACGCATCTCAGGGCTAGTGCGGGAAGCAGCAACAGGGCATGCTTGGCCCTGGGGACGCACCGTAGGCCTGATGCGTGGTGCCGGAACTGGAGGTACTGGGCTGAGGACACGCATCTCAGGGCTAGTGCGGAGAGTCGGAACAGGGCATGCTGGACCCTGGGGACTCCCATAACTCCTAGTGCGGGGAGCCGGAACAGGGCATGTTGGACCCTGGGGACTCACCTCACGCCTAGTGCGGAGAGCAGGAACAGGCCGGGCGGGGCTGGCGACGCGCACCGTATCCCTGGTGCGAGTGGCCGGAACAGGCCGGGCCGGGCTGGCGAAGCACACCGTATCCCTGGTGCGTGGAGTAGGAACAGGCCGGGCTGGGCTGGCGAAGCGCACCGTATCCCTGGTGCGTGGAGTAGGAACAGGCCGGGCTGGGCTGGCGAAGCGCACCGTATCCCTGGTGCGTGGAGTAGGAACAGGCCGGGCTGAGCTGGCGACGCGCACCGTACACTTGGTGCGTATGGCAGGAACAGGCCGAACCGGGCTGGCGACGCGCACCTTACACTTAGTGCGAGGGACCGGAACAGGCCGTACCGTACGGGGAACACACACTACTGGCTGCACCTCGGGACTAGGAACGGGCCGGACCGAACTGGTTACACACCCCAGTACCTCACGCCGTGCCTCAACACCTTCCTTCCCTGCTTTACCCAGTAGCCCCCTTGACCTGGTAGCCCACTGAATCCGTCCCTTCTCTGCCTCCGTCAGCCCCCTTAACCTGGCAGCCCTCTGACTCTGCCTTGTGGCAGCCTCCTGCTGCTCCGTCGCCCAAGCCATGTGCCCCCCCAAAAAAATTATTGGGGTTGCCTCTCTTCCACGGGCTTCCAGCCTCGCCTTCGCGCTGCCTCCTCGTACCACCTCCTCTCGGCTTTGGCTGCCTCCAGCTCTTCACGAGGGCGGTGATATTCCTCCGGTTGTGCCCAAGGACCCTTTCCAGCCCGAATCTCCTCCCATGTCCAAAAATCCTTAGGAGGCGTCCATAACTCCTGTGTCCAGACCCTTTGCTCCTGGACGCGCTGCTTGGTCCTTTTTTGGTGGGTTATTCTGTCACGATCGTCTAAAGGAGGAGACCAATGCGCAGCGTTGCGAGTGAACATGATGACTTTAATATTAAAGCACGTAAATACAAAACAAAAAGACGAAAGTGAAGTCCAACAGTACAACGACTGAAACACGCAACAAGGAAACAATAACCCACAAAACACAGGAGAAAACACACAGAATATATATGGCTCCCAATCAGAGATAACGAGCCGACAGCTGACACTCATTACCTCCGATTGGGAGTCATTAACCAATCACCAAAAACACAAACAAATGAAACTCACCCAACCCAACACCACCAAATGAAATACACCCTGGCTCTAACACACAGTCCCGGAGCCAGAGTGTGACATCATTGTTGTGCTGAGACGGCTATATGGACAACGTAACAATGTTGGAGAAACAGAAGGAGGAGAGGAGGGAATCATAGTGTCGGTCCTGAGAGAGTAGTTTATGTAGGCCTTTAATTCTAGTCTTCTGTGTGACTCAGCAGACACCATTTGTAAGTGGTGTTTCGAGGACAACACTGGATCTTCACTGCAAATGAACCAGCAATGAAAAAGCCAAGTCTTCTCTCTGTCTGACACCGCACTTTCAAAATGGCTCAGCAACACTATGTTAGGGTGTCTAGCAGCTCTCCCACGGCGTACCTCATCAAACAAGACATTATAACATGATTAAAGGCTGTTTTTTTGTTTTAAAGGCTGATAATGACATACATGATATGAAAATGTCTCTGACGTGTACTTTTGACCATATTCTACAAGGACTTTGTGTTTCTTATGTTGTGCTTTTGGCCCTCAAACGATAGACAGGGGACCTTTGGTCAACGACAATAAGGTTGTCCAGCGTCTGGGCTGATTCAATTAGAAACTCTTCCAATAACCTCAATATATAGCGTTACCAAATACGAACACCTGAAGGACACCTCTTTAGGACTGCTAGGAGAGCTGGAGGTAGTAGTTCAATAGCCACAATCCAATTCCAACCTGTATTTCTGACCAGAGAGAGTGATAGCATCCCATTACAATACAAAGGTTTTTTTTGTACTCAAAATCCTTTTTCTCAGAGTCTAAATCAGATCTGCCCAATCCTGGTCCTGGAGGGCCGAAACGCATCTGGTTTTTGTTTCTACTTAGTTAATTGCACTCACCTGGTGTCCCAGGTCTGAATTAGTCTCTGATTAGAAGGAGAGAATGAAAACCAGAAGTGTTTCGGCCCTCCGGGACCAGGATTGGGCAGCCTTGGTCTAAATCAGGAATGGGTAACTGTAGTCCTCGGGATGGGGTGATGTCACACTTTTTGCCCATCCATAGCAAACACAGCTGATTAAACTAATTGCATTCTAAACTGAAGATCATGATTAGTTGATTATTGGAGCCAGGTGTGTTAGCTGGGGCAAAAGTGTGACCAATCAGGCCTCTGAGGACTGGAGTTGCCCATCCCTTATCTAAATAGATGAAAGATGGTGCTGGACGCAAAGAAGCAAAGAGTCTGTTGCAGAGGAATAATTCATAGGTTTCTATCCAATTAGCGACAGATTTTCATGTGAATATTCTAGAAAAATGCACATTTTCCCACCAGTGGTGTGTTTCCACCAAACGGACTTGTTACGGCTAAAAACCAGTGCGTGATGACGTAGTGCACACAAAATCTACTTTTTCACTTAAGTTTTCATGTACCGAATAAAAATCTAAAGTTCAATGCGTTTCCATCGCATTTTCAACTCTACCGATAGTTTTGTCACAAAAACTGTTGCGTTAAATAGCAAATATGGCTACTATGGTCTTGGCATGTGCGCTCTAGACAACAGCTAGCAGATACAGTGTGGGTAGGCTAGTCTACATGATGAGATTATTATGGATAAGAGAGAGAATCTTTTGATTTGCAAACGGCAGTCAAGCATCGATCATCATGTCACCAGAATAAGACCCTTGATATTTATTGGAAAGGAGCATCAAGCTCATCACCTTGCACTTTCCCCACCCTGTGAAGTTCATCATAACTTATTATCTGTAGCATAATAAACTGCATGCTTTCCCGAGTCGTAGTGGGAGGCCCACACACCATATCATCGTGTGCCTCCAAGTTTACTTCAATATGATAGCTATTATATCAAGATTTGCACATAAAAGCATTTCCCCCGCCATTTCTCGCATAATTAAGTTTACACACACAAACAAATCCCACCATGTCAAACAACCTAATTATCTGTCAGCATTTTTTTTTAAATACTGAAACTTCGTGTTTCCATTTATTTTATACGGTATGACTTTACTCGCATAAAAACTGTGGATGGAAACGTGGTTAGTGTCTATCTTTCCCCATCTCCTCTCTCTCTCCTCCCCTCTCTCTCTCCTCCCCTCTCTTCTCCCCCCTCTCTCTCTCCTCCCCTCTCTTCTCTTCTCCTCCCCTCGCTTCTCTCCTCCCCTCTCTTCTCCTCCCCTCTCTTCTCCTCCCTTCTCCTCCCCTCTTTTCTCCCCCCTCTCTCTCTCCTCCCCTCTCTTCTCTTCTCCTCCCCTCTCTTCTCTCCTCCCCTCTCTTCTCCTCCCTTCTCCTCCCCTCTCTTCTCCTCCCCTCTCTTCTCTTCTCCTCCCCTCTCTTCTCCTCTCCTCTCTCCTCCCCTCTCTTCTCCCCCCTCTCTTCTCTTCTCCTCCCCTCTCTTCTCTTCTCCTCCCCTCTCTTCTCCTCTCCTCCCCTCTTTTCTCCCCCCTCTCTCTCTCCTCCCCTCTCTTCTCTTCTCCTCCCCTCTCTTCTCTCCTCCCCCTCTCTTCTCCTCCCTTCTCCTCCCCTCCCCTCTCTTCTCTTCTCCTCCCCTCTCTTCTCCTCTCCTCTCTCCTCCCCTCTCTTCTCCCCCCTCTCTTCTCTTCTCCTCCCCTGTCTTCTCTTCTCCTCCCCTCTCTTCTCCTCTCTCTCTCCTTCCCTCTCTTCTCCCCCCTCTCTCTCCTCCCCTCTCTTCTCCTCCCCTCTATTATATCAAGATTTGCACATAAAAGCATTTCCCCGCCATTTCTCGCATAATTAAGTTTACACACACAAACAAATCCCACCATGTCAAACAACCTAATATCTGTCAGCATTTTTTTTTAAATACTGAAACTTCGTGTTTCCATTTATTTTATACGGTATGACTTTACTCGCATAAAAACTGTGGATGGAAACGTGGTTAGTGTCTATCTTTCCCCATCTCCTCTCTCTCTCCTCCCCTCTCTCTCTCCTCCCCTCTCTCCCTCCCCCCCTCTCTCTCTCCTCCCCTCTCTTCTCTTCTCCTCCCCTCGCTTCTCTCCTCCCCCTCTCTTCTCCTCCCCTCTCTTCTCCTCCCTTCTCCTCCCCTCTTTTCTCCCCCCTCTCTCTCTCCTCCCCTCTCTTCTCTTCTCCTCCCCTCTCTTCTCTCCTCCCCTCTCTTCTCCTCCTTCTCCTCCCCTCTCTTCTCCTCCCCTCTCTTCTCTTCTCCTCCCCTCTCTTCTCCTCTCCTCTCTCCTCCCCTCTCTTCTCCCCCCTCTCTTCTCTTCTCCTCCCCCTCTCTTCTCTTCTCCCTCCCCTCTCTTCTCTCTCCTCCCCTCTTTTCTCCCCCCTCTCTCTCTCCTCCCCTCTCTTCTCTTCTCCTCCCCTCTCTTCTCTTCCTCCCCTCTCTTCCTCCTCCCTTCTCCTCCCCTCCCCTCTCTTCTCTTCTCCTCCCCTCTCTTCTCCTCTCCTCTCTCCTCCCTCTCTTCTCCCCCCTCTCTTCTCTTCTCCTCCCCTGTCTTCTCTTCTCCTCCCCTCTCTTCTCCTCTCTCTCTCCTTCCCTCTCTTCTCCCCCCTCTCTCTCCTCCCCTCTCTTCTCCTCCCTCTCTTCTCTTCTCTCCTCCCCTCTATTCTCTTCTCCTCCCCTCTCTTCTCCTCTCTTCTCTTCTCCTCCCCTCTCTTCTCTTCTCCTCCCCTCTCTTCTCTCCTCCCCCTCTCTCTCTCTATACTCAGAGTAGTTTCAGGGGTCCAGACAGATTTGTGGAGGCTGCAGAAGGGCTGTTGTCAGACTAATCAGTCATCCTGTACATGGTTTATTAGCATTGGATGAGAGAGTGAGAGAGAGAGAGAGAGAGAGAGAGAGAGAGAGAGAGAGAGAGAGAGAGAGAGAGAGAGAGAGAGAGAGAGAGAGAGAGAGAGAGAGAGAGAGAGAGAGAGAGAGAGAGAGAGAGAGAGAGAGAGAGAGACAGATAGGGAGAGGCATATATAGTTTCCTAGATCTGCTGGGCAGATACTGGGTGATTCATCATCATAGTGAATGTGACCTGAAGAATAGAGGGAAGGAGGGAGGGAAGATGGAGGATGGAGGAGCTGTATAGAGAGCAGGAAGAGGAGGAGCAGGAAGAGAAAGAATGGACTGCAGCCTAATTAGAAAGAGAGGAAAGAACTGCGTTGTGTATAGAAAAGAATGAGCTGTGGAGTGCATAGAAAGAGGAAGATGGAAAGAACACAGCGCTAGTATGGAGTCATTTTTAGAATGCCATACAATAGGAGTATTGTTCACTAAGGCCAGAGAACTCTTTCTCTATCCGTCCTCTACCCTTCACCTTGACCTTTCACCTACTGTAACCTCAGCTGATTAGGATGCAAAATCACGGCCAGGATTAATCAGTGCTTTCCCACTGGGGTAATTCATATGACACACTGGGCAGCTGGGGTTATAAAACATGCTGTTAATGGAGGAATACATGAAAACCACAGTATTAAAATGTGACAGGCGTGACCAATTATCATAAAAAGCCCACTTCAAAGGATCCAGGCGGTGATTTATCCCCATATAATTCATGGGAATGTTGGGATTTAGGGATACTGGGACGGGAGACGGGGGACGGAGGAAAGGAGACGGGGGACGGGAGACGGGAGACGGTGGACGGGGGATAGATGAGTACCAATCCCACAAGAGGGACCAAACACACACATAATGTGAGCCCCAGAGAGAAGGTGTGTATGACAGTGTGTGTGGTGTGTATGAAAGTGTGTGTGGTGTGTATGACAGTGTGTGTGTGGTGTGTATGACAGTGTGTGTGGTGTGTATGACAGTGTGTGTGGTGTGTATGACAGTGTGTGTGTGGTGTGTATGACAGTGTGTGTGGTGTGTATGACAGTGTGTGTGGTGTGTATGACAGTGTGTGTGGTGTGTATGACAGTGTGTGTGGTGTGTATGACAGTGTGTGTGTGGTGTGTATGACAGTGTATGTGGTGTGTATGACAGTGTGTGTGGTGTGTTTGTGTGTGGTGTGTATGACAGTGTGTGTGGTGTGTATGACAGTGTGTGTGGTGTGTATGACAGTGTGTGTGGTGTGTATGACAGTGTGTGTGGTGTGTTTGTGTGTGGTGTGCGAGTGCGTGTGTATGCGTGTGTGCGTGAAGTTCACCTAGAACAGATGCTGATATGTAGGGAGATGTGAGTGGAGAGGAGTGAGTGGGGAGGGGTGAGTGGGGAGGGTGTGAGTGGGGAGGGGTGAGTGGGGAGGGGTGAGTAAAGAGGGGTGAGTGGGGAGGGGTGAGTGGAGAGGGGTGAGTGGGGAGGGGTGAGTGGAAAGGGGTGAGTGGAAAGGGGTGAGTGGAAAGGGGTGAGTGGGGAGGGGTGAGTGGAAAGGGGGTGAGTGGAAAGGGGTGAGTGGAAAGGGGTGAGTGGAGAGGGGTGAGTGGGGAGGGGTGAGTGGGGAGGGGTGAGTGGGGAGGGGTGAGTGAAGAGGGGTGAGTGGGGAGGGGTGAGTGGGGAGGGGTGAGTGGGGAGGGGTGAGTGGGGAGGGGTGAGTGAAGAGGGGTGAGTGGGGAGGGGTGAGTGGGGAGGGGTGAGTGGGGAGGGGTGAGTGGAGAGGAGTGAGTGAGTGGGGAGGGGTGAGTGAAGAGGGGTGAGTGGGGAGGGGTGAGTG
This sequence comes from Coregonus lavaretus, assembly GCF_964263955.1. Lineage (NCBI taxonomy): Eukaryota > Metazoa > Chordata > Actinopteri > Salmoniformes > Salmonidae > Coregonus > Coregonus lavaretus. Next base: position 58,862,718 of record NC_139994.1, read on the forward strand.
GGGAGGGGTGAGTGGGGAGGGGTGAGTGGGGAGGGGTGAGTGGAGAGGAGTGAGGGGGGAGGGGGGAGCGGGTGAGTGGAAGACTCTGGGGTTGAAGAGTATAGCAGCTTAACTTGTGATAGCCAGAGGTGGGCTTTAAAAAGGATGGCCAAAGTACAACTTCACTTAAAACTCTATATATCAGGGCAGTCACTGTCTATATATCAGGGCAGTCACTGTGGCCTACTCTCTACTCTCTGCTCTCTACTCCCTAGTCTCTACTCTCTACTCTACTCCCTATTCTCTACTCCCTACTCTCTACTCTCTACTCTATACTCTCTACTCTCTAGTCTCTACACTCTACTCTCTAGTCTCTACTCCCTATTCTCTACTCTCTACTCTCTAGTCTATAGTCCCTAGTCTCTACTCCCTATTCTCTACTCTCTAGTCTCTACTCCCTATTCTCTACTCTCTACTCTCTAGTCTATAGTCCCCTAGTCTCTACTCCCTAGTCTCTACTCCCTAGTCTCTACTCCCTAGTCTCTACTCCCTAGTCTCTACTCTCTAGTCTGTACTCCCTAGTCTCTACTCCCTATTATCTACTCTCTACTCTCTACTCTCTACTCTCTACTCTCTAGTCTCTACTCCCTAGTCTCTACTCTCTACTCTCTAGTCTCTACTCCCTAGTCTCTACTCTCTAGTCTGTACTCCCTAGTCTCTACTCCCTATTATCTACTCTCTACTCTCTACTCTCTACTCTCTAGTCTCTACTCCCTATTCTCTACTCCCTAGTCTCTACTCCCTAGTCTCTACTCTCTACTCTCTAGTCTCTACTCCCTAGTCTCTACTCTCTACTCTCTAGTCTCTACTCCCTAGTCTCTACTCTCTACTCTCTAGTCTCTACTCCCTACTCTCTACTCTCTAGTCTCTAGTCTCTACTCCCTACTCCCTACTCTCTACTCTCTACTCTCTACTCTCTACTCTCTAGTCTCTACTCCCTACTCAGCTTGTGAAGAATGAAAAGGAGAAAGGGGCTAGTCTGTAATTGTGAGAGGCATATCAACCCACTGGGCACAGACGTCTAGTTTTGATTTACATTTGGTTGAGTTGTCAACTAACATTAATTCAACATGAAATCAACAAAAAAGTTCACCATGTCATTGGAGTTAGGTTAAAAGTTGGGTGAATTTATTTTATTTCACCTTTATTTAACCAGGTAAGCCAGTTGAGAACAAGTTCTCATTTACAACTGCGACCTGGCCAAGATAAAGCAAAGCAGTGCGATAAAAACAACAACACAGAGTTACATATGGGGTAAACAAAACAAAGTCAAAAATACAACAGAAAATATATATACAGTGTGTGCGAATGTAGTAAATTATGGAGGTAAGGCAATAAATAGGCCATAGTGCAAAATAGTTACAATTTCGTATTAACACTGGAATGACAGATGTGCGAAAGATGATGTGCAAATAGAGATACTGGGGTGCAAATTAGCAAAATACATAACAATATGGGGATGAGGTAGTTGGGTGGGCTAATTTCAGTTGGGCTGTGTACAGGTGCAGTGATCGGTAAGCTGCTCTGACAACTGATGCTTAAAGTTAGTGAGGGAGATAAGTGTCTCCAGCTTCAGAGATTCTTGCTGTTCGTTCCAGTCATTGGCAGCAGAGAACTGGAAGGAATGGCGGCCAAAGGAGTTGTTGGTTTTGGGGATGACCAGTGAGATATACCTGCTGGAGTGCAGACTACGGATTGGTGTTGCTATGGTGACCAGTGAGCTAAGATAAGACGGGGATTTGCCTAGCAGTGATTTATAGATGACCTGGAGCCAGTGGGTTTGGCGACGAATATGTAGTGAGGGCCAGCCAACAAGAGCGTACAGGTCACAATGGTGGGTAGTATATGGGGCTTTGGTGACAAAACAGATGGCACTGTGATTGACTACATCCAATTTGCTGAGTAGTGTTGGAGGCTATTTTGTAAATGACATCGCCGAAGTCAAGGATCGGTAGGATAGTCAGTTTTACGAGGACATGTTTGGCAGCATGAGTGGAGGAGGCTTTGTTGCGAAATAGGAAACCTATTCTAGATCTAACTTTTGATTGGAGATGCTTAATGTGAGTCTGGAAGGAGAGTTTACAGTCTTACCAGACACCTAGGTATTTGTAGTTGTCCACATACTCTAGGTCAGACCCGCCGAGAGTGGTGATTCTAGTCGGGTGGGCGGGTGCAAGCAGTTCACATATGGTGTCCAGGGCACAGCTCGGGGCAGAGGGGGGTCTCTAGCAAGCGGCAACAGTGAGAGATTTATTTCTGGAAAGGTGGATTTTTTGAAGTAGAACCTCAAACTGTTTGGGCACAGACCTGGATAGTATGATAGAGCTCTGCAGGCTATCTCTACAGTAGATTGCAACCCCACCCCCCTTTGGCAGTTCTATCGAGACATTTCTGCATTTTTGGTGGCCTTCCTAAGCCAGGATTCAGACACTGCTAGAACATCAGGGTTGGCGGAGTGTGCTAACGCAGTGAATAACTCAAACTTACGGAGGAGGCTTCTGATGTTAACATGCAAGAAACCAAGGCTTTTACGGTTACAGAAGTCAACAAATGATAACGCCTGGGGAGTAGGTGTGATACTGGGGGCTACAGGGCCTGGGTTAACCTCTACATCACCAGAGGAACAGAGTAGGAGTAGAATAAGGATACGGCTAAAGGCTTTAAGAACTGGTCTTCTAGTGCGTTGGGTACATAGAAAAAAAGGGGCAGATTTCCGGGCATTGTAGAATAGATTCAGGGCATTATGTACAGACAAGGATATGGAAGGATATGAGTACAGTGGAGGTAAACCTAAGCGTTGGGTAACGATGAAAGAGATAGCATCACTGGAGGCACCGATTGAGTCGGTCTCCGCGTGTATGGGGGGTGGGACAGAGGAGCTGTCTAAGGCAGGTAGAGCTGGGCTGGGGGCTCTACAGTGAAATAGTACAATAAGAAATAACCGAAACAGCAATAAGCAAGGCATATTGACATGGGAGAGAGGCATAAAGCAATCACAGGTGTTATTCGAGGGAGCTAAGCCAACAGCTGGTAATGGCGACAAAGTTTGGGCTGAGGCTAAACATAAACAGGATGCGATACCGTATAAAGGAACAGTCCAACAGGCATCAGCTGTATAGCTGAGTTATCATAAGGTCCAGTGAACAGCAATAGGAGAGTTCGGAGGTAGTTCGGGGGCTGCTACAGCACTGGCGAGCAAGAGGCCCAGCTTGCGTGTGCTAGTGGGCCGGGGCTAGCAGATGGATCTTCGTGGTCGACGTCGTAACGGGAAGCCTGTTGAAGCCACATCAGACGATTTCATCGGCAGACCAGTCGTGTTGGATCGGCGGGGCTCCGTGTCAACACTAGGAGGTCCCGTCCGGTTGACAGAGAGGTAGATAGCCGGGAGATGGGCCTGGCTCGAGGCTAGCTCAAGGCTAACTGGTGCTTGCTAAGGGGCAATGGTAATTAACCAACGACAACAGCCATTTGGTTGCAGCTAGCTGGTTGCGATGATCCGGCGCTAGGGTCCAGTGATTCCGGCAGAAAATCCGATATGCTCTGGGTCGATAGCACGCTGTGCAGACTGGCCGACAAATTGTCCAGGCTAGAGCTAGAGCTGGCTGGTGGGTAGTGCAGGCCACGGACAATGGTGAAGACGCTAACGGCGGCTAATAGCAAGTAGCTAGCTAGCTGGCTACCACAGCCATTCGATTGCAGCTAGACTAGTTTCAGCTTAAGGTTCTTGATAAAAGTTATAAAGAAATAATAGAATCCTTTCCACGTTGGGTGAGGCGGGTTGCAGGAAAGTATATTTAGTTAAAGAATGAAAAGTAAAATTGAGAAATATATACAAAATAGACAAAAAACTAAAAACAGGACACTACAGAAAACACGCCATCTTGGATGTCAATGACGGAATTCCCTTACGTTGATGACTTTTTGCAAATCCAATCCGTTTCCACGTTGAATCAACGTCATCACCATTACATTTTGTTGAAATAGCGTGGAAACAATATTGAGTCAACCAGTTTTTGCCAAGTGGGAAAACTGCACCCATGAAATCAGCAGACAACAAGAAGTAACTCCAGGAGAGAAACGGGTGCTAAGAGAGGTTGGCTTGCCAACAAGGGATTCAAAAGTGCATAATAATCCCATAATTATTTATTCATGGCAACAGGAGTAATTTAAACGATATCAAAATATCAAACTCTCTAATCTACCTACTATTGCTGTTAATAAGGCCAATGTTATTCACGGCTATTAATTAAATGGATGGAGAGAAAGAGGGAGAGAGAGAGAGAGAGAGAGAGAGAGAGAGAGAGAGAGGAGAGAGAGAGAGAGATGAGAGAGAGGAGAGAGAGAGAGAGAGAGAGAGAGAGAGAGAGAGATGAGAGAGAGAGTGAGAGAGAGAGGAGATGGAGGAGAGAGAGAGGAGAGAGAGAGAGAGAGTATATCATCGTTTATTTAAGCGTGCACACATTCAAGCGTGCGCATGCACACATACACACACACACACACACACGCAGTCTTGTACAACTATCCTTGTGTACAAATAATTCAGTACAAAAGCTGAAGAACAGAGGCACATCCAGGTATTTCCCAGGTGCTGGAGAACTGATGGAGAACAGAAAGGAAAACGCTGCACATGCTCCTATCATGATTCTATTGATAATAACGTTTCCACCCTTTGGTCACACAATTCAGTCCCATTCAAAATCCTATTTTCCCTAACCCCTAACCCTAAACCTAACCCGTACTATTTCCTTAACCCTAACCTTAACCCGGAAACCTTAACCCTAAACCTAACCCTACCTCCTAACCCTAGCTCCTAACGCTAACCCTAATTCTAACCCTAACCCTAACACTAATTCTAACCTTAACCCTAAACTCCCTAGAAATAGCATTTGACCAACAAAATGTCCCCAGTTGGTCAAATTTTTGTTTGTTTACTATTCTTGTGGGGACTTCCACTAGTATAGTTAAACATGTCCACACACACACACACACACACACAGCTGAGAGAATTCATATAGAACACCCCACAGTAAATTCCAAGTCCATTTTCACTTTCTGCTTTCTCCAGCCAATGTTGTTTAGCTAAATTGATACGTGTTATTGTGTTGGGTGCTTTTGAAGTGCAGTAAGACTGGGGAGTCCAAATCAATAAATGAATTTAAGACTCCAAACAGAGTGGAGAGCCAGTAAGAATAATACATATTTCAAGCCCAAACTCTATTCCCACAGAGTAGACAGCCAAGCCCACTCATACGCAGTACAGGCCAGGCTGGTATAGTAACATTATGGATGCAGCAGTGAGGGAATTACCATAAACATCAACTCTGCAATGCAGGATTTGTTTATCCTAAGACCCTGCATGGAGTTGGCATTGAGTAAGTGTGTGTGTGTGTGTGTGTGTGTGTGTGTGTGTGTGTGTGTGTGTGTGTGTGTGTGTGTGTGTGTGTGTGTGTGTGTGTGTGTGTGTGTGTGTGTGTGTGTGTGTGTGTGTGTGTGTGTGTGAGCTGATGGGAGAGGGAGGATGAATCAGGCTGTAACCCATGGTGACAGGGCGGGGGGTTGCCAAGGAAGATGGGGATGAAGGGATGGAGCGTGCCTCTCTCTCTCTCTCTCTGCCTTTTAACGCATATTTTGTCCCCTGCAAGAGGAGGAGAGGAGAAGGAGAGGAGACGAGGAGGAGAGGAGGAGAGAGGAGGAGAGAGGAGGAGAGAGGAGGAGAGGGGGAGGAGAAGAAGAGGAGAGAGGAGGAAAGGAGGAGAGAGGAGAGAGGAGGAGAGGAGGAGAGGAGGAGAGGAGGCGGAGAGAGGAGGAGGAGAGGAGAGGAGGAGGACAGGGAGAAGAGAAGAAGAGGAGGAGAGAGGAGGAGAGGAGGAGAGGAGGAGAGAGGAGGAGAGCAGGAGAGGAGGAGAGAGGAGAGAGGAGGAGAGGAGGAGGAGAGGAGGAGGAGAGAAGAAGAGGAGGAGAGAGGAGGAGAGGAGGAGAGGAGAGGAGAGAAGTTTGAGGCACTAAACGCCAGACCTGTCTTCTCCCTGTAAAATCAGCCTGACGCCATCCACCATCTTGACCCACTTTACCACTCCGAATACGCCAGAGAGAATGTGTGTGTGTATGAAACGTGGAGACACCCTGAAGTTAAACAACACCATATAAATCCACAACATAAATCTGCCATAGTGAGATACAAATAAAAACGGAAAAAGATGAGTCTATACACAGCTGGAAACACACACACACACACACACACACACACACACACACACACACACACACACACACACACACACACACACACACACACACACACACACACACACACACACACACACACACGTCTCAGAACACTCTCTCTGCTAAACCTGGTGTTAAGCTATATCATCAACGCCCCAACAGGACACCTGATGTAGCCTGATGTTAAACTTGATCATCAAAGCCCCAACAAGACACCTGATGTAGCCTGATGTTAAACTTAATCATCAACCCCCCAACAGGACACCTGATGTAGCCTGATATTAAGCTTGATCATCAAAGCCCCAACAGGACACCTGATGTAGCCTGATGTAAAGATGTATCATCAAAGCTCCAACAGGACACCTGATGTAGCCTGATATTAAGCTTGATCATCAAAGCCCCAACAGGACACCTGATGTAGCCTGATGTTAAGCTTTATCATCAAAGCTCCAACAGGACACCTGATGTAGCCTGATGTAAACGATTAACCCTTTACACTCGTGGGAATTGTCCTATATGGATATGAATTGGCCTATATGTTTCTTACAAAATAAATATGAAAATGCATAACCATAGTAGCAATTGAAAGGGAACAGTTGGGAGATTATGGGAAAATTATTAGACTAAAATTGAAGACACAACAGTTCACCTGACACAAGACTGAATACAAACATTACACTGTTGATTTTATGTGCATTTTACATTTACTGTACTTTTTGCCTCATTTGTTGATAACGAAATCTGAAAATACTCTGGATACATTCAGTAACATGATAAGAAAATTATTGGAAAATGTGGGGTAGGTTCAACATAAGACAAATCATTTAAAAGGGTTTGAGTAAAAGGACTAACTGGTGTCTCCAAGTGGCAACACACCTCTCCAAAGTGTGCACAGTTCCTAAGTAATTTCAATGCACGTTTATGACTCAAGTAAAAGTCTTCAATACTTTTAAAAAGCAATAAAAACAATTGCAATAATAAAGAAGAGTCTTCAACTACAAGGTGCTGGTTTGAGCTCTCCTAGATGGGTCGCTGAGGAACGACAGGAAGCACATAATTACTGTTGTTGTTTACGCAATCCAAAAACGGTCCATTAGAAATCACAGTCTGGGACAGGTGGGCATAACTTGAAAGCCTGTTCTATTGCCAACATGACTAGCTAAGTTATAAAATAAGATATTACAGTTAGGCTTTCACAATGCAATTCAGGGAAACTGATCTTAATTTTGGTGAGCATTGACAGGAGTCATGAGTGCATTCAGGTGAGTGTGTCGCAGTGAATTTTCTTCTCAATAGACAAACACAGGCTCATTCTGTTCAGAACAACCCAGGGTATGACGACATGTAATCTTGTAACTGTACATCAAACATAGTGATCATAAACGTTGACACTGTATATAAAATGAGTTTTATGATGTGAAAATGTGAAGTGCACATTTGGGTTCACGGGTGTTTGGCTTGCTTGTAAGACATCAAAGCGGTATTTATTATAATCCTCAAAGTCTCATCTTTCAAAATACATAGAGTCCTCTTAATGTACAGCATTTCCCTCACTCAGACAACAAAACATTTTCTAAAGTTGCCCAATTAGCGGGAGTGATTGGAACAACTTGTTGTCACGCGTGGTCTTCAAGTTCAGAACGGCTGTCAGTCAAAACCCCCTACAGAGCTGTGAAGCAGAGGCCCTGAGGTCTGACGTCTTGTATAGCATGTTACTCTACAGCCACTGTGTTTATCAGTGCCCAAATCTGCCATTTTCAACCACGTATACGGGTACGAGTGTAAAGGGTTAACTGGGAAACAGCAGTAGAGCTTGATAATCTAGTCACCTAGTAGTCACGGTGACCTCACCGCCAGCTAACGCTAACCTGATCTCTCATAGACCCCCAGTCTTAGCACAGTCTTAACGCGCCAAACATTTCAAAGCACAAACTCTGTTGACCCACATTTTTCAATCTTTTTAATAATACAGGGAGCAGACTGTGATTTGGATTTGCTAATCCGGTTAATTTGTTCATTCAGAGGGGACTAGGAATGTTCTGGAAGAGAGGATTCAGTTTGGGGTGTTGCTGACTCAGCAGTTCTGTGCTATGGCTAGCTAACAGCTCGCTCATCAGTAGTCAAACGACATGAGGGTAAGAGGCTGAGGCTGCGTGCTCTGTTGTTCTGCTGTAGGGAGTTGAGCTCTCTCTTACGATGCTATACAGGCACCAGAGGGAATTCATACTGCAGTCAGATTGGAGTATCGTGTGTGCTGGCTAGCTATAGATATCACTCTCTGTCTCTCTCTCTTAAACATGCAGTGCTAAACTATAGCGTTCTCTCACCCACACAATCCACACACATAATATCCCATAATGTGAGTGTGGGATATTGGACAAAGAGCCAGCCAACCATCAGTTATCCGTGCACGTGACCTGATCCTCCCACAAGCAAAGAGCCACACACACACACACAGAGAAGAAAGTGCATTGAGGAATAATTCAGAAAACACTGGTCTTTACTCTCTGGGGTTTCCTGAGCCAGGTCTAAAGAACAGAGGTGATCATCCACTCTGATGGACCTTCTATCTAGCTCATAGAACATGAAGGACAACATGTCCTGGTACCACTTCAAGCATTCCCCACCACTCTCTCTCATATGTTCAACATGGCAGACTTGAGGAAGTTGGAATAAGCTACTGTCATTATCTCTCAACCTGTTTTTGTCGTTGCTGTATTTTGACCGTGGTGTTTCTTATTATTGTCATGTGACTGAATGACTGAAACACATCATAAATCTACTGAGATAATTTAGTCAAAAGTAAATCACATTTTCAGAGGAAGAAACTGCACATCACCATGGTGATATACGGTCCTATGGCAATGAGCCTTCAAAAACAACAAACGTCAAAGCCTTAATAATGACCTAGCTGTCATTTTGCACGAGGACGCTGAATTCCTGTGTCACTGTGTCTCTGAGAGGAGAAGAGGTCCCTGTTCCAGGTGTCACACGTCACTGTGACATTCCACACAGCGGTTCCTTGCACACAGCGCTAACGTGTCTGACATGTCAGGCTATAAAAATAATCTACCCCTGAGGACATGCTAGCTAGTAAGCAGTTAGCTCAAACCTCAGAACGAACATTCCAACGGCGACCTCTGAAGGGATGCTAGCTAGTTAGCTCAAACCCTACAACTGACATTCCGACCTCCTAGAAATGACATGCCGGCTGGGCTGACATAACTTCACATTCTCTTTGAAGTTAGAGCACAAAGTCTTGAACACATTATTGCTGTTTCAAACGTGAATGCATTGTCTTGGTGAAGAGCAAGACACAAACAATGTTGGGACCTTCATGGTTGAAAAGTTATGTCTCCATATGTGACGCATTAAATTCACTTTAGGGAGAACCAATATTGGGTGTGGGAGTATTTGGTTTGTTCTTATGTCTTATGACACATTTTCCTAGCACCACAACACATTTTGGCTGTGTATTGCCTTTTTGGAGCACGATACTTTGCCTTTGAAGAAATTGCTAGTTGAATGTAATAAAACACTTGGGAACGGTAACATTGATTTATTTGACTTTCTCCATATAATTCATGCTTTACGTAGCAGCGCTAACTTTTATACTGTATGTAGCCTACATATTGCAGAGAAATTGATTTCCTGCCAAAGGCAAAGTGTTAATCTGTGAAAGGAACTATTGAAGTCTGGCAGGAATTGTCTGCTATATCACACAGATGTAAGGGATTCTATGGAAAATTGGACAGCTACTGTGAAATACACACCTGATGTAGATGCATAGACGGCTATGACGGATGCTGGATGGAACTGCGTTGATAAAGGCCCATTTCTCTGGCCCGATTTATGGGTCTGCTTACGGTACGTCTGGTTCTGGCTTAACACACACACTCCCCGGCGAAGGATATATGGGATGCTGCCTTCAAAATCCCCTGAACGAAGGCACCTTAGAAGGCAGCATTTTAAGCTACCTTGGGATTGGGACATGCCAATTTTGATATCCTGCCTAGAAATGCTGCCTCAAAAGGCAGCCTCCTTGTCGATTGGGACATAGTCAGCATGTGAGAATAGGTTAGATACATTAGGAATGAAGGGAACATTTTGAGTTATTTATAATGTTCTCTGAAGTACCTGTTTCTCAAATGGTGTGCGTGCTTGCATGTGTGTACATTACCCAATCCTAACGAAATCTGTCTGAAGATTTTGACATGTTCTGTTACCAGTTACCAAACCCTCCCTCCACAGTCCGCAGCCAAAACGTGCACTGCTTAGCTACTTACTTACGCAACTTATAAGAATTCAAATTAATGGCCCTGATTGGAATTTGAGTTTTCCGCTTCAATAGCTTCTGTTTCAGGAGTACGACGTCGAGATACGAAGAATAAATTAACCGTAGCACTAGGTTATCAAAAGGCTGACCAGAATATATCCCCCTTCTGACACACAGACTCAAACTGAAAATGAAAGAGCATGATGAAATGCCCTAATAAAGTGGACTTTTGTTACAGTAAATGCAGAGGTACAGGTAACTGCCTAAATAAAGGAAACCCCAACATAAAGTGTCTTAATAGGGCGTTAGTCCACCACCAGCCAGAACAGCGGTGGTGGAAAACGCTGTTTCAGGCGCCGCTCCAGAATCCCCCATAAGTGTTGAATTGGGTTGAGGTCTGGTGACTGAGACGGCCATGGTATATGGTTTACATCGTTTTCATGCTCATCAAACCATTCAGTGACCACTCGTGCCCTGTGGATGGTGGCATTGTCATCCTATGGGGGCATAGCCATGGTAGCCAAAATAATGGCCTTCCCAGCATATTTATACAAGGCCCTAAGCATGATGGGATGTTAACTCAGGAACCACACCTGTGTGGAAGCACCTGCTTTCAATACAATTTGCATCCCTCATTAACTAAAGCGTTTAACCCAAGTGTTACTCAAGTATTTAACCCAAGTGTTTTCATTATTTTGGTAGTTACCTGTATGAGGATATATATTAGTAAATTCCCTGTGGTAAAAAGGAGTGTGAGAAATAGTATATTTTCTACGATTGCGCATTTATCCGTGATTTAATACAGGAAACTCAGTGGGAAATGAAAAATGACCCAAGACCTTGAAATGTGAAATTGGATCGTAGAGAACGTTGGGCCACCACAATCCCACCAGAAGGTTATCCACCACAGTGTCAATGGCTTTTGTGGACAATTTATATTTTACTGTACTACATAGAGCAGTTTTTCTCAATTCAATATCATCATTAACACAGACCCATCGGTGCTCTCACACACACACATACACACACGCACACACACACACATACACCACACACACCACACACGTCATGAGTGAAACATGGTTTGGCAGATGAGCTCTAAAAACCTTCCTCTAGGGAAAGCTGAATGAACAGAGCTCTGTTTTGCATGGAAGCAGAGATAACTCGGGTCATTCGGGAGGGTGAAAAATACAAAGACGTGCTTAGCTAAAAACAGAAACGCACATGGTACAACCTTTCACTGAGTCTAGTGAAGCTACAGTTGTTTAGAGAGACAGGGAGACAGCATTATACCTGTAGTGTTATTACTGACTCTAGAAATAGGTCTGCAGTTAGTTGCCTGAGGGAAATCCCAGTACTTAAAGACAGGTGGTACACAGATATCCCTGGCACGAAGTGTGTGTTTGCCATGCGTGAGATGGTGCTTTCATGTGTTTAACTGTCGCGTATATATATCTGTATGTGATGTCCCCATATGTGGGCATATGTACTGCTAGCCTTGATTCCAGTCTGTTTTTTTGCTTCAGACAACATGGAAAGGCTACGATGTAGCCATGTTGGAAAACGGAAAACTGGACCTTCACCGTTCATCATCAACCCAGTGTAGTGCATGACTGAGGAGGACTCCATAGGAGAACCCTTTATAGAACCCTTTTTGGTACAAGGTAGAACCCTTTCGGGATCCATGTAGAACCCTTCCCACAGAGTGTTCTACCTGGAACCCAAAAGGGTTCTACCTGGAACCAAAAAAGGTTATCCTATGGGGGACAGCTGTCACGATCGTCTGAAGGAGCGGACCAATACGCAGCGCGTGGAGTGAACATGATGACTTTATTAATAAAGCAACCACGAAGAAAACAACAAATGATGATACGTGAAGTTCAAAATACTGATACAGACTAACAGAAACACAGAAACAATAACCCACAAAACAAAGGTGAAAACACACAGAATATATATGGCTCCCAATCAGAGATAACGAGCCGACAGCTGACACTCGTTACCTCCGATTGGGAGTCATTAACCAATCACCACTAAATACAAACAAAATGAAACTCACCCATCCCCAACACCACCAAATGAGATACACCCTGGCTCACATATACAAGTCCTAGAGCCAGAGTGTCACAGTACCCCCCCCTAAAGGTGCGAACTCCGGGCGCACCAACATCAGGACTAGGGGAGGGTCTGGGTGGGCGTCTGTCCATGGTGGCGGTTCTGGCCCCGGTCGTGATCCCCACCCCACCACAGTCACAACCTGCTTCGGTAGCCTCCTCCCAATGACCACCCTCCAACTAACCCCACCTGGACTAAGGGGCAACACCGGACTAAGGGGCAGCATCGGCCTAAGGGGCAGCACCGGGATAAGGGGCAGCACCGGGATAAGGGGCAGCACCGGAACAAGGGGCAGCACCGGGCTAAGGGGCAGCACCGGACTAAGGGGCCGCACCGGGCTAAGGGGCAGCACCGGACTAAGGGGCAGCACCGGGCTAAGGGGCAGCACCTGACTAGATGGCGGATCCTGGCTGGCTGGCTCTCGCGGATCCTGGCGGGACGGCTCTGGCGGATCCTGGCGGGACGGCTCTGGCGGATCCAGGCTGGACGGCTCTGGCGGATCCAGGCTGGACGGCTCTGGCGGATCCCGGCGGGACGGCTCTGGCGGATCCCGGCGGGACGGCTCTGGCGGATCCAGGCTGGACGGCTCTGGCGGATCCTGGCTGGACGGCTCTGGCGGATCCTGGCTGGACGGCTCTGGCGGATCCTGGCTGGACGGCTCTGGCGGATCCTGGCTGGACGGCTCTGGCGGATCCTGGCTGGACGGCTCTGGCGGATCCTGGCTGGACGGCTCTGGCGGATCCTGGCTAGACGGCTCTGGCGGATCCTGGCTGGACGACTCTGGCGGATCCTGGCTGGACGGCTCTGGCGGATCCTGGCTGGCTGACGGATCTGGCTGCTCATGGCTGGCTGACGGATCTGGCTGCTCATGGCTGGCTGACGGATCTGGCTGCTCATGGCTGGCTGACGGATCTGGCTGCTCATGGCTGGCTGACGGGTCTGGCTGCTCATGGCTGGCTGACGGGTCTGGCTGCTCATGGCTGGCTGACGGATCTGGCTGCTCATGGCTGGCTGACGGATCTGGCTGCTCATGGCTGGCTGACGGATATGGCTGCTCATGGCTGGCTGACGGATCTGGCTGCTCATGGCTGGCTGACGGATCTGGCTGCTCATGGCTGGCTGACGGATCTGGCTGCTCATGGCTGGCTGACGGATCTGGCTGCTCATGGCTGGCTGACGGGTCTGGCTGCTCATGGCTGGCTGACGGATCTGGCTGCTCATGGCTGGCTGACGGATCTGGCTGCTCATGGCCGGCTGACGGATTTGGCTGCTCATGGCTGGCTGACGGATCTGGCTGCTCATGGCTGGCTGATGGTGCTGGCTGGGCGGCTGGCGGTGGAGGCGGACCCCAGCCTCGGATTGCAGTCATCACCTCCAGCAGGGCGGCTCCCATCTGCAGGAGCTGCTCTTTCTGGTCCCGAACCTGAGCTTCCAGTCTAGTATGGGCTGCGTCGGCTCCTGCTGATTCCATAGCAAGTGTATGATTCTGTCTGGCGGAAGGCTCTAGCGGCTCCTGTCTGGCGGAAGGCTCTAGCGGCTCCGATCTGGCGGACGGCTCTGAAGGCTCATGGCAGACGGGCGGCTTTGCAGGCTCAGTACAGACGGGCGGCTTATGCAGCGCTTGGCAGACGGGCAGTTCAGACGCCATAGGGCAGACGGGCAGTTCCAGCGCCGTTGGGCAGACGGCCAGTTCAGGCGCCGTTGGGCAGACGGCCAGTTCAGGCGCCGTTGGGCAGACGGCCAGTTCAGGCGCCGTTGGGCAGACGGCAGACTCTGGCCGGCTGGCGACGCACCCCGTAGGCTTCGTGCGTGGAGCAGGAACAGGCCGGGCCGGGCTGGCGACGCACATCGTGGACCTGGTGCGTGGAGTAGGAACAGGCCGGTCCGTACCGGGAACACACACCACTGGCCTTAACTGGGGATCAGGAACGGGCCGGACCGGACTGGTAACACACTTCAGTCTCTCATGCCGTGCCACAACAACTTCCCTCCTTCTACTCGCCAATGACTCCCGTACTCCGTTAGCCTTCTCTCCTTTTCTCCCTGTGGCAGCCTCCTGCTGCTCCGTCGCCCAAGCCATGTGCCCCCCCCAAAAAATTTCTTGGGGTTGCCTCTCTTCCACGGGCTTCCAGCCTCGCCTTCGCGCTGCCTCCTCGTACCACCTCCTCTCGGCTTTGGCTGCCTCCAGCTCTTCACGAGGGCGGTGATATTCCTCCGGTTGTGCCCAAGGACCCTTTCCAGCCCGAATCTCCTCCCATGTCCAAAAATCCTTAGAAGGCGTCCATAACTCCTGTGTAGGTAGGTCCTGTTGCCGCTTGTTACGCTGCTTGGTCCTTTTATGGTGGGTTATTCTGTCACGATCGTCTGAAGGAGCGGACCAATACGCAGCGCGTGGAGTGAACATGATGACTTTATTAATAAAGCAACCACGAAGAAAACAACAAATGATGATACGTGAAGTTCAAAATACTGATACAGACTAACAGAAACACAGAAACAATAACCCACAAAACAAAGGTGAAAACACACAGAATATATATGGCTCCCAATCAGAGATAACGAGCCGACAGCTGACACTCGTTACCTCCGATTGGGAGTCATTAACCAATCACCACTAAATACAAACAAAATGAAACTCACCCATCCCCAACACCACCAAATGAGATACACCCTGGCTCACATATACAAGTCCTAGAGCCAGAGTGTCACAACAGCCGAATAACGTTTTTCTAAGAGTGTAGCCTAACTGTGATCGCTGTTAACACAGCAGTGAATAGAGAGGAGGGTTAGTGGCTAAATGCTGACAGTAATACACTTCACACCAATCAACCAACCAACTCCAGTCTAAATGTCAGCTCTCAGCATGTTCCACTACGGAAGACTCAATTAAGGCAGCCTGCACTGCATGGCTTTTAGAAGTGAAGGATTGCACTTGCATGGTACATACGTGTGGCATATGAAATGAATGAATAAGTAATGCTTCAATTGTTACGAAATATCTTCTTTAGAATCATAACCTAGATACAGGATAAGGAGGGAAAACAGTGTCTGTCAGAAATAGATACTCACAGCTTTTAGAGCTATAAGGTACACAGTACATGATTTCAATTCATCTAATTCATTCATGTTTAATTATAGCCCCAAATGGAAACATAAAGCAATCTTTAAGTGAATGTTGTTTGGCAATAAATCAGTTGAAATGGCTGTATTCCAATAGTAGTAACGCCGTGGTAACACTGATGATCTATCGCTGAAATCAACTACAATCCAATGCACAGTATGCCCAATGGTCAAGAGGAAAAACCACATATCTATTCCACATCTGCAAACAATATCTCAAAGAAATCCATTGAAACTGCCATCTCTAATCAACGCTAAAACCCCCTTTAACAAATGACAGGCACAGCCCAGCCAATCAGCAGCTCATATTTGATCGATTGGTTCAAGCAGAAGGCACACGTCATTCCCCACATCCATTAAAGCGTCCAATAAGAACGTGGCCAAAGGAAATGTCGCAGGGCCACGTCACATTTGAGACTTAATTGCCAGTGTGTGAGAGAGCGAGAGCTCAGGATTAACAGCAGTGAGATCACACCATTATTTATCACGTCTCCTCCAACATCTGTGGAGTCTCCTGACCAGCCCACTCCCATTACTGTGTGTGTGTGTGTGTGTGTGTGTGTGTGTGTGTGTGTGTGTGTGTGTGTGTGTGTGTGTGTGTGTGTGTGTGTGTGTGTGAGGGGGGGGGAGGGGGGTGTACCTGCATACTGGATACACACAACACACACACAATGTACACACTCTGTAAGGCACACGCAGTCCCACACTGATCCCCTGAAGCGCGTGCTGACACTTGCACATTTGCACTCATGTACTATGACCTTAGACTCACATTATCATTTTCTGAATTAGAACATTACCTCTCTATCTAACTGCTGACTGAGACTAAGTGGAAACACAACAACCACCACTCATCCTACAGTTCCTTGCAAAAGTATTCATCCCCCCTGGCGTTTTTCCTATTTTGTTGCATTACAACCTGTAATTTAAATTGATTTTTATTTGGATTTCATGTAATGGACATACACAAAATGATCCAAATTGGTGAAGTGGAATGAAAAAAATAACTTGCGAAAATAAAATACAATAACGGAAAAGTGGTGCGTGCATATGTATTCACCCCCTTTGCTATGAAGTCCCTAAATAAGATCTGGTGCAACCAATTACCTTCAGAAGTCACATAATTAGTTAAATAAAGTCCACCTGTGTGCAATCTAAGTGTCACATGATCTGTCACATGATCTCAGTATATATACACCTGTTCTGAAAGGCCCCAGAGTCTGCAACACCACTAAGCAAGGGGCACCACCAAGCAAGCGGCACCATGAAGACCAATGAGCTCTCCAAACAGGTCAGGGACAAAGTTGTGGAGAAGTACAGATCAGGGTTGGGTTATAAAAAAATATCCGAAACTTTGAAAATCCCACGGAGCACCATTAAATCCATTTCTAAAAAATGGAAAGAATATGGCACCACAACAAACCTGCCAAGAGAGGGCCTCCCACCAAAACTCACGGACCAGTCAAGGAGGGCATTAATCAGAGAGGCAACAAAGAGACCAAAGATAACCCTGAAGGAGCTGCAAAGCTCCACAGTGGAGATTGGAGTATCTGTCCATATGACCACTTTAAGCCGTACACAGAGCTGGGCTTTACGGAAGAGTGGCCTGAAAAAAGCCATTGCTTAAAGAAATATATGGAAGAAGGTACTCTGGTCAGATGAGACTAAAATTGAGCTTTCTGGCCATCAAGGAAAACACTATGTCTGGCGCAAACCCAACACCTCTCATCACCCCGAGAACACCATCCCCACAGTGAAGCATGGTGGTGGCAGCATCATGCTGTGGGGATGTTTTTCATCGGCAGGGACTGGGAAACTGGTCAGAATTGAAGGAATGATGGATGGCGCTAAATACAGGGAAATTCTTGAGGGAAACCTGTTTCAGTCTTCCAGAGATTTGAGACTGGGACGGAGGTTCACCTTCCAGCAGGACAATGACCCTAAGCATACTGCTAAAGCAACACTCGAGTGGTTTAAGGGGAAACATTTAAATGTCTTGGAATGGCCTAGTCAAAGCCCAGACCTCAATCCAATTGAGAATCTGTGGTATGACTTAAAGATTGCTGTACACCAGTGGAACCCATCCAACTTGAAGGAGCTGGAGCAGTTTTGCCTTGAAGAATGGGCAAAAATCCCAGTGGCTAGATGTGTCAAGCTTATAGAGACATACCCCAAGAGACTTGCAGCTGTAATTGCTGCAAAAGGTGTCTCTACAAAGTATGACTTTGGGGGGGGGGGTGAATAGTTATGCATGCTAAGTTTTCTGTTTTTTTTGTCTCATTTCTTGTTTGTTTCACAATAAAAAATATTTTGCATCTTCAAAGTGGTAGGCATGTTGTGCAACCCTGAAAAAATCCATTTTAATTCCAGGTTGTAAGGCAACAAAATAGGAAAAATGCCAAGGGGGGTGAATACTTTCGCAAGCCACTGTATACTCCGGGCATAGGCTTGTATTGTCAAGTGTCTTTATTTTAATGATTACACTCTGTCGTACTATATGTACACCAGTGCCTATTGGCATTTCAAGGGGGTTTCCAGTAAATCAGAGTAGTGTTTAGCAACAACATGACTATGTACAATGCATTCTAATCGCTCACTCTATGGTAACCATTGACTAGAAACTATGGGCCTAGATTACTACTGTATAATAAAGGATGGGCCTGCCTTTTCCCCTTGACTTTGACCCTGCTGGGCCTTAAAAGTTCTGGCACACTGATCCATCCAGTCAGAGGGTGTGATCTGGCCACAGCCTCAGCTCACAGCGCTGTGTTGGGAGCTGGGGACTCTCCAGTGACTCCAGACTGATTCTGCAACGTGGCTGCCGATGATGCAGCTTACGTTCCAATGTGATGAGTTCATATTGTCCCTGACTGACTGATGTGCACTAGGCTAGCATAGTATTTTGTTATTAACCAATGAATGGCTGATCATCCAATAACCAATCTAGGATCTATTGTGGTAAAAATGTCACCGCTGTTGACCCCTGTACAGACTGACTAGTAACCACAGACCGGGATGTGCTTCTACATCTGCATTGCTTGCTGTTTGGGGTTTTAGGCTGGGTTTCTGTATAAGCACTTTGTGACATCTGCTGATATAAAAAGGGCTTTATAAATACATTTGATTGATTGATACTATGCTGTTTCAATGGGATCCTGTGGTGAATGATGGTAGCTGGTCGAAAAGAAGGCTTGTTTTGTATTTTACCATGCGAGCAAAAAAGTTATACTGTGCACAGGCTGTACTTTATTTGTTTGTGAGGCAAATACCTTCAGTTCAGATATTGCAGTCATTGAAAGCTGCCCTCAACATACACTGAGTGTACAAAACATTAAGAACACCTTCCAAATATTGAGTTGCACTTGCTCTTTTGCCCTCAAAACAGCCTCAATTCGTCTGGCATGGACTCTACAAGCTACTGAAAGCATTCCATAGGGATGCTGGCCCATGTTGACGCTAATATTTCCCACAGTTATGTCAAGTTGGCTGGATGTCTTTTGGGTGGTGGACCATTCTTGATACACATGGGAAACTGTTGAGCATAGAAAACCTACTACCGTACCCCGTTCAGAGGCACTTAAATCTTTAGTCTTGCCAATTCACCCTCTGAATGGCACACATACACAATCCATGTCTCAATTGTCTCAAGGCTTAAAAATCCTTCTTTAACCTGTCTCCTCCCGTTCATCTACACTGATTGTAGTGGATTTAACAATTGACATCAATAAGGGCCTGGTTAGTCTATGTCATGGAAAGAACAGGTGTTCTTAATGTTTTGTACACTCAGTGGATGATAGGCTATCAACCAGAGTCTGTCGTTCACATACCTCAGACCAATCTGGCCCACACCTGATCCAGTTCATCATCACTACCAGCCAGCCAGCCCAGCAAAATGACCTAACCCATGTGGACGCCAGCCAGCCAGGCCAGCAGGATGAACTAACCCATGTGGATGGCAGCCAGCCAGGCCAGCAGGATGAACTAACCAATGTGGACGCCAGCCAGCCAGGCCAGCAGGATGAACTAACCCATGTGGACGCCAGCTGTGAGTCTGTGAACACATAGGTGAACACTTTCCCATTTTCCATCCGTTCCAATTCACTAACAGTTCCATCAACATCAGTCATAACATCCATCCAACATTGCTCTAACATTCAGGTGTCATGACAAAAATGTCACTGCTGAGAGAAGACAGACAGTGTCCCAGTTCTAAACGGAATGTGACCTTTTTCTTTTTTTTTGTTCCCAGTACACGTCTCGGGTGAGTTTACAAGGCAGTGTTGATGATAACCCAGGACCGTTACGTTTTCCTGCCTCATTTCACAAACTCCAACAACTTCTTCCGGAGACCTTCTCCTTTACCTCACCTCGCTCATCAACTCATCCTTGTCCGCTGGCTATGTCCCTTCCATCTTCAAGAAAGCGAGAGTTGCACCCCTCCTCAAAAAAACTACACTCGATCCCTCCGATGTCAACAACTACAGACCAGTATCCCTTCTTTCTTTTCTCTCCAAAACTCTTGAGCGTGCCGTCTATAGCTAACTCTCCTGCTATCTCTCTCAGAATGACCTTCTTGATCCAAACCAGTCAGGTTTCAAGACTGGTCATTCAACTGAGACTGCTCTTCTCTGTGTCACGGAGGCTCTCCGCACTGCTAAAGCTAACTCTCTCTCCTCTGCTCTCATCCTTCTAGACCTATCTGCTGCCTTTGATACTGTGAACCATCAGATCCTCCTCTCCACCCTCTCCGAGTTGGGCATCTCCGGTGCGGCTCACTCTTACGGCTCACTCGTCCTACCTGGCAGGTCGCTACTACCAGGTGACGGGCGAGAATCTGTCTCCGCACCACGTTCTCTCACCACTGGTGTCCCCCAGGGCTCAGTTCTAGGCCCTCTCCTATTCTCTCTATACACCAAGTCACTTGGCTCTGTCATATCCTCACATGGCCTCTCCTATCATTGCTACGCTGACGACACACAATTAATCTTCTCCTTTCCTCCTTCTGATAACCAGGTGGCGAATCACATCTCTGCATGTCTGGCAGACATATCAGTGTGGATGTCGGATCACCACCTCAAGCTGAACCTTGGCAAGACGGAGCTGCTCTTCCTCCCGGGGAAGGACTGCCCGCTCCATGATCTCGCCATCACGGTTGACAACTCCGTTGTGTCCTCCTCCCAGAGTGCAAAGAACCTTGGCGTGACCCTGGACAACACCCTGTAGGTTCATGCTCTAAACATTCGCAGAGTACGACCCTACCTTACACAGGAAGCGGCACAGGTCCTAATCCAGGCACTTGTCATCTCCCGTCTGGATTACTGCAACTCGCTGTTGGCTGGGCTCCCTGCCTGTGCCATTAAACCCCTACAACTCATCCAGAACGCTGCAGCCCGTCTGGTGTTCAACCTTCTCACGTCATCCCGCTCCTCCACACACTCCACTGGCTTCCAGTTGAAGCTTGCATCTGCTACAAGACCATGGTGCTTGACTACGGAGCTGTGAGGGGAACGGCACCTCCTTACCTTCAGGCTCTGATCAGTCCCTACACCCAAACGAGGACATTGCTTCTTCCACCTCTGGCCTGCTGGTCCCCCTACCTCTGCGGATGCACAGTTCCCGCTCAGCCCAGTCAAAACTGTTCGCTGCACTGGCACCCCAATGGTGGAACAAGCTCCCTCACGACGCCAGGACAGCGGAGTCACTGACCACCTTCCGGAGACACTTGAAACCCTACCTCTTTAAGGAATACCTGGGATAGTATAAAAGTAATCCTTCTACCCCCCCCCCTACCCCACCCCCACAAAATATTTACAAATAATAATAATAATAATAATAATAATAATAATAATAATAATAATAATAATAATAATAATAATAATAAAAAATAAACAAAATAATTGTAAAGTGGTTGTCCCACTGGCTATCATAAGGTGAATGCACCAATTTGTAAGTCGCTCTGGATAAGAGCGTCTGCTAAATGACGTAAATGTAATGTAAAATGTAAACTTCTCATCAGCAGTGCAAACAGGGGAGCCCTTACTGTGGTATTGATTGTCCACCTCATTAAAGTGGTTTGCCTGACTTGCCTGTGTTGTGCCTTTGTCTCACTAGTGAGAGGCAGCTCAGACTGTTTCTAAGTCCGTGATTTCATCAAATCTATGATGGGTTTGATCCCATTGGCCAGTGGTTCCCAACCAAGTACCACACAGGGTACTTGAGAAGATTCATGAGACCATAAGCTTACTGGTAAAATGCACATGAGGGGGTACTTCAGGGGTACTCCGGTTAGAGCACAATTCAGTTGGTGGTACAGTAACCGAAAAAGGTTGGTAACCACTGCCATAGGCAAATAGGTCTTCTAGACATGATGTTCATAGCAATGATGTTCTTCAACTATTAATCTACTGTACTGTGCATGTTTGTCATGCCCATAACCAGAGTCATTCATATGTAATAACATTGTATTACACAGGATGGACACATGGAGGACATGACACACTAATGTCCTCACACGAGACCAGTGTACCAGGCTATCAGCCTGCAGCTCCCAGGCAATGTAGCTATGACTCCGTAGATGTGGGGAGACTGCAATGCAACATAAGGAAAAAGCAATGATGTGTCTGGAAGTGGAAACCTAGTCTAGTGAGCATTTCTACACCACATACTGTAGCCATAGAAACGGCATTTCACAGTGGGAGAACTATAGCTCAAGTAGGACCTCTGTAATTGCTTTGCTGTGTAATAGCTGATAGTGCCATAGATAATGACAATGTCAACCTACAAACTGGTAATTGCCATCGAATTGCTATGATCAAACCACATGCGTCACATACACTATAGTCTATTATAGGGCATAAGACCTTACCTGTGCTCATGGTAATCCTAGGTGTTCTTTACAGTCCGATGTACAGTAGATTTATCCTCATTCAACTACACACACACCTCTGGTCAGGACTGTGGACTGCACATTGATGAAGCCTCTCCCTGCAGAAAATGCTTCAGTCGACTCCTCCCTGTCCCTCCAGAGATGTAGCCTATAATAAAATATCGATGCTATGAAATTATCTGCCGCTGACAATCTACTGACGGCGATTCAGCGCCGACATGCATGCACCATGGCTGTGGGTGTACGGTCGAGCCTGACGCTTGCGTCGCTGCTTCGGCAGCAACATCCCTCTAGCCAGGTGATAAACAGCTCCCCTGCGCTCCCCGCGAACAAAGGCTTCTGGGAAATAGAGTTTATACTAATAGAAACCAGTGTTCAAGTGACTCTCAAGTGGGTCTGTTTTGGACTACAATTTCCGAGTACTGCGACGCAGTGTAAACAAAACGCGTTGGATTGCACTGTGCAATAGAGCAAATATCTGTAAATAATGACGATATGCTTATATATCCGCCCTAACAATGGGAGTTGTTGTCCCAAAGGCGAGAAGGCAGGCTACAAGCTTAGCTCCAAAATAAGCCCATAGAAACGCATTGGTAGAGCAGAGGCACTGCAACAATGGTTGATCAATAAATTATTCATTGGTTTTTACACATTAATTGGAATCCATTATAGCTTCAGACTACACTTCTGGATTTGAAGTCTACCATTAGAAATCAATACATTTAAACACTGCGTATAAAGTACAAAACAGAACAGCACAGTGCAGTAAAGCGCTATTCAAGGTTTTATGATTTTTCTTCCTTATGCTTTTTGTGCCTCCTGGTGGTCAAATAACAGCCTCATCTTCAAGGCTTTGTTTACTACAATCGTTTCGTCCAGATGAAAACAAATACAGTATACAATGTTGCAACTAAGTTATACGTGAAACACTGGTTACATTGTTCATCATAACCTCATATTACTATTTCAGGGTGGCAACAATTTAACAAGTTGTAGAGGGGCGTTACCTTGAGTGACGTCAAATATTCGCGACTTGAGACAGCATGGTAGCAGAGACATGCGTCTAATGTTTAGACAAGGCAACTAGTATTTGATTAGCTAGCTAACGTTACTTCTTACTAACATGGATGTGCAATTGAAAGGATCAGATGAAGACGGATTTGGAATAGAGATTGTTCTTCAAGAGGGAGACAAAAAAGCACCATCTTGTGTACATGGTAAGTAACGTGAAACTACGTCTGAATGATATAAAAGTTAGATAGGTTTTGGGAAAAGGCCCATATGAACCTAGCTACCGTATGATATGAATACTAGCACGCTAACTACAGTTGTATCTTACATCTGAATGAGAGTTATTCGGTGAAGTATGTTGATGTTCTTGGCCCATGCAGGTCCAACATTGTTGTTTGAGAAGAACTGGAAAGGAGAGGAGAAAGTCCGGAGGTTTTATGCCTGCTCAGCGTGCAGAGACAGAAAAGAATGCAACTTTTTTCAGTGGGAAGATGAAAAGGTAACAATTATCTTTTTGTATCCCCTGGCAAATATAGTGGGCCTAATATACATGTAACCCAGTCAAACGTTCCAGTGATAGCCACTCTAGCACAGGTGGGATTGGAAATGTTCAGAAACGCGTGCAAAACAAACTGCTTTTGTCCATTTGTTAGCAGCACATATAAACATGTAGCTAGCAATAATTTCATACTGCCACATGTAATTACAGTAGGCCCATATTTACATTTACGTCAATTAGCAGACGCTCTTATCCAGAGCATAGTTCCAATGTGTTAACGGTGAGCATGGGAAGAGCTGTATCACAACGTATAGCTATTCTCTTTGACTGTATGCTCGCCATACCTGTGCCAAAGATGGTGGATAAATTTAAGATAGATTGCTCAGGCCTTTACCATTGAACAAAATTGACAGTTCCTGTCTACTTAACTGGGTGTGTCTCCCCGTAGACACCAATGCAATAGTAGCCGGGTCTACTTAGTTCATTGGGAGAATCTCATTTGCATCCTCTAGCCTCCTTCACAAAACCTATTTGAGGAGGTCAGAGGGGGAGGACCTCTAGCTTTCTCATCCAATGGGACGCGATGAGTATGCAATTGAGATTCTCCAGTTGACTTTCATTGAACCCGGAACCCTCGCTTCCTCTTCCGTCGCTGCCTGTGCATCCCCACTTCCTGGTCACCTGTGATTTTTTTACATTTTAGTCATTTAGCAGACGCTCTTATCCAGAGCGACTTACAGTTAGTGAATACATATATATATATATATAAATTATACTGGCCCCCCATGGGAATCGAACCCACAACTCTGCCGTTGCAAACGCCATGCTCTATCAACTGAGCTACATCCCTGCCGGCCATTCCCTCTCCTACCCTGGACGACGCTGGGCCAATTGTGCGCCGCCCATGAGTCTCCCGGTCGCGGCCGGCTGCGACAGAGCCTGGATTCGAACCAGGATCTCTAGTGGCACAGTTAGCACTGCGATGCAGTGCCTTAGACCACTGCGCCACTCAGGAGCTGTGACCCATGACCCAACATATAGTGCCCTCTATCCAAATTAAGTGTATTATACAAAGACAGACAAACTATAGACCACACAACACAACAACCACATAAGTTGGCCAAAATGCCTCCTACAATAGCCTACATTTCCTTTTATGGAAGCCAAAATAATGCCTCTGACTTCTTGAAAGTCCTTGTTTGTGCACATGAAGTAGTTAACTACACTCCCTTATTTTCACCAGGCGTGTGACATGTCTGTTTGTGTTGTAGGTGTCTGAGGTCAGGCTTTTGGCCCGAGAGGAGGAGAACCGGTCAAAGATGCCAACTTTTACCCATCAGGAGTACTGCTCCAGGTAAATAGCCTACACCTGTCCTGATATGTAGGGGACTCTATCCATGGAACTATTCCATTCCAAGTTAGAGATGGAACGGTATAGTTCTATGGATAACAGTCCAACTGTAAGTACCTTTACTAAGTTGCTAGACAGATCATATTATGAATATTTCACTTGATAGATCTTCTCACTACCTCTACATAATGTTCTTCCAATTAAAACCATGGTTGTTTGTTTCTTTCTTCCAATCCAGGTTTAAAAAGTTCCTCGCTCTTCCCCTAGGAAGGAAGTTCTGCCAGGACTGCCAGCTTCTCCTCCTACCAGGAGAATGGGAAGCCCACGCATCTCACAAGATGTCGCAGGCTGATGACATCACAGAGGCCCGGCTGAGCAGGCCCAGTCTGATGTTGAAACCCCTGGAGAACAAGAAGAGTAACGCCCAGTACCTCTTCGCCGACCGCAGCTGTCACTTCCTGTTGGATACCATGGCCAAGCGGGGCTACAGGAAGGTTCTCTGTGTCGGAACACCCAGGTGAGGGCTTTGATTTGGACTTCCCGTCTGTCGTGTTGTTTAAACGGGTCATGTTTATTAGGGCCAAACGTTTTGCAAGTTAGGTTCACATAGTACCTCCCGCTTCATTGCGTTCCAGAGTGTTGTCTTCCATTTCGTGCCTACTGGACATTTAGATTAGATTCAAGTGCTTTGTTGCGCTCTTTGAATTGTTGTGATTTGTCTTGTGTTTTAAATATATCCATCCAAAGTATCATAGCCAATAATTAAAAGTACAGACATTCTATATTACAATGTTATGTGTTTCTGGGATTGCTTGTTATTATGTATGATTGATTGTTTAATTCACTATTTCTTCCAGACTACATGAGCTGATCAAGCTAAGAAACCAGGAAGGTAAGGGTGAGCCCATGAAGAGTCTGCTACTGGATATAGACTTCAGGTCAGTTTTATTTTATTACATTTACATTTTAGTCATTTAGCAGACGCTCTTATCCAGAGCGACTTACAGTTAGTGAATACATATATATATATATATATTTTTTTTTTTCATACTGGTCCCCTGTGGGAATCAAACCCACAACCCTGGTGTTGCAAACGCCATGCTTTATCAACTGAGCTACATCCCTGCCGGCCATTCCCTCCCCTACCCTGGACAACGCTAGGCCAATTGTGCGCTGCCCATAAGGTCACACAATGCATTGCTCAGATTAACATTTGCTATGATTGAACAAAACAGGCATAGAAAAGAATTGAGAGTAGAGCAAACACTTTGAATAGTACATGAATGTGCATATCGAACGATGCTTATTGACATTTATGGATTGCTATGGGAGTGTTGACGTCCCATATCTCTATATGGCTGGGCCACACCTGTCCCTCCGATGGTCTTAGGAAGCGGAACGCAGGGTACAGGGGCTCCGTGAACTGATGATGCACCCTATCAAACACGGTCATCAAGGCTGCAGAGAACTCCTGCAGGACCTTCATAGTCTCGGCATCGTAGAACGCCAGCTTTCCCTTCTCGTAGTGCACCCACACGCCCACCCTACCTGGCACCCTTCGCCCGCTGGCGGAGCACGACACGTGCCTGTCGTTGTGCCAGGCGGAGAGACGGCCATGCCTGAGTTCCACACACCACGAGTTTCTGTTCCGCCCCAGCTTGGCACCTTTGTCCCGCCCCTTCCGGTCCATGCTGCTGTAGGCCACGCCCACAGCCCAGGCGGAGCAGTAGCGGACGTCGGCCTCCCAGTAGCGTTGGCCCGTTGTCACGGCGACAGAGCCCAGGGCACAGCAGATCTTGTCAAACTGGAGGGGGTGCTCTGGAGCAGACTGGGCGGAGTCGGAGAAGCACATGCCCCGTCCCTCTCCTGTCACTGTGATCTTGCTATGGCAGGTCTGCCTGTCAATCATCACTGTGGAGGAATCTGCAAACGGATTGGAACAGAAACACTTTCTGTATCTGTAACCTCATCTGTTTTCCCCCCCCAAAATCCTACCTAGATCCAGAGTGAGATTTTACCATGTAGATATTTGGTCATAGCCTCTGTGGCTAGATTGATATGCAGATGTAAGGTATGTTACCCAGCAGCAGTGTCTTCCTCTGAAGCTGGGCCTTCAGGTCCTTGTAGAAGGAGTGTAGGGTTCTCAGAAGCTTCTCAAACCGCTCTTCATTCAGCCGGATCTCTGCTTCGGAAGCATCCGGCTTCTTATGGCTACAGGGGGACAGACAGTTCCACATGTACTTAGCCCAATGCCAGAGTTCCTATACGTTTTCATCAAAAAAGCTAGTCATAACATCTCAAAATAAGGATATTGGAGAAATTAGAGATTACTATAATATATTTTTTACCTGAGATTGTCAGGAAGATTCTGTAAAATGGAGTACACACAATTGTTGAAATAGCATAACATTTACATTTACGTCATTTAGCAGACGCTCTTATCCAGAGCGACTTACAGTTAGTGAGTGCATACATTTTAATTTTTTATACTGGAATTGAACCCACAACCCTGGCGTTGCAAACGCCATGCTCTACCAACTGAGCTACATCCCTGCCTGCCATTCCCTCCCCTACCCTGGACGACGCTGGGCCAATTGTGCGCCGCCCCATGGGTCTACAACACTGAAACTCTGGTTAGCCTACATGTAGTTCATCTGCAGTATCTAGAATTAGACCTGTGTATCGCCCCCTGTCCAAGTCTGCCCCAGGGCTTTCTGGGTAGTGGTGACGCTCCTCTGGACCTGTCCCAGGTGCTGGTCCCAGCCCTTCAGGACCTGGTCTAGTCTGGCGCTGGTCTCTATGAGGTCCAGCTCCAGCGAGTCCACCATGGCCTGCTGGTCTCTCTGCAGGGCGGCCCTCATGCCCTCGAACCTCTCTCTCACCTGGTGCTTCATCACCTCTGTGCGCCTCTTCATCATGATGAGAGGGGAGGAAATTGGGGAGTTAAAGGGAACCCATAGCTTAGATGCAAGTCTTGTTTCTGAGTTAGCAGAACTTTTGAGTTAGCAGACTGGCACCAGCGCTAGGGAACTTGAAGTGTCTCTAATCCATTATTTTAGCTAGTCTGCGTTAGCAATGCAAGGTTAGGAAATATGGAGAAAATTCTCTATGGGTTGAATTGCCCTTGGCTGCAGTGGCACTCATGGACCATAGGAAGGCAGTGTTGTACTCACAGAGAGATCAGCCTTGCGTTTCTTCAGAGATAGAATGTGGGCCTTAGTTCTGGTTCTCTCTGACTGCAGTTCCTCCAATCGTCTGGACAGCTGCTCCTACAGCACAGATAGGGTTTGAGAGGACAAAACAGTGAAACTCCATTGATGGTTTCTAAATTACTGCAAATGAGAATTGCTTCTGAATAGATTGATTCTCAGTCACTGCTAATGACGAATGATTTTGAATCGATTGGTTTCCATTTAGCTAGTGCAAATGAGAATTGCTTCTCAATCGACCATCTTGGTTAAACAAAGGTGAAATACTAGAGATTACCATCAGGAAATCATTCATCATTGGGAACAGTACTAGTAGCAGTCGGATACCTTGGTCCCATTCTACACAATCATAACATTTACCTCAGAGAGCTTTCTGGATGCTGCTATCTTGCGGATGAGCTTTGGGGAGCGAGGGTACGGCTGAACCACCCCCTCTCCAGCAGAATGACTGTCGAGGGGGACCAGTGAGAGAGCGCCGTCCTGTAACACTGCCTGATATTCTACAGGGGGAACCATGGCACCACTCTGGGCTGAGAGCGAAGAGCCGGGGGACACTTCCAGTCTCTGGCCATCGGTTATTGGGTCCTTATCTGCCATGGCTAAGCAAGATGTACACACTTGTCAGTGGTAGTCACATAGATGTACAAGATAGGAACCACAGTGTCCCTTAACGTTGGAGCATCTGTTCCAAGTGTCATCACTACCAATCTCCTTTTGTGGCTTTACGGGGGGTCAGTATGAAAATGTGTGCACTCACTAACTGTAAGTCGCTCTGGATAAGAGCGTCTGCTAAATGACTGAAATGTAATAAACTTAGACACAATCTTAAGTCTATTCCCTATCACTGTGCATTGATGATCCCCTTCATTCAAGATGTGGTTGAAAGTTGGAGGTGAATTCAGAATTCAATCTAACAAATGTGATGGCTGTGTGATTGTATTTTGTAAGCGAACTGGTTTGTCTGGTTTTTGGAGGCTGCTATTGCTGCGGTCTTGAGGCTTGTCTGTTGAAACATGCCTGCTCTCTCCACGCTCCATTATGATAAATCTATGCACAACTTAGGTTCTTGTCAAAGTTTGCAAAAATACAGGTACTGCTACAACTTAGTAAAATAAATAATTAGCATGATAGCTAGGCTAATTACAGGATAGCAGAACAGATTCATGCATCATTTAGCTGCTCAATGCATTTCACTGAAAGGAATTATTGAAGCATGTTTACCAATGCCTTGTGTCGTTCAATCATAACCATTCTGCAGCTTTAAGGAAATGAGTTCTTTGCCAGTTCTGTGCCCAACAATCCCAAATGAATCTATATTGGTATAGCCTAATGTATGTTTATGAGATGTATGTATGTCTATACTCACTCTGTTCCTATGTCTCATCCGTTCTCTGTGCGTGTCTGTTAGGAATGTGTCAGATTGAACATCAGCAAGGGTGTAATAACGAGTAACAAGCTGAAGCCTGTGTGGGTGTATTTACTGTTGCTCAAGTGCCCTTCAGTGATTTTATTTTTCCAAGATTGGAAATGTATAATCACACCAATACAACCCAGTGGACTTTCTGTTCACTACAGGAGGCGGCTAACTGCCGTGGTAGTCCCACCCTAATCCACCCTGCCGTGGTAGTCCCACCCTAATCCACCCTGCTCCATGCTCGTACTGATCCTACATTACATGGAATGAACGATGTAATGAAAGCACTATCAGATGTCATGTGGAAATCTTCTTGTTTTTGTCTGTTCCAGATATGCTCAGTTCTATGGCGAGGACGAGTTCTGTCACTACAACATGTTCAACCATCACTTCTTTGGAGGAGAGGTAAAAGTTTGACCCTCATGATTGTCTTAAATTAATTTATCCAAAGGCTTGATCCTTTTTTTTTTTTGAATGAGTATCGAACTCCATGTAATGTTTTTACACAGGCAGGGAGCGGGGTCCTCCAAGCCTTCCTCAGTGAGGAAAATGGGGAGAAGGTAATCCTGGTGTCTGACCCTCCATTCGGGGGCCTGGTGAAGCCTCTGGCCCACAGTTTCTCCCAAATCTCAGAGACGTGGCGGAAACTGCAGACCGCCGGTTAGTGTTGCAGTGAATGAATTTGTCTCCGCTAATAAATAAAATGCATATCCAATTTAAAATGCATTTTCCAATTTAAAACATTGACATATACAGTGAGGGGAAAAAAGTATTTGATCCCCTGCTGATTTTGTACGTTTGCCCACTGACAAAGACATGATCAGTCTATAATTTTAAATGGTAGGTTTATTTGAACAGTGAGAGACAGAATAACAACAAAAAAATCCAGAAAAACGCATGTCAAAAATGTTATAAATTGATTTGCATTTTAATGAGGGAAATAAGTATTTGACCCCTCTGCAAAACATGACTTAGTACTTGGTGGCAAAACCCTTGTTGGCAATCACAGAGGTCAGACGTTTCTTGTAGTTGGCCACCAGGTTTGCACACATCTCAGGAGGGATTTTGTCCAACTCCTCTTTGCAGATCTTCTCCAAGTCATTAAGGTTTTGAGGCTGACGTTTGGCAACTCGAACCTTCAGCTCCCTCCACAGATTTTCTATGGGATTAAGGTCTGGAGACTGGCTAGGCCACTCCGGGACCTTAATGTGCTTCTTCTTGAGCCACTCCTTTGTTGCCTTGGCCGTGTGTTTTGGGTCATTGTCATGCTGGAATACCCATCCACGACCCATTTTCAATGCCTTGGCTGAGGGAAGGTTCTTTCCCAAGATTTGACGGTACATGGCCCCGTCCATCGACCCTTTGATGCGGTGAAGTTGTCCTGTCCCCTTAGCAGAAAAACTCCCCCAAAGCATAATGTTTCCACCTCCATGTTTGACGGTGGGGATGGTGTTCTTTGGGTCATAGGCAGCATTCCTCCTCCTCCAAACACGGCGAGTTGAGTTGATGCCAAAGAGCTCGATTTTGGTCTCATCTGACCACAACACTTTCACACAGTTCTCCTCTGAATCATTCAGATGTTCATTGGCAAACTTCAGACGGCCCTGTATATGTGCTTTCTTGAGCAGGGGGACCTTGCGGGCGCTGCAGGATTTCAGTCCTTCACGGCGTAGTGTGTTACCAATTGTTTTCTTGGTGACTATGGTCCCAGCTGCCTTGAGATAATTGACAAGATCCTCCCGTGTAGTTCTGGGCTGATTCCTCACCGTTCTCATGATCATTGCAACTCCACTTAGTGAGATCTTGCATGGAGCCCCAGGCCGAGGGAGATTGACAGTTTGTTGGTGCGATTATTCGCAAATGGAAGAAACACAAACTGTTGTCACCTTCTCACCAAGCTGCTTGGCGATGGTCTTGTAGCCCATTCCAGCCTTGTGTAGGTCTACAATCTTGTCCCTGACATCCTTGGAGAGCTCTTTGGTCTTGGCCATGGTGGAGAGTTTGGAATCTGATTGATTGCTTCTGTGTCTTTTTATACAGGTAACAAGCTGAGATTAGGAGCACTCCCTTTAAGAGTGTGCTCCTAATCTCAGCTCATTACCTGTATAAAAGACACCTGGGAGCCAGAAATCTTTCTGATTGAGAGGGGGTCAAATGCTTATTTCCCTCATTTAAAATGCAAATCAATTTATAAAAATTTTTCTGGATTTTTTTGTTGTCATTCTGTCTCTCACTGTTCAAATAAACCTACCATTTATAATTATAGACTGATCATTTCTTTGTCAGTGGGCAAACGTACAAAATCAGCAGGGGATCAAATACTTTTTTCCCTCACTGTATGTTCCTAAATATTTGTAAGTAGAAATGAAGGACTTAAATCCATAACCTGATTTATTTTGTGTGTGTTTCTCCAGAGAACAGTGTTGTGGAGATACCTATGGTGTGGAGCTTCCCCTACTTCTTTGAGCCGCGCATCCTGGAGTGCTTCCCCTCTTTCACCATGCTAGACTACCAGGTAAGCCAGTTGTATTCAGACGTATTGGCGAATCTCAGGAGCACAGCTTGACATATGTGCATTAGTAAAAGATAATGATTGATAATAATGTGCATTTACTATAATGTATGTATACCCGATGTCTCTCTGCTTGGCACTCTGCATTAAGGATTGAGGGTAAGTCCCTGTTATAGACTAGCGTCCTGTCCAGGGAGTGTACTCACTCTACAGAAACTGGACTATGGACCTTTCAGGCTCGGACAAGGCTACTTACTTAACTTTGTTTTACTGTATGTAGCCCTTCCACCACCAAACTGACTCATTAGGTAGCCCTTACACTACCAAACTGACTCATTAGGTAGCCCTTCCACTACCAAACTGACTCATTAGGTAGCCCTTCCACCACCAAACTGACTCATTAGGTAGCCCTTCCACTACCAAACTGACTCATTAGGTAGCCCTTCCACCACCAAACTGACTCATTAGGTAGCCCTTCCACCACCAAACTGACTCATTAGGTAGCCCTTCCACTACCAAACTGACTCATTAGGTAGACCTTCCACCACCAAACTGACTCATTAGGTAGCCCTTCCACTACCAAACTGACTCATTAGGTAGCCCTTCCACCACCAAACTGACTCATTAGGTAGCCCTTCCACTACCAAACTGACTCATTAGGTAGCCCTTCCACTACCAAACTGACTCATTAGGTAGCCCTTCCACTACCAAACTGACTCATTAGGTAGCCCTTCCACCACCAAACTGACTCATTAGGTAGCCCTTCCACCACCAAACTGACTCATTAGGTAGCCCTTCCACTACCAAACTGACTCATTAGGTAGCCCTTCCACCACCAAACTGACTCATTAGGTAGCCCTTCCACTACCAAACTGACTCATTAGGTAGCCCTTCCACCACCAAACTGACTCATTAGGTAGCCCTTCCACTACCAAACTGACTCATTAGGTAGCCCTTCCACCACCAAACTGACTCATTAGGTAGCCCTTCCACTACCAAACTGACTCATTAGGTAGCCCTTACACTACCAAACTGACTCATTAGGTAGCCCTTACACTACCAAACTGACTCATTAGGTAGCCCTTCCACCACCAAACTGACTCATTGTTGTTCTCCTAGGTGGACTATGACAACCATCCCCTCTATAAACATGGAAAGACGGGCAGAAAGCAGTCCCCTGTCCGCCTGTTCACCAACCTGACACCACGAGACATCATCCTCCCTAAGGAGGAGGGTTACAGGTACACACACCAACCTGACACCACGAGACATCATCCTCCCTAAGGAGGAGGGTTACAGGGACACACACCAACCTGACACCACGAGACATCATCCTCCCTAAGGTGGAGGGTTACAGGGACACACACACCAACCTGACACCACGAGACATCATCCTCCCTAAGGAGGAGGGTTACAGGTACACACCAACCTGACACCACGAGACATCATCCTCCCTAAGGAGGAGGGTTACAGGGACACACACCAACCTGACACCACGAGACATCATCCTCCCTAAGGTGGAGGGTTACAGGGACACACACACCAACCTGACACCACGAGACATCATCCTCCCTAAGGAGGAGGGTTACAGGTACACACCAACCTGACACCACGAGACATCATCCTCCCTAAGGAGGAGGGTTACAGGTACACACACACCAACCTGACACCACGAGACATCATCCTCCCTAAGGAGGAGGGTTACAGGGACACACACACCAACCTGACACCACGAGACATCATCCTCCCTAAGGAGGAGGGTTACACACACACACACCAACCTGACACCACGAGACATCATCCTCCCTAAGGAGGAGGGTTACAGGTACACACACACCAACCTGACACCACGAGACATCATCCTCCCTAAGGTGGAGGGTTACACACACACACCAACCTGACACCACGAGACATCATCCTCCCTAAGGAGGAGGGTTACACACACACCAACCTGACACCACGAGACATCATCCTCCCTAAGGAGGAGGGTTACAGGGACACACACCAACCTGACACCACGAGACATCATCCTCCCTAAGGAGGAGGGTTACAGGGACACACACCAACCTGACACCACGAGACATCATCCTCCCTAAGGAGGAGGGTTACAGGGACACACACCAACCTGACACCACGAGACATCATCCTCCCTAAGGAGGAGGGTTACAGGGACACACACCAACCTGACACCACGAGACATCATCCTCCCTAAGGTGGAGGGTTACACACACACCAACCTGACACCACGAGACATCATCCTCCCTTAGGTGGAGGGTTACAGGTACACACACACCAACCTGACACCACGAGACATCATCCTCCCTAAGGAGGAGGGTTACAGGGTCACACACCAACCTGACACCACGAGACATCAACCTCCCTAAGGAGGAGGGTTACAGGGTCACACACCAACCTGACACCACGAGACATCATCCTCCCTAAGGTGGAGGGTTACAGGTACACACACCAACCTGACACCACGAGACATCATCCTCCCTAAGGTGGAGGGTTACAGGTACACACACCAACCTGACACCACGAGACATCATCCTCCCTAAGGTGGAGGGTTACAGGTACACACACCAACCTGACACCACGAGACATCATCCTCCCTAAGGAGGAGGGTTACACACACACCAACGTGACACCACGAGACATCATCCTCCCTAAGGTGGAGGGTTACACACACACCAACCTGACACCACGAGACATCATCCTCCCTTAGGTGGAGGGTTACAGGTACACACACCAACCTGACACCACGAGACATCATCCTCCCTAAGGAGGAGGGTTACAGGGTCACACACCAACCTGACACCACGAGACATCAACCTCCCTAAGGAGGAGGGTTACAGGGTCACACACCAACCTGACACCACGAGACATCATCCTCCCTAAGGTGGAGGGTTACAGGTACACACACCAACCTGACACCACGAGACATCATCCTCCCTAAGGTGGAGGGTTACAGGTACACACACCAACCTGACACCACGAGACATCATCCTCCCTAAGGTGGAGGGTTACAGGTACACACACCAACCTGACACCACGAGACATCATCCTCCCTAAGGTGGAGGGTTACAGGTACACACACCAACCTGACACCACGAGACATCATCCTCCCTAAGGAGGAGGGTTACAGGTACACACACCAACCTGACACCACGAGACATCATCCTCCCTAAGGTGGAGGGTTACAGGTACACACACCAACCTGACACCACGAGACATCATCCTCCCTTAGGTGGAGGGTTACAGGTACACACACCAACCTGACACCACAAGACATCATCCTCCCTAAGGAGGAGGGTTACAGGGTCACACACCAACCTGACACCACGAGACATCAACCTCCCTAAGGAGGAGGGTTACAGGGTCACACACCAACCTGACACCACGAGACATCATCCTCCCTAAGGTGGAGGGTTACAGGTACACACACCAACCTGACACCACGAGACATCATCCTCCCTAAGGTGGAGGGTTACAGGTACACACACCAACCTGACACCACGAGACATCATCCTCCCTAAGGTGGAGGGTTACAGGTACACACACCAACCTGACACCACGAGACATCATCCTCCCTAAGGAGGAGGGTTACACACACACCAACCTGACACCACGAGACATCATCCTCCCTAAGGAGGAGGGTTACAGGGACACACACCAACCTGACACCACGAGACATCATCCTCCCTAAGGAGGAGGGTTACAGGGACACACCAACCTGACACCACGAGACATCATCCTCCCTAAGGAGGAGGGTTACACACACACCAACCTGACACCACGAGACATCATCCTCCCTAAGGTGGAGGGTTACAGGTACACACACCAACCTGACACCACGAGACATCATCCTCCCTAAGGTGGAGGGTTACAGGTACACACACCAACCTGACACCACGAGACATCATCCTCCCTAAGGTGGAGGGTTACAGGTACACACACCAACCTGACACCACGAGACATCATCCTCCCTAAGGTGGAGGGTTACAGGTACACACACCAACCTGACACCACGAGACATCATCCTCCCTAAGGAGGAGGGTTACAGGTACACACACCAACCTGACACCACGAGACATCATCCTTCTAAGGAGGAGGGTTACACATACACACCAACCTGACACCACGAGACATCATCCTCCCTAAGGAGGAGGGTTACAGGTACACACACCAACCTGACACCACGAGACATCATCCTCCCTAAGGAGGAGGGTTACAGGGACACACACCAACCTGACACCACGAGACATCATCCTCCCTAAGGAGGAGGGTTACAGGTACACACACCAACCTGACACCACGAGACATCATCCTTCCTAAGGTGGAGGGTTACAGGGACACACACCAACCTGACACCACGAGACATCAACCTCCCTAAGGTGGAGGGCTACAGGGTCACACACCAACCTGACACCACGAGACATCATCCTCCCTAAGGAGGAGGGTTACAGGTACACACACCAACCTGACACCACGAGACATCATCCTCCCTAAGGTGGAGGGTTACAGGGACACACACCAACCTGACACCACGAGACATCAACCTCCCTAAGGTGGAGGGTTACAGGGTCACACACCAACCTGACACCACGAGACATCAACCTCCCTAAGGAGGAGGGTTACAGGTACACACACCAACCTGACACCACGAGACATCATCCTCCCTTAGGTGGAGGGTTACAGGGACACACACCAACCTGACACCACGAGACATCAACCTCCCTAAGGTGGAGGGTTACAGGGTCACACACCAACCTGACACCACGAGACATCAACCTCCCTAAGGAGGAGGGTTACAGGTACACACACCAACCTGACACCACGAGACATCATCCTCCCTAAGGAGGAGGGTTACAGGTACACACACCAACCTGACACCACGAGACATCATCCTCCCTAAGGAGGAGGGTTACAGGGACACACACCAACCTGACACCACGAGACATCATCCTCCCTAAGGTGGAGGGTTACAGGGACACACACCAACCTGACACCACGAGACATCATCCTCCCTAAGGTGGAGGGTTTCAGGTACACACACACCAACCTGACACCACGAGACATCATCCTCACTAAGGAGGAGGGTTACAGGGACACACACCAACCTGACACCACGAGACATCATCCTCCCTAAGGAGGAGGGTTACACACACACCAACCTGACACCACGAGACATCATCCTCCCTAAGGTGGAGGGTTACAGGTACACACACCAACCTGACACCATGAGACATCATCCTCCCTAAGGAGGAGGGTTACAGGGACACACACCAACCTGACACCACGAGACATCATCCTCCCTAAGGAGGAGGGTTACAGGTACACACACCAACCTGACACCACGAGACATCATCCTCCCTAAGGAGGAGGGTTACACACACCAACCTGACACCACGAGACATCATCCTCCCTAACGAGGAGGGTTACAGGGACACACACACCAACCTGACACCATGAGACATCATCCTCCCTAAGGAGGAGGGTTACAGGTACACACACCAACCTGACACCACGAGACATCATCCTCCCTAAGGAGGAGGGTTACAGGTACACACACCAACCTGACACCACGAGACATCATCCTCCCTAAGGAGGAGGGTTACAGGGACACACACCAACCTGACACCACGAGACATCATCCTCCCTAAGGTGGAGGGTTACAGGTACACACACACCAACCTGACACCACGAGACATCATCCTCCCTAAGGTGGAGGGTTACAGGTACACACACCAACCTGACACCACGAGACATCATCCTCCCTAAGGAGGAGGGTTACAGGTACCCACACACCAACCTGACACCACGAGACATCATCCTCCCTAAGGTGGAGGGTTACAGGTACACACACACCAACCTGACACCACGAGACATCATCCTCCCTAAGGTGGAGGGTTACACACACACACCAACCTGACACCACGAGACATCATCCTCCCTAAGGAGGAGGGTTACAGGGACACACACCAACCTGACACCACGAGACATCAACCTCCCTAAGGTGGAGGGTTACAGGGTCACACACCAACCTGACACCACGAGACATCATCCTCCCTAAGGAGGAGGGTTACAGGGACACACACCAACCTGACACCACAAGACATCATCCTCCCTAAGGTGAAGGGTTACAGGGTCACACACCAACCTGACACCACGAGACATCATCCTCCCTAAGGTGGAGGGTTACAGGGACACACACCAACCTGACACCACGAGACATCATCCTCCCTAAGGAGGAGGGTTACAGGTACACACACACCAACCTGACACCACGAGACATCATCCTCCCTAAGGTGGAGGGTTACACACACACACCAACCTGACACCACGAGACATCATCCTCCCTAAGGAGGAGGGTTACAGGGACACACACCAACCTGACACCACGAGACATCATCCTCCCTAAGGTGGAGGGTTACAGGGACACACACCAACCTGACACCACGAGACATCATCCTCCCTAAGGTGGAGGGTTACAGGTACACACACACCAACCTGACACCACGAGACATCATCCTCCCTAAGGAGGAGGGTTACAGGTACACACACCAACCTGACACCACGAGACATCATCCTCCCTAAGGAGGAGGGTTACAGGGACACACACCAACCTGACACCACGAGACAACATCCTCCCTAAGGAGGAGGGTTACAGGGTCACACACCAACCTGACCCTCCTTCCTGAGAGGGGCTTACAGGTACAACCAACTATTCCCTGTCCCACATGAGCCAAATGCCTGTTACTAAGTAATATAATCATATTAAGATGTCATCCTAAATGGAACATGGAAAATATAGTTAATCATCTTATTGGTCAGATTAAAAAGGATTAATTTTGGTGGGATAAGTATTAGAGAGGAGTTCTTAAGAGGCCAGATTAAATTAGATCCATCTGTCTTTTTCCTTGTCATAGATTCTGCAAAGTCTGTGAGAGATATGTGTGGTCTGAGAACAAGCATTGTACTAAATGCAACTTGTGCCCTTCAAAGGTATGTATTTCCCCGTGGCAGGCTGAAAAAGTACTGTTGCACAGTTTAACTTGATGAAATAGTTAGCTACATTGCGTTGAATTAGAGGTGCATGTACTTCACATGCTGCAATATGACTTTTCACAACAGGTCAGACTTTTCATGATGTTTGTTCTTTCAGGATGGGAGAGAGTGGAAGCATTGCTCAGAGTGTCAGAAGTGTGTGAAGCCATGTGAGTATCTCCCAGACTGCCAACACTGTCAAACCCCAATGTTTGGGTTGAGTGATTGTTTGACTGGTACCTCTGCCCTCTCTCCCTCCCTCCCCAGCCTGGCGTCACTGCCAGTCCTGTGGGCGCTGTGCCCTCCGGGACCATCCCTGTGGGAACAGCCCGGGTCTGG
Source organism: Coregonus lavaretus (assembly GCF_964263955.1). NCBI lineage: Eukaryota > Metazoa > Chordata > Actinopteri > Salmoniformes > Salmonidae > Coregonus > Coregonus lavaretus. The sequence goes on from NC_139994.1 coordinate 58,902,761, forward strand.
AAGGCTGTTTCAACTGTGGCAGCTTGAAGCACAAACACAGAGCCTGTCCCGTCAAAGACAAACAGAGGACCATTAACAAGTGAGTTTACTCTACTTCATATACCCAGACACAACACAAAGAGAAACACAGACACACAGGGCTGGTACATTTTATTTCCCAAGACACTAAACTACTGTATGTTCCCAGCTCTACCCATATCAGTACAGTTTTGTTACACACCCTAAATGGCGTGTTTCTTTGAGGGTTCGAACTGATTTTGTTTGCCTGTGTGAGTGTGTCTGAACTTGTTCTCTCTCTCCCTCCCTCTCCTGTCCCAGTAAGACTAAAGGAGGCAGGATCCTGCCCAAACAACAACCCAAAAAGTCAAATTCCAAGAGGAAGTCTGGAGCCCAGCGCAGAGCCAACAAGTTGAAGAAGACAGCAGAATAGGTCACATAACCCCACTTTCACAATCACCACACAGCAAGGGAGATGTGTGTGTAGCAGATGTGAAGTAGTTAGTCACTAGTTGCCATCTTACATGTGTGGTTGCTGTACTGTAGACAGTCAAATAATCTTTAAAGAAATGTAAATTATGTTTTTGCTTAATAAAGATAGAATGTTACACCACCATTTTGAATTCACAGAATTCTTGATTTATGTAAATGTATAATGCTGTTTTTGTAGCGCTATTCTATACAAAGAACAGAAGCTATGTAGTTGAAGAAGGCTCTCCGCATGTTTACCAGTCTTTACTTTAGGTAATTGCTTGCTGTTACCTCCAAAATGAGGTCAATGCCATTACGTCAATATAACTGTATGTATGAAACTAAAACCGAGCCTTGAGATTATATAAGAAAACAGGTGAAAGGCATTAGCTTTTTATTTCTGTGCTCAAGACAGAGGGATAGAAATACAATCTTTTCCTACCCTGCAGGCAGATGATACGGAAGTTAGGGAAAAGGATTCCTTTATGCATTCCATCCAGATCTGGACTAATACATTTGACAGTGAAGAGTCAACTCATGTCCTTCCAAGAAAAAGGAACGCAATATACAAACAATGGAGAAGGATAACTCGGAACCATCTGGAATAGTTTTCTGATGTCACTGCATTTAGCTAGTGTATCTTTAGTTACTGAATCTGAATAAAAATAAATGTATATATTATGCAAGTGATATCTAGTAACAAAAACTACTGTGGAGATTCAATTCAAGGCCAGTTGGTGTAGAGATATTGAAAATCTACCCCTTAAGCAGCTGATTTGCAATCAACATGCACATTCACATGCATCTGAGTGAAGCATAAATGCATGTTCATTGTTTGTGAGAGTTCCTTTGTTAGCCACTAATTACTTCCTGTATCTGTCATCAACACCATTCCCTGTGGATTTTCTGTTTATTTTCTTCCAATTAACCTTGTCTCGTTATTTAGTAAACAATTCTCTGAATATCAGGCTCTGATTCATATGAATGTTACTGTGATACATTGCGATCCTCTATTTGTCCCCGGAGTTCTGTATTGAGTAATGTGTTTTGCGGTGTCCGAGTCGCACCCCATAATGCATTGCAGTGGGCGAAGGTGTGTGAGTAGGAGTGGACGTAACAAGACCTCACCCAGACGCTGATCGGATATGACACTGAGCATACATGAGCACACACTGGTAGCTGCATGGCAACAAGGGAGTATTATAACATGCACATGCTTGCTCACAGTCAGATTCATACATATATTCATGGAGAAGATGGTAAAAAGAGAGATTCACAGTGAGCCATTGCTCACGGTGGTAGTCTCTTCAGGACAACCTTGCTTCAGTGAGCTGAGCAAAGATCAATTATAAACTGTGCCTGGGTTACAAACAGTGGAGTACATTTGGGCTTCTCCTTACATCCAGTTACACTGGTCTGTGTCAATAATTTCCTGGTCAATCATCCACATCAACAAACATCCTGTTTGGATTAGAAGACAAGTTCTGTCAGGCACACTTCCTCAGAGAGAGTGAAAGAAAGAGGGACTGGAAAGAAGAGGCAAATGTGCAAAGCCAGAGAGAGAGAGAATAAAGACAGACAGGGACTGGCAAACCAGAGAGATTGAAAGAGAGAGAAAAAGTGAGGGGCCACCAGACCGTTTGAAGCTGAACAGGGCTGACTGGCGTTTCAAATGCTAAACAGATCTATATGTGCTACCTTCCTCTCAATTAATTGGAAATGAGTCTATGGGGGAGAAAAACATCTAATTTGATCTGGTTATTAACTGGACTGTCTCACCTCCAATCAATTCAACGGGAGATATGTTTTTCTCTTTTTCCTCCCACATCAAACCACTACAGGGACAGGTTCTTTCCTCCCACATCAAACCACTACAGGGACAGGTTATAGGAGGGATGAGAGGAGGAGTAGAAAGAGAGGTGGATCAGAATGGAAATGAGAGAACCGGATGTGTGGACGCACACACACACTGTACAGTCCCAGTCAAAAGTTTGGACACACCTACTCATTCAGAACTATGAAAATAACACATATGGAATCATGTAGTAACCAAAAAAGTGTTAAACAAATCAAAATATACTTTATATTTGAGATTCTTCAAATAGCCACCCTTTGCCTTGATGACAGCTTTGCACACTCTTCACATTCTCTCAACCAGCTTCACCTGGAATGCTTTTCCAACAGTCTTGAAGGAGTTCCCACATATGCTGAGCACTTGTTGGCTGCTTTTCCTTCACTCTGCCGTCCGACTCATCTCAAACCATCTCAATTGGGTTGAGGTCGGGGGATTGTGGAGGCCAGGTCATCTGATGCAGCACTCCATCACTCTCATTCTTGGTAAAATAGCCCTTACACAGCCTGGAGGTGTGTTGGGTCATTGTCCTGTTGAAAAACCAATGATAGTCCCACTAAGCCCAAACCAGATGGGATGGCGTATCGCTGCAGAATGCTGTGTTAGCCATGCTGGTTAAGTGTGCCTTGAATTCTAAATAAATCACAGACAGTGTTTCCAGCAAAGCACCCCCACACCATAACACCTCCTCCTCCATGCTTTACGGTGGGAACAAAACATGTGGAGATCATCCGTTCACCCACACCACGTCTCACAAAGACACGGCGGTTGGAACCAAAAATCTCAAATTTGGACTCCAGACCAAAGGACACATTTCCACCAGTCTAATGTCCATTGTTGTGTTTCTTGGCCCAAGCAGGTCTCTTCTTTTTATTGGTGTCCTTTAGTAGTGGTTTCTTTCAGCAATTAGACCATGAAGGCCTGATTCACGCAGTCCCCTCTGAACAGTTGATGTTGAGATGTGTCTGTGACTTGAACTCTGTGAAGCATTTATTTTGGCTGCAATTTTTGAGGTTGGTAACTCTAGTGAACTTATCCTCTGCAGCAGAGGTAACTCTGGGTCTTCCTTTCCTGTGGTGATCCTCATTAGAGCCAGTTTCATCATAGCGCTTGACGGTTCTTGCGACTGCACTTGAAGATACTTTCAAAGTTCTTGACATTTTCCGTATTGACTGACCTTCATGTCTTAAAGTAATGATGGACTGTCATTTCTCTTTGCTTATTTGAGCTGTTCTTGCCATAATATGGACTTGGTCTTTTACCAAATATGGATATCGTCTGTATACAGTGGGGGAAAAAAGTATTTAGTCAGCCACCAATTGTGCAAGTTCTCCCACTTAAAAAGATGAGAGAGGCCTGTAATTTTCATCATAGGTACACGTCAACTATGATAGACAAATTGAGAAAAAAAATCCAGAAAATCACATTGTAGGATTTTTAATGAATTTATTTGCAAATTATGGTGGAAAATCAGTATTTGGTCACCTACAAACAAGCAAGATTTCTGGCTCTCACAGACCTGTAACTTCTTCTTTAAGAGGCTCCTCTGTCCTCCACTCGTTACCTGTATTAATGGCACCTGTTTGAACTTGTTATCAGTATAAAAGACACCTGTCCACAACCTCAAACAGTCACACTCCAAACTCCACTATGGCCAAGACCAAAGAGCTGTCAAAGGACACCAGAAACAAAATTGTAGACCTGCACCAGGCTGGGAAGACTGAATCTGCAATAGGTAAGCAGCTTGGTTTGAAGAAATCAACTGTGGGAGCAATTATTAGGAAATGGAAGACATACAAGACCACTGATAATCTCCCTCGATCTGGGGCTCCACGCAAGATCTCACCCCGTGGGGTCAAAATGATCACAAGAACAGTGAGCAAAAATCCCAGAACCACACGGGGGGACCTAGTGAATGACCTGCAGAGATCTGGGACCAAAGTAACAAAGCCTACCATCAGTAACACACTACGCCGCCAGGGACTCAAATCCTGCAGTGGCAGACGTGTCCCCCTGCTTAAGCCAGTACATGTCCAGGCCCGTCTGAAGTTTGCTAGAGTGCATTTGGATGATCCAGAAGAGGATTGGGAGAATGTCATATGGTCAGATGAAACCAAAATAGAACTTTTTGGTAAAAACTCAACTCGTCGTGTTTGGAGGACAAAGAATGCTGAGTTGCATCCAAAGAACACCATACCTACTGTGAAGCATGGGGGTGGAAACATCATGCTTTGGGGCTGTTTTTCTGCAAAGGGACCAGGACGACTGATCTGTATTTTCCACCATAATTTGCAAATAAATTCATTAAAAATCCTACAATGTGATTTTCTGGAGAAAAAAAAACTTTGTCTGTCATAGTTGACGTGTACCTATGATGAAAATTACAGGCCTCTCTCATCTTTTTAAGTGGGAGAACTTGCACAATTGGTGGCTGACTAAATATTTTTTTCCCCACTGTACCTCCCCTAACTTGTCACAACACAACTGATTGGCTCAAACGCATTAAGAAGGAAAGAAATTCCACAAATTAACTTTTAAGAAGGCACACCTGTTAATTGAAATACATTCCTCATGAAGCTGGTTGAGAGAATGCCAAGAGTGTGCAAAGCTGTCATCAAGGCAAAGGGTGGTTATTTGAAGAATCTCAAATATAAAATATATTTTGATTTGTTTAACACTTTTTTTGGTTACTACATTATTCCATATGTGTTATTTCATAGTTTTGATGTCTTCACTATTATTCTACAATGTAAAAAATAGTAAAAATAAAGAAAAACCCTTGAATGAGTAGGTGTGTCCAAACCTTTGACTGGTAGTGTAGACATACACACTGGCCGTTCTGTCAATGTCTCCTCTCAGTTGTTATAATGCCCACTTAATGATCTTTCAGAACCTATTATGGCCACCAGGTGATGAATCATGTTTTGGTCCAGGTTCTTATGGTGAATGGACAATGTCCTTGTCAGGTCAGTTTAGGTCACACAAAGCTCTTGTGGAAGTCTTTTATTACACCTGAGGTGAATTCATTCAACTGTTTATAAACTGATACAACATGTTGACTTTTCTCTACCTGTTGTTGTGGTATGGTGCCAGCCAGGATTTTTTCTTGCACAGGGAAATCTCTGAGCCCTAGTCACATAATGTGGTCAGGAAAAACTCAGGGCCTTTTAGATATAACAGTGATACCTCCACAACACCAAACCAACTGTCAATTAACTTCTGTATTGTGATGTTTGACCCAGTTGATTGACACATGGACCGCTATCTGTGAAGTTCATATGTCCATAATTTATTGACCGACTACACACTGAGAGGAGCTAGAGACTACAGCTAGGCTATCTATGAAAATGGTCAACAACAGCTGTGGTAGAGAGAATGTTGCCCATTTTGGCTCTAAACGTTGACAGTTGCCTGCCTCAGGCCTGAAAATGACAGCAACTAATACAGCCATGTGGGTCAAAATGGTAGCGGTGATGGGGGTTCTTCTGTGCTGTGGGAGAAGGGGTCTGGTGAGGACACAGAGTGTGTGTGTGTGTGTCCATGTGTGTGTGTGTTTAGTGACTGGGTACATTCCCAGCTTGTTTCTACAGTCAAGACTGATGACCATTCCATCAGCTCTCCCTGTTATGCCTGTCTCTGTCTCGGATACACAAGCAAAGGACCTGTTATTGTGCGTGAACAAGAGTTGGGTGGCTCTGTTTGTACTGTGTGTGCCTGAGTGCGTGCGTGCATGCGACTGTGTCTGTGTATTGCACTTTCTTATCCCAAAGCGAACAGTTTTTTTTTTTTTCTTAGGATCCCCATGGCAGCTTCCCTTCCTGGGTTCTTTTCCTCTGGCCCTCAGCATGCTGGTTAAACACTGAACTGGACATTCTGGACAGTTGCCTTCTGTGATTGGCCTGAACACACACAGGCAGGGAGGTTACCACAAGCTGTAAGGACGCTAAATAGGATGTTACAGTGGGAAAAAAATAGTTACAGGTACAATATGATTTGAAAGAAGTTGTGTCATCCTTTTGATGACCTGTACATCACTAGAGAATACAAAAGAAGAAAGGCTTGGAGCAATTTACATGACACAACCAAAGTAACCCGATGTTAGCAAAGAAATGTAGCTTTTAGCGTAGCAATTGTGGGATGTCTCTTTGAACCCCGTAACCTTTGAAGCAGGGGACCAACCACCCAGCGGGTCTGTTGGGGTCTCCTTTCATCCAGAGGGAACAAAAGCTCTACACATTCTCACGCCACAGTAGGTGACACACTCCTGGGATCTAACATACACCACACAGACACACGCACATACACACGCTCCAATGACTGAATATGCCAGCACATATGCACCTGTGCATGCAAACATAAACATGCACACAGCAATGGGAATGATAAAATAGCCAGCCTGGTCTCAAAGACTAGACGTTACATGATAAAAATGATACAATTATAAAATAGCAACAGCCAAACCTTCAGACTACATCCAACTACTCACACATCCCATACACATGCAAACACACACACAGTTGAAGATGCATCATGTCTCACCAAAGACACTCCTCACTTCCCAGTTGATTTCAACTTCTGAAGCTCCAGAGCCTTGTTACTAGGGAGGTGTGGAGTGGAGAAGAGAAAAGTGGAGAGGGAACCTCTGTGTACCAACCAGGACTGGACTGGACTCTGGAGACTAGTTACTGGGAGGTGTGGAGGACCTGACAAGTCAATGTACACACACATGATTAATAATGGACCTGTATGTTCGAAGAGCATGTGTCTTCTGAGAAGTGGAGGGGTGGGGGCCGGCGAGGTCTCCGCCACGGCAGAAAAGGAGCAATTATGAAACTCTCTCTCCATCCCTCCAACCCTCCATCCCCTCTAGAGAGGGGAAAGTTTAACACGAGAGGAGATGAGGAAATTAGAGAAAGAAGAGAGGAGAAGAGAAGAGAGGAGAGAAGAGAAGAGAAGAGAAGAGAAGAGAAGAGAAGAGAGAGAAGAGAAGAAGAAGAGGAAGAGAAGAAGGAGAAGAGAAGAGAAGAGAAGAGAAGAGAAGAGAAGAGAAGAGAAGAGAAGAGAGAGAAGAGAGGGGAGAGGAGAGGAGAGGAGAGGAGAAGAGAAGAGAGGAGAGGAGAGAGGATAGAAGAGAAGAGAAGGAGAGGAGAGGAGAGAGGATAGGATAGGAGAGGAGAGGAGAGGAGAGGAGAGGAGAGGAGAGGAGAGGAGAGGAGAGGAGAGGAGAGGAGAGGAGAGGAGAGGAGAGGAGAGGAGAGAGAGGAGAGGAGAGGAGGAGGAGAGGAGGGAGGAGAGGAGAGGAGAGGAGAGGAGAGGAGAGGAGAGGAGAGGAGAGGAGGAGGAGAGGAGAGGAGAGGAGAGGAGAGGAGGAGAGAGAGGAGAGGAGAGGAGAGGAGAGGAGAGGAGAGGGGAGAAAGGAGAGAGGAGAAGAGAGGAGAGAGGAGAAGAGAAGAGAGGAGAGAGGAGAGAGGAGAGAGGAGAAGAGAGGAGAGAGGAGAGAGGAGAGAGGAGAAGAAAAGAGGAGAAGAGAAGAGAGGAAACCCCTTGTCTCTGGTGTCGGAGTGACTGTTCAGTGGTCAGAAGAGAGGGAACACATTCCTCCACCATGGGGTGAGTACTGCAGCGATGACAGAGGGGATGCCATGTCGTCCCAGCTGTGTTTTAGATACAGACCGCAACCACCATTTGTCTGTGAGAGAGTTTATCGTCGTTCCCATCGCTGTGGCTGGGAGTGGGTGTGTGTGTGTGTGTGTGTGTGTGTGTATGAATGTGTATGTGTGTGTTTACGAGTGCTCCACCCAGCAGCTCTGATGAGTTATGGACATAGTTCATTGGGTCAAGGGACCGCTATGAAACTGAGAGCACACTGTGCAACCAGAAATCCCCTCTGGCATTTAGGAGTGTGTGTGTGTGTGTGTGTGTGTGTGTGTGTGTGTGTGTGTGTGTGTGTGTGTGTGTGTGTGTGTGTGTGTGTGTGTGTGTGTGTGTGTGTGTGTGTGTGTGTGTGTGTGTGTGCACGCGTGCATGTGTCATCTAGATGACATTACTTTAAGTGCGTGGCATCGAATCAGACCTGGGACTATAATTGACTGTGCACAATGGAACAATCTCCCAACGTAATTATTTCTGAGTGAAACTTTTACACTGAAGAAAAACCAAACAGCTGAAAAACAACTTAAGTGGTCCACTGTCTCAGAGCGGGTGGTTTTACCTCCCTGTGGTTACATTCACTCACAGCCCAAGACTTTTCAACACGCAGGCTTGTTTTTTCTCAGAGTTGACTCTAGACTATATTTCTTGTCCTTCATTGAGAGTTAGCGACGGTGGCGGCGGTAGTTTACGTAACCCTGCTGTCTAATCTCTCTTCCCTCCCTCTTTGACAGCTCTCAGTTCACGGGACCATTCGCCACAAGCGCGGGTCCGCTTTTACGCATCGCCTGGTGCGCGTCCATGGTGACTAATGTAAATAAACACAGTAAAAGTCAGCAGTGGCTCCCAGGAACAGGGCTTTTTGCGGAGTGAAGCCTGTCTTAGCTGGGGTCGTGGGAGTCTGCCTTTGTGTCGGACCCTGGGAGGGTGATTCCTCTAAAAAAAAGGAAAACATCTGTATTAAGCCAAAAGAGACAAACCCTGGTCAGCATCAGCTCTGACTTCTAACCTTTTAGAGTGGACTATGCTGATTGGCCCAAACTCTGTGAGGACTGGAGTCTGTATGGAGGAACCTTGGAGCTTCCTTGCTGGTCAGTTTCCTTCTTAAACTCTGGAGACAGCTTGTGTGTCCTCTCTCTCTCCCTCCCTCTCTCTCTCTCTCTCTCTCTCTCTCTCTCTCTCTCTCTCTCTCTCTCTCTCTCTCTCTCTCTCTCTCTCTCTCTCTCTCTCTCTCTCTCTCTCTCTCTCTCTCTATCTGTCTGCCAACTGTCTCTTTTCTATTTGTCAGTAATTTTATAAGGTTATAGAGTAGACTATGAGGCTTCTCCCTCTGTTCCTAACTCACCACTGAGCTTCATCAGAGGGCATTAACATTGGCCCTCTGCACATGTTGATACTAGTTCTGCCTGAGACTGAACTCATGGAAGAATTCTTGGTGTTTTTCTCTTTTATCGGCTGAGTATCCCTTTAGTCCGGGTGGCTTATCTGTGACGTCAGCACGGCAAATATGAGAGGCTTCCATCACAGTAGAACTGTAGTTACAGATAATAGTACCAGATAGCTACACACAGTAGTACCTGACACTGGGGACGACTTGGTTGTTTGTTCTGACGTCATACAGTATGGCCTCTTCAACACTTTCTGGTTGGTTCTGGTTGGTTCTGGTCTGTTACCCATTATGCATTAAAACCCAACAGTCTGCTTTTGTTAGTTATCTTGTGGAAATGTCTCTGAGGAATGTCTTTTGATTTGTGGGTCCTTTGCTGTTTGCTTTGGTGCAGATGTCTGTCAGTATTTTGATTGGTGTGGAGAAGTCTTTGATTGTATGAAAGGGTTGAGTATGTTGATTACACAGTGTGTTGATACAACTGATGAAGTGTTGATGGGGTGTACATCTATGTTTACTGTAGCAGTGTCTTGACCGATGGGGTGTTTTTGACCAGAGGAATGCACAGATTAGAGCAATGTGAAGAAGTTCAGGGCTGTGATGGTTGGTGCAAAGCTCTGATCCTCAAGTAAGGTCATTGGTCAATGTTCAGTGGTTCAGGTCAATTATTCAACCTTCTGCAATTGGTCAGATTGAAGAGATAATGGTCAACATTTAATTAAAAAAATATCATAATATGAGTGAAGTCTGTGTCTTGCACTCTGCCCTCTAGTGGTAACAAATCAGAATTGCCTGTTAATAGTGTTTCGTGACAAAGGTATGATAGAACAACCAAAATGTTCTAACAGAGATTTAACCTCTTAAGGATCGGACCCTTTTTTTCAATTTTCGCCTAAAATGACATACCCAAATCTAACTGCCTGTAGCTCAGGACCTGAAGCAAGGATATGTATATTCTTGATACCATTTAAAAGGAAACACTTTGACGTTTGTCAAAGGTTAACCAGTGGTGTAAAGTACTTAAGTAAAAATACTTTATAGTACTACTTAAGTAATTTTGGGGGGTATGTGTATTTTACTTTACTATTTATATTTTTGACAACTTTTACTTTTACTACACAACATTCCTAAAGAAAATAATGTACTTTTTTATATATAAAAGCAAATACTTTTAGACTTTTACTCAAGTAATATTTTACTGGGTGACTTTCACTTTTACTTGAGTCATTTTCTATTAAGGTATCTTTAATTTTACTCAAGTATGTAAATTGGGTACTTGTTCCACCACTGGAGTTAACAATCAGAATGTTGGTTCTAAGCGCTCGTCATTACCTCACCAAGGACAACACCGTTGATAACAACTCTTCCCTATCCAAATATTCACTTCAGCTCGTTCAGTTCCTTTTCCCCCGCGAGCACCATTTGTCACGAACACGAGCCTGTTTCCACCGCTAGCTACAACTCCATTTACAGCTCCAACCCACCTTTCAAATCCCTGATTAGATACACACATACTTTATAAAAGCACATTTGCTAATTCTCTGGTGAGAGAAAAGCGCTAAAGGGGTCTAACCATTTGATTAATGGCTGAGTCACAGGCTTCATTTGGGTTAGGCCTTGGAAGTTATGACTTTATAATGGGAACATGTAAGCAACAAGCCATGTGCTTCTCATCACAGGGGAATGACACTCGTCCAAAGGGGGAAAGAGAAGGCCAAGTTAGAAGTTACATATCTGATCTACAGTATGTCCCTCAAGAGACAGTTTCATGTCTCACACACACACACACACACACACACACACACACACACACACACACACACACACACACACACACACACACATACACACACACACACACACACACACACACACACACACGCGCGCGCACGCACACACATACACACAAACACACCCTCTCCCTCTCTCTCTGGTAATGGAGTGAGACCTCAGTGATGTGGTGGCAGACATTTTTTAGGTTTCATGAGTCACTTATTCCCTCAGGAGGTAGCAGTGCATGACAGAGCCAAGTTCTATTCCCTCAGAGGGAGCAGTGCATGACAGAGCCATGTTCAATTCCCTCAGAGGGAGCAGTGCATGACAGAGCCAAGTTCTATTCCCTCAGAGGGAGCAGTGCAGTGACAGAGCCAAGTTATATTCCCTCAGAGGGAGCAGTGCATGACAGAGCCAAGTTATATTCCCTCAGAGGGAGCAGTGCATGACAGAGCCAAGTTCTATTCCCTCAGAGGGAGCAGTGCAGTGACAGAGCCAAGTTCTATTCCCTCAGAGGGAGCAGTGCAGTGACAGAGCCAGGTTATATTCCCTCAGAGGGAGCAGTGCAGTGACAGAGCCAAGTTCTATTCCCTCAGAGGGAGCAGTGCAGTGACAGAGCCAGGTTATATTCCCTCAGAGGGAGCAGTGCAGTGACAGAGCCAGGTTATATTCCCTCAGAGGGAGCAGTGCATGACAGAGCCAAGTTCTATTCCCTCAGAGGGAGCAGTGCAGTGACAGAGCCAAGTTCTATTCCCTCAGAGGGAGCAGTGCATGACAGAGCCAAGTTCTATTCCCTCAGAGGGAGCAGTGCATGACAGAGCCAAGTTATATTCCCTCAGAGGGAGCAGTGCATGACAGAGCCAAGTTCTATTCCCTCAGAGGGAGCAGTGCAGTGACAGAGCCAAGTTCTATTCCCTCAGAGGGAGCAGTGCAGTGACAGAGCCAAGTTCTATTCCCTCAGAGGGAGCAGTGCAGTGACAGAGCCAGGTTATATTCCCTCAGAGGGAGCAGTGCAGTGACAGAGCCAAGTTCTATTCCTCAGAGGGAGCAGTGCAGTGACAGAGCCAGGTTATATTCCCTCAGAGGGAGCAGTGCAGTGACAGAGCCAGGTTATATTCCCTCAGAGGGAGCAGTGCAGTGACAGAGCCAAGTTATATTTCCTCAGAGGGAGCAGTGCATGACAGAGCCAAGTTCTATTCCCTCAGAGGGAGCAGTGCATGACAGAGCCAAGTTCTATTCCCTCAGAGGGTGCAGTGCATGACAGAGCCAAGTTATATTCCCTCAGAGGGAGCAGTGCAGTGACAGAGCCAAGTTATATTCCCTCAGAGGGAGCAGTGCAGTGACAGAGCCAGGTTATATCCCTCAGAGGGAGCAGTGCAGTGACAGAGCCAAGTTCTATTCCCTCAGAGGGAGCAGTGCAGTGACAGAGCCAAGTTCTATTCCCTCAGAGGGAGCAGTGCAGTGACAGAGCCAAGTTATTATCCCTCAGAGGGAGCAGTGCAGTGACAGAGCCAAGTTATATTTCCTCAGAGGGGAGCAGTGCAGTGACAGAGCCAAGTTATATTTCCTCAGAGGGAGCAGTGCAGTGACAGAGCCAAGTTCTATTCCCTCAGAGGGAGCAGTGCAGTGACAGAGCCAGGTTATTCCAAGTGTCGTTCTCATTCAAAAAATAACCTAGAAACGAGATGAGTAGTCGTGCCGTGGCCAAACAATAGAAGAGGATGTAGTGAACAGATGTGGAAAATTCCATTCCTGCTTAGTTTGGGAGGTTGCATACTGTATATACGGTAGGATTTAATGGGGGCAAACGTGGTAGAGTACTGTGTCATGTCAATGCAGGGTTTCAACTTCTTAGGTTCACACCCTTACACCAAAGGTCTGGGGAGGTTTGACAGAGGCCCCAGAAAAGATGAAAAATATGACTTCAACCTTTCAGGCTATAGAAAACTACTTCCAATTTGACTCACATGATTGAGTGCTACTACAGTATGGCTCAAACACTTAAACTGACCAGACCATGTCCTGTATGGGACCTAGTCTGAGCTATTATGGCATAACAGTGTCTCTGACGTTTGCCATGTTGGACTAAAACTAAATCTAGCATACGTTTCCGCTCCCTAGGTTGAGTGTCTCGCTTTCTCACGTCTCAGCGTTTTATGCGGGGAGGTGAAATTCGAATATCTCTCAGGGAGAGTAACAATCCAGTTGGCCAGGAAGATGTAATTTTGATACCTGTCATTGGTCATGACCTCTAATAGAC
>NC_139994.1:58916349-59178357 GCF_964263955.1 Coregonus lavaretus
TCATCAGGCAATGAATGGAGCAGTGATGTCTAGACTGAGCAGTGAGACACGGGGCAGGGCAAAGTGCATGCATCATCCTTAAATTCCCACAAGAGGGCGGTGTGAGTCCAAAACTCTGTAGGCTAGTGCAGTGGTTCCCAACCTTTTTCGGTTACTGTACCACCAACTTGCTCTAACCGGAGTAACCCTGAAGTACCCCCTCATGTGCATTTGGTATCATGAGTCATGAGTCTTCTCAAGTACCCCCTGTACCCCTCTGTGGATAGACCATTGGGCTAGTGCATAGATACCTCAGCTATTCCAAATATATAACATTGTCATTGTGATGGAGCTCATGCAAATATGGTAAGAAATATGAATGGCATTCTGGAAAAGAATCGAATGTCGCCTGTAAGACTATTATCTCTATCATATGATGGGACAAAACTGACATTATTTATTACAATTTGACAGAGCAGAACAATATGTGTTTGGTCTAGTGCAGGGATAGGCAACCCTGGTCCTGGAGGGCCACAGCCACTTCATGTTTTTGATTGATCTAACCTGGAAAACCAGGGGTGTTGAATTTAGGCAACCATTGAACTGATCAATTAGCTCAGTTGTTCAGGTGTGGTGCCTAGTTGGAACAAAATCCTGCAGTACCTTGCGGCACTCCAGGAACAGGGTTGCCTACCCTTGGTCTAGTGGTTACTACCACGGTAGCCTGACTGATGCGACCCACGTGACTCACAGCGCAGGGAGAGCTGTGACAAACTGGTCTGGAAAGGAGGCCAATATTAGAACAGACATTGTGGGAAGGGTTTGATTGTTTCTCTCAAATGTTTTTTTTTCCACTCGGGGTTCAGACCTCTCGTTTGGATTTGAAAATCCAACCGCTGTAATGGAAGGGGGTGGCGCTCGGGGGCTGAGTGTCAGAGGAGAGCCAACCAGTAAAAGCACAGCCCTCTTCATTTTTGTGCCGACAACATCAAAGAGACATTCCAGACAGTTTTTTTGTAATGGGGTAGATCAACTTTATTTAATATTGCAGATAGATTGTAACTTCCATCAATGTAATTGTCTGCATCACTTCCAATCCCCCATTTCCCCCCCCGCAAATATATATATATATATATATATATATATATATATATATATATATATATATATATATATATATATATATATATATATATATATACATACATACATACACATATACAGTTGAAGTCGGAAGTTTACATACACCTTAGCCAAATACATTTAAACTCAGTTTTTCACAATTCCTGACATTTAATCCTAGTAAAAATTCACTGTCTTAGGTCAGTTAGGATCACCACTTTATTTTAAGAATGTGAAATGTCAGAATAATAGTAGAGAGAATGATTTATTTCAGCTTTTATTTCTTTCATCACATTCCCAGTGGGTCAGAAGTTTACATATACTCAATTAGTATTTGGTAGCATTGCCTTTAAATTGTTTAAATTGGGTCAAATGTTTCGGCTAGCCTTCCACAAGCTTCCCACAGTAAGTTGTGTGAATTTTGGCCCGTTCCTCCTGACAGAGCTGGTGTAACTGAGTCAGGTTTGTAGGCCTCCTTGCTCGCACACGCTTTTTCAGTTCTGCCCACAAATTTTCTATAGGATTGAGGTAAGGGCTTTGTGATGGCCACTCCAATACCTTGACTTTGTTGTCCTTAAGCCATTTTGCCACAACTTTGGAAGTATGCTTGGGGTCATTGTCCATTTGGAAGACCCATTTGTGACCAAGCTTTAACTTCCTGACTGATGTCTTGAGATGTTGCTTCAATATATCCACATAATTTTCCTTCCTCATGATGCCATCTATTTTGTGAAGTGCACCAGTCCCTCATGCAACAAAGCACCCCCACAGCATGATGCTGCCACCCCCGTGCTTCACGGTTGGGATGGTGTTCTTCGGTTTGCAAGCGTCCCCCTTTTTCCTCCAAACATAACGATGGTCATTATGGCCAAACATATCTATTTTTGTTTCATCAGACCAGAGGACATTTCTCCAAAAAGTACGATCTTTGTCCCCATGTGCAGTTGCAAAGGCTAAGGTGTATGTCAACTTCTGACTTCAACTGTATATATACACACACATCCTTTTTAAAAATATATTTTCCTTTATTACGTTCCAACCCCACCACCCTTTCCCTAATTGGAGTAAACTAGTGAACAACAGCGCTTAGGCCTCTACTTCCAGCTTATACATACTATATATACATTTTATGGACACAGTCAATTTTACAATAGTTCCATTTTGTTTGTTTTTACTCCTGAACTTCCTCAATCTCCCTGATCATTTTCATGATGTCCATCCGGTTTGCTTCTATATGCCATATCTTTTAAACTGTGCTCTTTCACAAAAGTTCTTAACCTATAACCTATATACTTATTATGGACACAGTATTTTTTTTATATTAGTTATCTTGTTGTTATTAGTTGTTATTAGTCCCAACCTTCAACTCCATTCAAACCCTCCCATCTATCTCTTAACACCATCCATATTGGATTTCTATTTGTCATATATTTTTCAACTGTACTGTGATGTTTCACAAAAGTTCTGAACCTTTCTATTCTCGTTGTTTCTACAGATTGTAAATTGAAAATATATTTTTTTGCTAAAAGTATTATTATATTATTGATCAATTGACTATGACTTTTCAGATCACCCAGTAGTGCTATCTGCAGGGTTAGCTCCAGGTAAATATTGCAATCCTTCAGCCATTCCTGGACCTGTGACCAAAAACAAGCTACAAATGGACAGTACCAAAACAAATGATCTAATGATTCTGTCTCTTCGCAAGCAAAATCTGCAGAGCTGGGAAGATTGTATCCCCCATATAAATAACATTCTATTGGTTGCAAGAATTTTGTATAATAATATGAATTGAAAAATGATACGTTTTGAATCCGGCGTCGTTTTGCGTATCAGTTCATAAACACTATGTCATGGAATCGGTACATCAAAAATCTCTTCCCAACTATTTTGCAATCTATATGGGACGGCTGTCAATCCTTTGGTCCTTAAATGAAACTGGTATACCTTTTTTATTTATCACAATTTTCTTTAACAAATTAATGGTCTTTAATGCAGGGCCGACAGACAAGTTCCTTACTTTTTCCCCCTTCCACTTTCCTCTTCCATTTTTGCGGTAAGGCTGCAATTATTTGGTTGTAATTTTGGGTAGAGCAGACATTTCCATATGTTTTTGTTAGCTGCATGTGCGACATAACTCCATCAGTCCTACCTATGATATCACCTTTTTAAAACATTTTTTATCAATTAGTATTTGAGTTTAACCACAATATTTGTTGCATTATTTGTTCTGTCATTTCTGGAGGATTAAATTGAAATTGCAACCAACTTTCTATGGCTTGTTTTAGAAATAGTGATATTTGGGAGATGATTTCCTTTGGAGAGTTAGGTGTTAGCCAGAGTAAGTGCCACTGACACCGGCCTATAAGAATATCACAATTGACGAGGGTTCGAGTCCAAAACACTGCCCTTGAGATTTGCACTCCTCCCACTTCTCACCGTGGCCATTCAATAAAACCACAATAAATACACACAATAAATCATTTAGATGTTTAAGGTTGTTGGATTACTTTTCGCCTGGATTCATGCATGCATCACAGGAGGTTAGTGGCACCTTAATTGGAGAGGATGGGCTCGACTGTATGTATGCATCACAGGAGGTTAGTGGCACCTTAATTGGAGAGGATGGGCTCGACTGTATGTATGCATCACAGGAGGTTAGTGGCACCTTAATTGGAGAGGATGGGCTCGACTGTATGTATGCATCACAGGAGGTTAGTGGCACCTTAATTGGGGAGGACGGGCTTGTGGTAATGGCTGGAGCGGAATGCTATCAAATACATCAAACACGTGGCTGATACAATTCTCTCTATTCCACACATTATTATTATGAGCCATCCTCCCCTCAGCAGCCTCCTGTGGTCAGTGGTGTAGTGAAGTTTCACGGGGCCCCAACGTAAGGTCTGGAAAAATATTTGTCTGATTTTTGTTTTGCCATGGGGCAGAGAGTAAAATGCGCAGTTTTATAGCTAATCTCGTGCCATTTTACACATTTTGCCATGAGGAGAAAATGTTTTTGTTTTAGAGCTCAGGGAGACGGGACAATCTAAACCTTTTTTCCACAAATAATTTATATTCTACGGAAAGTATTTAGACCCCTTGACTTTTTCCACATTTTGTTAGGTTACAGCCTTATTCTAAAATTGAGTAAATTGTTTTTTCCCCTCGCCAATCTACACTCAATACCCCATAATGACAAAGCAAAAACAGGTTGCTATTTTTTATTTTTTTTAAACTGAGATATCACATTTACATAAGTATTCAGACCCTTTACTTAGTACTTTGTTGAAGCCCCTTTCGCAGCGATTACAGCCTTGAATCTTATTGGGTATGACGCTACAAGCTTTGCAGACCTGTATTTGGGGAGTTTCTCCCATTCTTCTCTGCAGATCCTCTCAAGCTCTGTCAGGTTGGATGGGGAGCGTTGCTGCACAGCTATTTTCAGGTCTCTCCAAAGATGTTAAATCGGGTTCAAGTCCGGGTTCTGGCTGGGCCACTCAAGGACATTCAGAGACTTCTCCCGAAGCCACTCCTGCATTGTCTTAGCTGTGTGTTTAGGGTCGTGGTCCTGTTGGAGTGTGAACCTTCACCCCAGTCTGAGGTCCTGGAGCAGGTTTTCATCAAGGATCTTTCTGTACTTTGCTCCGTTCATCTTTCCCTCGATTCTGACTAGTCTCCCAGTCCCTGCCGTTGAAAAACATCCCCACAGCATGATGCTGCCACCACCATGCTTCACCATAGGGATGGTGCCAGGTTTCCTCCAGACGTGACGCTTGGCATTCAGGCCAAAGAGTTCAATCTTGGTTTCATCAGACCAGAGAATCTTGTTTCTCATGGTCTGAGAGTCCTTTAGGTGCCTTTTGGCAAACACCAAGTTGGCTGTCATGTGCCTTTTACTGAGGAGTGGCTTCCGTCTGGCCACTCTACCATAAAGGCCTGATTGGTTGAGTGCTGCAGAGATGGTTGTCCTTCTGGAAGATACTCCCATCTCCACAGAGGAACTCTGGAGCTCTGTCAGGGTGACCATCTGGTTCTTGGTCACCTCCCTGACCAAGGCCCTTCTCCCCGATTGCTCAGTTAGGCCGGACAGCCAGCTCTAGGAAGAGTCTTGGTGGTTCCAAACTTCTTCCATTTAAGAATGATGGAGGCCACTGTGATCTTGGGGAACTTCAATGCTGCAGAACTTTTTTGGTAGCCTTCCCCAGATCTGTGCCTTGATACAATCCTGTCTCGGCACTCTGCAGGCAATTCCTTCGACCTCATGGCTTGGTTTTTGCTCTGACATGCACTGTCAACTGTGGGACCTTATATAGACAGGTGTGTGCCTTCCCAAATCATGTCCAATCAATTTAATTTACCACAGGTGGACTCCAATCAAGTTGTAGAAACATCTCAAGGATGATCAATGGAAACAGGATGCACCCGAGCTCAATTTCAAAGTCTCATAGCAAAGGGTCTGAATACTTATGTAAAGGTATTTCTTTATTATTTGTAATACATTTGTAAACATTTAAAAAACCTGTTTTCGCTTTTCATTATGGGGTATTGTGTGTAGATTGATGAGGATTTTTTATTTATTATTGTGCTGAACTCTGAAATCACCCTATAGCACGGGAGGGGGGGCATTAAAGACTAAAAACACCAGCAAATCAAGTGATTTTAATTTGGGAAATATGTTCCAACGTATTCCCACACATAAGATATATATGTGATCATATAGAAATGGAAGCAAGGTCTGAAATTATTATGTTTTAGTCAAATATGATATATGTTTGGCCTTCTTGAGGCCAATTTGCAGTCTACAAATTATTAGTAATTATGTTCCGACACCCTGACAATCCACTCAAGAAAAATAGGCCCGCGGCTGAATGTAGTTGATGATCACTGGACTACAGTCATTGATAAATGTAGGCCTCTTTACAGTGAGGGTCCGTGGCATTGACTGTAAAGGGTCCGTGGTTACAGCTAGGGGGAGGCGTTGTACTCTACAATGTTCAAAACCACGACGCGCTGGATAGAAAAAGTATTGCACCCAAAGCGCGAAGTGTAGTCAGTCACAGAGAACACCGATCCCTCTGCCCAAGCGTTGCTGACGTATGCCAAATCTTACAACACCTGGATAGGTATTTTAAGTATCAACTAACCACATCATATATTATAGCAATGTGTCAGTCGATGATGTGGCACGCAACCATTGGTTGAAGCATGTAACGTCTGCGCAGGGGAACGCGACCCAAGTCTCAACGTCCCTGACCACCCGTGAACTCCGTGCCAAAAACAATTCCTGGATTCGGAAACGGACCAGGAAAAGGAAAATTTGCAGTTTAAATGGTTATTCTGTGAATTTGTTTTTATCGTTTCAGAGGTGTGTCACTTTGAAACATTGGAGACTAGCTGTGAGGTTTAAAGTCCCGACCGAAAGAGACAGTTTTCCCTCTCCTCTGCACGCGTCCTTTGCCATGGCTTTGACAACCTGTACCAGATTTACCGACGAGTATAATCTCTACGAAGAGCTGGGGAAGTAAGTATTACAATGTTTTTGTTATTTCTCTCCAACACATCTGCATTGGATTATGTTTAGCTACTGCCGCTCTAAACGAGGGGTTATTCTTGATTACCTGTTACCTGTGTGTGGTGCACAGAAACCGTACCCGTTGTATTCAAACCGTACATTTGGTCTTCGAATGAATATTTCCAAACTTGTCCTTTCCAAAGGCGTCGTTGCGTTTGTTTGGATATCTTTACTGAATGTTTACGTAGGATTTCAATCGCTCTTGACATTATTTTCGTCTAACAAATCACTGCCCTTTCAGTGGAAAAACAACTGTGTTAGGGCGTTAATTTCCTAGTGGTGCGCTGTCGTAAATGGTAGTGTAAGTTTATGGAGAAATCCCTTATTTTCCCAGCTGTGATGTCATTCCCTGCTCACAGCAAAATGAAATTGACATAAATGTGACCTATTGATCCACTGATTGTTATTGCCGAGCGAGCAGCGCACATGCCATTCCGAAATATGCTATTCTTGGATCTATTTATAATCAAACAAAATAAAAAAATGCCATCGTTTTTAGCAACAATGTAAACGCATCGATATGAATTATAGGTTTTAAATGCATAGTAGAGCGAAAGGTTACCGCGTTAAATGTTTTTAAAAGCAGCCTTATCCCTGGGTGACCGAGAAGAATCCCTTGGCATTATTTTACCAGCAAAGCAAGGCGGCTTTGTGGGGTTGGAGACAATGAGGTCACTTGGCTTAGGCGGTCTTCAGCGCTTTTACCAGCGCGAGGCTCCATCTTCTAGCCTGGGCCCCAGCCGTCCCCATCTGAGCTTGACTACAGAAACTTGAATGAATGTGTACACCACTGAAGCAAAGAAACGAAATATAGATGCATGCTTTCAATGTATCCCTCTTTCTTTGGTTTTGTATGCAGCAGGTAATATACAGCAATTAGGTTTGGTAATCAGCCTCTCCATATGTATTCATGTCCCCCATGTGCTCTAGCTAGTAGGCTGTTATAGAGAGAAATAGTAATGGTGTAAATATGGGTATCTGCAACCCAATATGGCGAGCGGTTGTATGGAAAGCGAATCAGCTAATTCGGCAGATTTGTTGACACTCAAGAACGTTTTGTATGGCTGATTGGGCTCCACCACAAGTAGATAAGCCGCTGACCAGTGTTGTATCCGCCTGCCTGCCGACTTGCTTCCTACTGGGTATCATGGTCGTGTTATTTGTGTAAAACTAACAGGTAAATATGACTCATCATCTGGCTTAAAAACAGAAGTCCAAACTCTTGTGGTATGGTAGCTGCGTGGTAAGAAACAGAAGAAGAAGAAAAACACTGCTCAATCAAAACCGTCTAATATAAAGCAGAGCGCTTTCGACACGCCCACTCCCTTCGACACGCCCACTCCTTTCGACACGCCCACTCCCTTCGACACGCCCACTCCTTTCGACACGCCCACTCCTTTCCACACGCCCACCACTTTTCTTCATAATTCATAAAGGTCATGTTAACTGACTGCTATTATCTCATAGAACAAAAGGTATAAGATCTCCTAAGCCTGTGTTAACCTCAGACCTTATTTTCGGCGTTTATTCCAAAACCCTATTCGTTCTCCATTAATTTTTCCCATAGGAATGGCTGAACAAACCAGAAGTAACTTATTTCTGGGTTTTAGGACTAGAAGCTGGCTAGCTCTCTTAACCTCTTATCTTGCCATATAGCGCTCGCCAGCTTGTAGTCCTAAAACCCGAAAATGATCAAATTCGCCATCGTTGTCTTACGACACCACAGATAGCTCGAACCAGTCATGACTATTCAACAAAACAATACATAATTTTCAAGTTTCTTTTCAACACATTTCTTAGTTACATGATTGTATAACTAGCAAAGGAGTTTTGAAGTTGAGGGTGCAGTATTTATGAAGTTTTTCAATGAGGACGAAAACTGGCGTAGTTCAGCTAGCCAGCTAGTTTAGTCAGGGAAAACCAGGGAAAACAAACCCGGGACAGGATATAGCTGGGCGCATATGAATCCAGAAAATGAATGGTGAAGTCTCTTCCGGACACGGTAGATTCCTCCTCACCACTCTGTGGAGAAAGGAAATGGTTTTGGGATAGAACAAAACGTATCAGATCTCCTATACCTGTGTTTACCAGACCTTATTTTCGTCATTTATTCAAAAAAACATCCAAAAACGAACCATGGCGGAAATAGTGCCTACAAAAAGACGCCATTACTGTTGCTCTCTATATCAGTTGATTGTCTACTCATCACCATCTTTGTGTTTCCTAAAGGGGAGCTTTCTCCATAGTGAAAAGATGTATGAGGATCTCCAGCGGACAGGAGTATGCTGCCAAAATCATCAACACTAAGAAGCTATCTGCCAGGGGTAGGTGTCTTTACCATGTCTTTACCTTGTCTTTGCAGTTTCTGTTGAAAACAACTAAATACCCCAACTCCCTGTCAAAAGTTTCCAGTTAGAAACAAAAAGGTGGTAGTTATACGTTTTTACCTGCCGTTTATCTTCACATTACATGGCAGGTAGCTTAGTGGTTAAGAGCGTTGTGCCAGTAACCGAAAGGTCGCTGGTTCTAATCCCCGAGCCGACTAGGTGAAAAAACTGCCGATGTGCCCTTGAACAAGGCACTTAACCCTAATTGCTCTTGTAAGTCACTCTGGATAAGAGCGTCTGCTAAATGACTAAAATGTAAGAATGTAATGGAAATTACATTGGTATGCAGTTCACAGGAGGCTGCTGAGGGGAGAACGAACGGCTCATAATAATGGCCGAAACGGCGCGAATGGAATGGCATCAAATACCTGGAAACCATGTGTTTTGATGTATTTCATACCATTCCACTGATTCCGCTCCAGTCACGAGCCCGTTCTCCCCAATTAAGGTGATGCAGTTGGAGGTTGGGAGCACCCATTGTTTTGACATATGTCAGTAAATACCTGGTAAAATGACGTTACCCAGAGGAATTCTGTAGGTGGTTCTGGTTTGTGTTGCAACGCTGAGCTGTCACATGTCTTAAAGGTCTACCAGACAGTGGTAAGGCAGAAAACGTCTGGGGAAGTCTCGCTCAGGGTTATGTCCAACTGTCTTTACAGTTCTTATTTTATATCCTTAGTACCCATTATGGCGAGGGATGAAAACCTTGCTTGGTGTTATGACTCTCATACTGGTATCAGTTAACCTGCTTTGATTTCTGACATGAGTCACAGTGTAGCCTTCTGTGTCACAACCCCAGTCACTATGGGATAACTGAAGGGAAACTGCCAGTGGTAGAACTAGAGATGCATTCTTCATGACCTTTGTGTCTGTATCCTGGTGCTACTATAGAAAGTCTTGCCTTTGTAGAATGGACCTCCTGTCCAGGAAGTAGCGCAAGTCTTTTATTCTCTCTCTCCTTCTTTCTGAAGCAGCTGTGGGGAGCGGGTTGGTGGGTGCGTGGGCTGGGGCTCCCGCTGGTGAATGGCACTGCTGATTGATCCGTCCACATGCCTTAATGGGCTGCAGACAGACACGCACATGCACGCACATTTACACACATAGACAGACAAGTAAGGACTAAGAGACAGGAGGGGTGGATGATTAGGACTAAGACACAGGAGGGGTGGATGATTAGGACTAAGAGACAGGAGGGAGGGATGATTAGGACTAAGACACAGGAGGGGTGGATGATTAGGACTAAGACACAGGAGGGGTGGATGAGTAGGACTAAGAGACAGGAGGGAGGGATGATTAGGACTAAGAGACAGGAGGGGTGGATGATTAGGACTAAGAGACAGGAGGGAGGGATGATTAGGACTAAGAGACAGGAGGGAGGGATGATTAGGACTGAGACAGGAGGGAGGGATGATTAGGACTAAGAGACAGGAGGGGTGGATGATTAGGACTAAGACACAGGAGGGGTGGATGATTAGGACTAAGAGACAGGAGGGGTGGATGATTAGGACTAAGAGACAGGAGGGGTGGATGATTAGGACTAAGACACAGGAGGGGTGGATGATTAGGACTAAGACACAGGAGGGAGGGGTGATTAGGACTAAGACACAGGAGGGAGGGATGATTAGGACTAAGACACAGGAGGGAGGGGTGATTAGGACTAAGACACAGGAGGGAGGGGTGATTAGGACTAAGACACAGGAGGGAGGGATGATTAGGACTAAGAGACGGGGGGGTGGATGATTAGGACTAAGAGACAGGAGGGGTGGATGATTAGGACTAAGAGACAGGAGGGAGGGGTGATTAGGACTAAGACACAGGAGGGGTGGATGATTAGGACTAAGAGACAGGAGGGGTGGATGATTAGGACTAAGAGACAGGAGGGAGGGGTGATTAGGACTAAGAGACAGGAGGGGTGGATGATTAGGACTAAGAGACAGGAGGGGTGGATGATTAGGACTAAGAGACAGGAGGGAGGGGTGATTAGGACTAAGAGACAGGAGGGGTGGATGATTAGGACTAAGAGACAGGAGGGAGGGATGATTAGGACTAAGACACAGGAGGGAGGGATGATTAGGACTAAGACACAGGAGGGAGGGGTGATTAGGACTAAGACACAGGAGGGAGGGATGATTAGGACTAAGAGACAGGAGGGAGGGGTGATTAGGACTAAGAGACAGGAGGGAGGGATGATTAGGACTAAGACACAGGAGGGAGGGGTGATTAGGACTAAGACACAGGAGGGAGGGATGATTAGGACTAAGAGACAGGAGGGAGGGGTGATTAGGACTAAGACACAGGAGGGAGGGGTGATTAGGACTAAGACACAGGAGGGAGGGGTGATTAGGACTAAGACACAGGAGGGAGGGGTGATTAGGACTAAGACACAGGAGGGAGGGATGATTAGGACTAAGACACAGGAGGGGTGGATGATTAGGACTAAGACACAGGAGGGAGGGGTGATTAGGACTAAGAGACGGGAGGGGTGGATGATTAGGACTAAGACACGGGAGGGGTGGATGATTAGGACTAAGAGACGGGAGGGGTGGATGATTAGGACTAAGACACAGGAGGGAGGGGTGATTAGGACTAAGACACAGGAGGGAGGGATGATTAGGACTAAGACACAGGAGGGAGGGGTGATTAGGACTAAGACACAGGAGGGAGGGATGATTAGGACTAAGACACAGGAGGGAGGGGTGATTAGGACTAAGACACAGGAGGGAGGGATGATTAGGACTAAGACACAGGAGGGAGGGGTGATTAGGACTAAGAGACAGGAGGGAGGGGTGATTAGGACTAAGAGACAGGAATGTAATTGTATCACAGACAGGAGCTATGTCTAGAACAGAACATGAATAAAATGAGAGAGAGAGAATAGGGCTGGAGTGAGGAGGTGGTGCCCTATTCTTTAAACAATCCCCTTTATGGTACAGAGAGAAGATTAGATTGCTGAACTGTTGAATAGAGGGAGGCCCAGAGAGGATTGAGGAGAAGTGTATTGGGGTTTTTCCATTATTGATCCCATTCTAGGATTGGCTTGACTGATTGGCTCCACTGAGCCACCCCCACCCTGAGAGAAGATGAAGAGAGATGGAGAATGTGAGGCAAAAAGAGACGGGGAGACAGGGGGAGTGAAAAAATACATTTGAACGGGAGGAGCGAAAGGTGGGTAGAGGTGAGTTGGTGAGCAAGATTTTGTTAGAGACGGGGAGACAGAGACGGAGAAATGGGATGAATTGGAGAGACTGATGGAGAGGGAGAGAGAGTGGGGCGAGATGAGGAGGAGAGAGATGGATGTGAGGAGAGATGGGGAAAGAATAGTGCTAGCGGAGCGATCACATCTCTCCCGTCCTCAGCTGAAGGTCATCTTACAGGAGGGAAACCCCAGATCTGCTGTCTGTGCCAGTCAGTACCAGGGCCACGACTGGAGGAACATACTAAATAGACAGGGGATCTTAACTCTTACAGGTTATGTGGCGATAAACCAAGGCAGTATATTTTAAGATGTTAATCTAGGACCAGCCTTTTTAAATCTTACCCTTTCCTCAAAGAAGTAGAGTAATATATATATATATATATAATTGATTGGATTTATATAGCACTTTACTCAAAGCACTTTACATAGTAGGGGGAAACTCACCTCATCCACCAGCAATGTGTAGCACCCACCTGGGAAATGCACAGCAAACATTTTTGTGCCTGGACGCTCACCACACATCAGCTATCGAGGTGAGGAGTGATACAGTATATGCCAATTAGGAATGAGAGGAATTATTAGGTGTCCATGATGGAATGGGGCCAGGTTGGGAGTTTTGCCATGACACCAGGGTTAACACCCCTACTCTTACGATAAGTACCAATGGGATTTTTAATGAGCACAGAGAGTCAGGACACCCATTTAACCTCCCATCAGAAAGATAGCACCCTACGCAGGGCAATGTCCCCTTCACTGCCCTGGGGATCTTAGACCAGAGGGAAGACTGCCCCCTACTGGCCATCCAACACCACTTCCAGCAGCATCTGGTATCTCATCCAGGGACCGGCCCTGTTCAGCTTCAGAGGCAAGTCAGCAGTGGGATGCTGGGTGGTATACTGCTGGCAACCTGTAGATGGTGGTTTATCAATTGGGTGAGCTTTATCTATACCCCTATATGGTGTTATCAAAGCCTTATCAAAGCACAGAGAAATGTGGACACAGTGGATCGGTTTTTGGTTCACTGTATTGATTTAGTTAGATCGTGTTATCAAATCAGTGTGTACCTGTTATCAAATCAGTCTGTCCCTATATTTAATTGTGTGTGTCTGTCCCTTTCTCTGTAAACCACCACGAGCAGCGCACTGATCTAATAACAGCCGTCTTACTTTATGTTTGAGGGAATGAGTTACAGTTTGGACATTCAAGGTTACTCCTCCTTGCACTGGGGATTCCCAAAGTGGGGCATGCGACTTCTGATGGACGGAGGATAAATTCAGAGGCTCGTGCGATAGTGAGACTCCTTAGGGAATAGTCCCTCTCTAATAACCCACACTCCTTTTGGCTCGCCGTGTGGAGGTGTGTTGAAGGTACAGACCTATTTTCCTCACACACTTGTGTCAATGCATGGGCTTTGGGAGTGTTTTTGACTTGTTGCACTTCTTCTTGTCTCTCATTTGGTGATTTCCCACTTCTATAAATTGGTTAGTATTAAGCATGTATAGGTTTTTGTGCCGCTTGCTTTGTGGTTAGATGAGGAAGTATCCGTTTTTGAAGCCAACTCAATGTCATACGTTTGTGCATATCCTACTAGGCTCTGTCAGGCTCATTCTCTGCTAATGAGAGGGGTGTAGACGTGATTGGTTGATTAGCAAACCAGGCCGGAGAGGGTTAAACCCCCCCGGTCCATCATATAGGGTCTGGAGCCTGGATTTGTTTCCTAATGCCAGGGGCTCACTGGGAGATTTACAGATCGTTCTACTGATGCCACACATGAAAGAAGGGATAGAGGGAGAAATGTAGGGGCCGCGGGAGAAAGAGAAGGTATGTATGTGATGAGTGACATGGTTGCGCTGTCTTCTCATCCTCCAGCGTGTTCTCCTGGAGAACCCCCTCTCCACACACACACACACTAAATAAATAAAAGTCACCCTGCCCTGTGCTGTGGCTCATCCTTTGATCTGGCCTGTCCAATATGGCTGACCTTGGTGTCTGGGAATGTTCACACCAGCATGAATACAGATGACTCAATCACCCCAAAGCTCTGTCTAATATGTGGATCTGGGGCACTCACTATGCTGTGAGGTTCCCCAAGGTGTGAGGGATCACTCCGTTCCATGTCTGTATACCTCCTGTGAGGTATTTAAGCATGTCTCTCTTTTTCTCCTACTCATCTCTCTCTCACTTTTTTCTCTGTCGTCTCTCTCGGTCTCGGTCTCTCTCGCGCTACTCTGTCACTGTCTCCGTCTCGCTCTCTCCTCTCTTCTGTCTATTGCTCTCCTCTCTCTCTCGCTCTCCTCTCTCTCTTGTTCTCCTCTGTCGTCTCTCTCTCTCCGTCTCTCTCTCTCGCTCTCTGTTTCTGTCTCTCTTGCTCTCTTCTGTCTGTCCCTCTCTCACGGCCGGAGGGTTGAGTCACAAACAGTGTTTGTTTAAAAAAAATCTCCTGTAAATCTGTATTTGTGTAAGAGCAAAGTCCTCAGTCCATTTAACCCTCATATTCCATAAGTGGGAATAAGTGTGTGTAGCTCACTGCTTTACATGACAGAGCCAATCAGCACACGCATTGGGTATTTTACTGAGCTAAAACATTCCCAGAGCCAATCAGTACACGCACAGAGCATTTCTAGAACATCAGAGGAACAAAAGAAAAGCTGCAACGATTTGGTATGGTGTCAGGAGAACATTACCTGTGTGTGTGTGTGTGTGTGTATTTATTTGCATCCACCCCAGGGCCCCCCCCCTCCCGACTGAGCATTGCACGCCTGCACGGGCAGGCTAAAAATATCTCATTAGAAAACAGAGAAAGGAAGGGAGGGAGGGAGAGGGGAGGAAGAGCTGGAGAGAGGGAGACAGTTGACTGACACGATCAGAATGAGCAAAATAGTAATGGATCCTTAGAAAAGCTATTTTATATTTGGCTGCTCAATGAATCAATCAATCAATGAATCAATGAATGACCGAATCAATCAATCAAATGTCTTTATAGGCCTGTATTTAGGCCTTCATTTGTAGCCTGAATTGGGTCGCATCAACGAATCGCTAAATATATTCCAGGTTCTTGTTATTTTTACTCCATTTCTACCGAACGGTGACAAGAACAGTTGTAGGGGGAGATGGGAGACACCAGAACAGCATGAATGATACATGATGAGAGGAGCGCACCACGCCTTGGCCAAATGTGCATCGGAACATGTTATTAGCCGGCGTGTCGATGGAAATTGCTTAAACAAACCTAAGAAAATCACAGAGATGGAATCTGGTCTCATCCCTGGGTTGGCGTATCATTGGTGTGGAGGATGGGTTTCAACCACTCTCTCTTGTGCTTTCAGGAAAGAAAATAGTTCTCTACTGTCCGTGATTGTCATGAAATCCAGATGTTTTGTCTTTAAATCTGTTTTTTTGAAGTGGCAGATCTTTGATTTACTGTTTCGTCATTTAAATGCTTTGTTTGGCACCAAGGGGATGGACAAGTTATCGATTACTTGAATCTAAAGAGGAAGCCGTCATTAATATTAATTAGTTACCAGTGTCTCTTCTCACTGTGAATGATAACCGTGATGGATATCTGTGGATTATGCGTCCCTCAATACACACACAAACACACACACAAGCGCTTGTTTCCCAGCGCTAAACACATCAGTCTATCGCATATCCTCTGTCACATCACCGCTAATACTAAAACACAGAAACACTGATCAGGTGTCAGAGCTAGCGAGGGATTTAGTTTCTAAAATCTTTCACTCGTTTTTGTACTTTCTTTCTCTCCTTTGCCCGTTTTCCAGTTGACTAAAACAGCCCTGTTTTCGTCCAATTTTTCTGTGTGTGTGTGCGTGCTCTGTTTATTTTCAGACCTGACGTGAACTCCCCAAGGAGCGCTACACTAGCTAGCTCCACTGCCGTACCACTACAGCACAGCCAGGCGTAGAAGCACTCCTCATATAATATACAGAGACAGAATGACAATCCACTAAAAACAGCTGAAATCAAAGTTGATTCAGAATTCCTGTATGTTCTGTGGTTTTTCCAATTCCTGTTTTTTTTACCAGAGGGGGTTTGGGGCGGAGGGATTTTCAGTTCATGAATGAATGCAAAATAATTCAGCTCGTACTGCGTGTAAGAGGTTTTGATTTGCGTTTGTGTAAACACACACCAATACGAACACACACACACACACACACACACATTGTGTATCACATCGAACCGAACCCCAGATCCAATCTACGTAATCAAAGCCTGTCGTCCCTGATGAATCTGCGTCTATTTCCACCGGTGGAGGGATAAATGTGAGCTTTCCCCGGGGCTTCAGTCTAAATCCTCATTTAGCCAAGTAGGCCAGTAGGTGGAGTCAAGGGGGACGGGGTCTCCCTTAATTAGAGCCTCTTTGTCTGGGAGAGGGATGAGGGACAGAGGTGGTGCTCCACAGGAGCCCAGAGGTGCTCTCCCACTCTTAATGAACGATGGCACCCTTCACCGGGCCTTCTATGGTTATGTCTGTTTTCCTCTCACTGTCATTTTCTCTCACGCTCTCTCTGAGAGATCTAACGGGATGGAAACTTTCAAGGAAACATTATTTTTCATTACATTGACCTCTGACCCTTGGTGTCTTTTGCTGTCCTTAGGGCTGCTGGGAGAGAGGTTATATGTACATGTCTTCTGTGTTGAGGTGAGCACCAGGAAGTACCTATGGAAACGCACCGCAGTAATGAGACTCGTATAGATGGAATATGATATACATTGCGAATATTCCCTCTCGACACCAGTCCATGTCGTTCTTCCACAGCCTGCTAGACAGTCTCGCAGGTGTCACATGCTTTATTATAGCTTATGTTCCAAGCCGAGACTGTCCAACACGCTCCCTAATACAAGCAGAACATATCCATTCTCCTTCACACCGCCGCCATAGAAAGCACTACCTTCCTCATCTGCATGAATGTGTTCATGGGGCTGTTATTCCAGCCGTCTCTGGTGAGGTGGAAGGAGTTATCCCCAGCAGCACTGACCAGGCCATGCGTTTCTATTACACACCGCCAGGTACATGATGAGTGTCTGTGTGCGGAGGGCACATGGCCAGGCAGTCAGTGACCCCCCTCCTTGCTGAGCAGGAAATTAGATGGCGTAGTTATGGACATGTGCAGAGTATAAATTAACATGAAGAACGACGTGCTGTAAAATCAATTTATAGAGGATATATGTTGCATGTTTTCCCTCCTAGATACTGTTTCTATCTCAGACGGTAACTTTTCTCATTTTTTACATTTTAGCAGACGCTCTTATCCAGAGCGATTAACAGTAGTGAGTGTATACATTTTAATTGGTACTAGTCCCCTGTTGGAATCGAACCCACAACCCTGGCGTTGCAAGTGCCATGCTCTACCAACTGAGCCACACGGGACCATGGAGCTAACTTGAGTATAATGACACTCCTTTATAGCAATACTCAGCAGGAACTCTGCATCTGTCAAACCACACCGACACTCTCCTCACTGCATATATGCTTGTGTGTACATAGACTGTGGAGGAGCGATGGGGCACCTCTAGATATGTTTATAAACCGTGGAGGAGCGATAAGGCACCTGTAGATATGTTTAGTAGATGAGTGTGTTTCCTCACGTGTATTGCTTACATAACCTACGTCTGATACCATTGTTATAACTCAAAGCTGTGATCGTTGTCACCGCCTCTTATGCTACACTACCACTCTACATTACCCCAATAGGAGACCATTTTGTATCTCTCATACGATGTCTGTTCTGTTCATCAGCCACATTGTCATGCCAGAGCTTTAACGAGCCGACAATCAGTTCCCCTCATACAAACTTCACGTCAATGTTCAGGCGATGTTCCATCAGTAATGACCCGTATGTGGTAGACCAGCCCTCTCGTGCTCTCCCTTGGTAATTAACCGCTCACACTGGGGCTAATTAAGGGGTTATAATGATGCATGACTCACCCAGAGACCACAGACATAATGTAGCTGCAAAAGGCTACTCCTGTTGCTACTGTATGCGTACCCAGCCAACGCAGTGCCGGAGTGTCAGGGAAATGGAGAGCAGGCGGGATGCTGATGACTGCTTGTTCTCTCTCTCCATCTTGACTAGGTGTGAGAGGAGCTCTCTCTCTCTCCATCTTGACTAGGTGTGAGAGGAGCTCTCTCTCTCTCCATCTTGACTAGGTGTGAGAGGAGCTCTCTCTCTCGCCATCTTGACTAGGTGTCTGACTAGAGGAGCTCTCTCCATCTTGACTAGGTGTGAGAGGAGCTCTCTCTCTCTCTCCATCTTGACTAGGTGTGAGAGGAGCTCTCTCTCTCTCCATCTTGACTAGGTGTGAGAGGAGCTCTCTCTCTCTCTCCATCTTGACTAGGTGTGAGAGGAGCTCTCTCTCTCGCCATCTTGACTAGGTGTCTGACTAGAGGAGCTCTCTCCATCTTGACTAGGTGTGAGAGGAGCTCTCCCTCTCTCCATCTTGACTAGGTGTGAGAGGAGCTCTCTCTCTCTCTCCATCTTGACTAGGTGTGAGAGGAGCTCTCTCTCTCGCCATCTTGACTAGGTGTCTGACTAGAGGAGCTCTCTCTCCCTCCATCTTGACTAGGTGTCTGACTAGAGGAGCTCTCTCTCCCTCCATCTTGACTAGGTGTCTGACTAGAGGAGCTCTCTCTCTCTCTCCATCTTGACTAGGTGTCTGACTAGAGGAGCTCTCTCTCTCTCCATCTTGACTAGGTGTGAGAGGAGCTCTCTCTCTCTCCATCTTGACTAGGTGTCTGACTAGAGGAGCTCTCTCTCCCTCCATCTTGACTAGGTGTCTGACTAGAGGAGCTCTCTCCATCTTGACTAGGTGTCTGACTAGAGGAGCTCTCTCCATCTTGACTAGGTGTGAGAGGAGCTCTCTCTCCCTCCATCTTGACTAGGTGTGAGAGGAGCTCTCTCTCCCTCCATCTTGACTAGGTGTCTGACTAGAGGAGCTCTCTCTCCCTCCATCTTGACTAGGTGTCTACTAGAGGAGCTCTCTCTCTCTCCATCTTGACTAGGTGTGAGAGGAGCTCTCTCTCCCTCCATCTTGACTAGGTGTGAGAGGAGCTCTCTCTCCCTCCATCTTGACTAGGTGTCTAACTAGAGGAGCTCCATCCATCTTGACTAGGTGTCCCTCCAGTAGAGGAGCTCTCTCTCCCTCCATATTGACTGGGTTTGAGACTATAGGAGTAAAGTACCGTCATTCTGTCACCCAAAGCGAGATGAGACATCTGTCAGGATCTGTGTAGTAGCAGGTTGTTCTCAGGCTGTGTCCTGTGAGGCCAAGCCACCCAGTCGATTGTGTTTGGGTGTGTGTTTGCTCGCCCTATCACAGATACCAGAAGGTTTACTCTTTCTTGCCATAGTGTAAATCTCCTCACATGTACTGTTGGACCACTGTCCTCATCACATTCCTGCTCCATGAGTCGGGACCGCCAATCAATATAGGCTCTCTGGTGGCTACGGTTAGCCACCTGTGGTTACCTTAGCCTTAACCACTGCTATCCGCTGTTGCCGTGAGCAACTGCTCCACCAACCTTGACCACTTCCCAATGCTGTTCAAAGCCTACTCTAAGGCTGCGTTTACACAGGCAGCCCAATTCTGATATTTTGCCACTGATTGGTCATAAGACCAATCAGATCAGATCCTTTGCCAATAATTGGGCAGAAGATCAGAATTGGGCTGCCTGTGTAAACGCAGCCTAAGTAATATGCTGTATCCAGACCCAGACAGTAATTCCAACATTCTCAGATTGATCTCTTTAGAGATGGTGTAAACACACCACAGCTGGAATGCGTGCTCTCTTGGGAATTTTAGATAGCTTTAGTTTGTTTACCTTTCAGACAAAATGTCTTGCCAAATTCAGTCCAAAAGCGGTCAGCGTTGCTTACAATGTCAGCATCGGCTTCCTAGAGTCTCGCCTGGATGTTGAGCGTTGAGAAATGGACTGTATATACAGTATATTTGATAATGATATACCACTTGCCTGTTTGGCTTCCATGTGCTTATCACATAAAAAAAACACACTCATTAAATGTGAATACTGTCTGGGTCTGGATACAGCATATTACTTAGGCTGCGTTTAGACAGGCAGCCTAATTCTGATCTTTTGCCCAATTATGGGCAAAGGATCTGATTGGTCAAAAGACCAATTAGTGGCAAAAGATCAGAATTGGGCTGCCTGTGTTTTATCCTCCCTCATTTTAGTTCTTCTTTTTCGGCCCAGCCTCTGAAGCTTCCCCCATCTAGCCCTCATTTAGTTGCTTGCTCTCTGTTAGGGAACTTTCTCTTTTTGTCTTGTATTTTTCCCTGAGCTAATTAAAGTGTGATGACTGGGCTGGGCTGTGAGACTGGGGGAGATCTCAAGGAACAGATGGCTGCTAGCTGGTTGAGCTTAACTCTCTCAGGCCTAGCGGAGAAACTGAACCGACTCAACCAAGGATTCCAGAACATCTAGAAGCCAGCCAGGGATTTCTGCTTTCCAGTATGTTTCCCAAAAAGGAATCCCAATGTTGTCGCATGCTTATGACAACTAGATGTAGAAAGTATTTTGTGGTCACTTGAATTAGCCTTTTAAAAAGGTCTGCTTGGTGTATCTGCCAACCTCTGACCTACAATATGTTCTTAGATTTTTATTGCAGAAGAAGCAGTTTGGTTATTTTCAGGAGATTTTCTTTCTGTGCTCTTCTTCTTTTTAGCCTCCTGGCATGGAATCTCACCATGTGACCACAAGCATCTTCCTCAGATGCTGTGCAAACACCAGTCAACGCTATGGGCCACTGCACCTGCCGCGTCTCACACCATCCTACTGGAAGGGTCATTTTAGACCTGAGAGGAGAAAAGAAAACGTGCCTGATGATGGGGGAAAAAACAAGAGGTCCTTTCGAGGGCAGTGTTAGCTAGCTAGCTATGTTCGCTTTAGCCCCATCGTCTCCCATTTCCTGAGAATGAGGGTTCTATCCTGTATGCAAATGCTCTATCAGTGTGGTCAGAGATGAGCCTGTATGCTAGCTACGTCTATCCATTTAAAAGTGTGTCGGCAGAATTTTATTTATTTTTTAAAGTACATATTTCTTTCAGCGGAGGCAACACTTTAGCTAAATGAATATAGGGGAAACACTGGAGCCTTATGACTCACTGTAACACTGTCATTTGGACTTTTCAGATTATGGAGGAAAAGTTTCTCATTAGAAATTATGCAGGTCACAATCATAAGCAATTTGAGATAATTGAGGTTGTGTTGCACACTGCTGTTGAGATGAACCGCCTCCGGTTAAAGGTGACTCAGTTCTACGACGTCAATGGGAGAGTGACTGTTTTTGTGTGTGTGTGTGTGCACACGTTAATGCACTGCCTATTGGGATTCATATCACTTTTGATTAGCTTGTCCTGGTATGTCCTATATGCAAATGTGCCTATGTAGGTGACACTTTTAGTCAAATGAAAGGGAAAGAGAGCGAAGGCAATTTGAATTTTGAAACTTGTTCGCAACAAATTATTCAAAGGATATAGTGTGCATGTGATCCTTGCGTGAAGGTCTCTCTCACATTATCCTAATGATAATAACCCATTACAATCCCAGATAGTGTGTGTGTGTGTAGATTCCTCTACCCCTAGCCAATATCACTTTGTGGCTCTGCTTTAGCAATGAGTCACCCACTCCTTCTACACAAGACCGAAAGAGAAGACCAAGACATATTGCCTTCTACTGTATTTTCTAATCACCGTGTGTTTGGGGTTTGTTTCAGGGGCCAGACATTCCAATCTAGCCGCTCATTAAGTCGTTATCTCTTCGAGGAAAGAAAATATGATTTTGAAAGTTCACTGTGTCTGAAGAGTATTAAAGGAGTTTGTGGGTATTTGACCTTTTTTGACTGTTCGAGTACTCGCATGAGTTTTTTCCGAGTACTCCAATGAAGAAGAAAAAAGCTATTTTAGAACAAGGGCCGCACTGGTAAAAAAATATGTGCACATTTATCTATACTGAACAAAAATATTAAGGCAACATGAAACAATTTCAATGATTTTACTGAGTTACAGTTCATATAAGGAAATCAGTCAATTCAAATAAATTCATGAGGCCCTAATCTATGGATTTCAC
This sequence comes from Coregonus lavaretus, assembly GCF_964263955.1. NCBI lineage: Eukaryota > Metazoa > Chordata > Actinopteri > Salmoniformes > Salmonidae > Coregonus > Coregonus lavaretus. Next base: position 58,938,711 of record NC_139994.1, read on the forward strand.
ATGACTGGGCAGAGGCGCAGCCATGGGTGAGCCTAGGAGGGCATAGGCCCACCCACTTGGGAGCCAGACCCACCCACTGGGTACCCAGCCAATCAGAATACGTTTTTCCCCACAAAAGGGCTTTATTACAGACAGAAATACTCTTCAGTTTCTGTGGCTGGTCTCCGATGTTCCCGCAGATGAAGAAGTCGGATGTGGAGGTCCTGGGCTGGCGTAGTTACACGTGGTTGTGAGGTCGGTTGGACGTACTGCCAAATTCTCTAAAACAACATTGGAGGCGGCTTATGGTAGAGAAATAAACATTAAATTATCTGGCAACAGCATTGTTGGACATTCCTGCAGTAAGCATGCCAATTGCACACTCCCTAAAAATTTGAGACATCTGTGGCATTGTGTTGTCTGACAAAACTGCACATTTTTAGAGTGGCCTTTTATTGGCCCCAGCACAAGGTGCACCTGTGTAATGATCATGCTGTTTAATCAACTTCTTGATATGTCACACCTGTTAGGTGGATGGATTATCTTGGCAAAGGAGAAATGCTCACAAACAGGGATGTAAACACATTTCTGCAACAATATTTTGAGAGAAAGAAATACTCATGCCCATCCCTAGGAGGGAGAGAGGGGGAGGGAGGGGAGAGGGGGGGAGGGAGGGAGGGGGAGAGGGAGAGAGAGAGAGAATTGTTGGTGTAATCACAATTAATTATAGTCTCAGCATCATTGCCAGAGCATCGCAGGCTGACTGCATGTTCTCTCTGCCCCCAGATGGCTGGATTACACTGTTTTAATTCCTGCTCCAGTGTACTGATCACTTTCATACATCTGTCAAAAGACCCCAGGGAAGTGGTTTGGACTAATGACAGGCACTGGCAGATTGGGATGAGTGTTTGGCTGCGTTTACACAGGCAGGACAATTCTGATATTTTGCCACAATTTTGATATTTTCCCCAAAATTGGGCGAAATATCAGAATTGGGCTGCCTGTGTAAACGCAGTCTTTGTGTGTGAAGATCAGGGAGGACTAGTGTTGCCGCGGAGTGATGCAAAAAACCAGGCTGACATTTGCTGGCTAGGGTTGCAAAAACCCTGTAACGTTAAAAAAATTCCCAGGTTTACCAGAACTCCCGGTTGGAGGATGTTCTGATTCCCCTGCGTATTCCCTCCTGATTCCAGGAATTTTCATTTGTCTACATTAATGTGGATGCTACCTTGATTACAGATAGTCCTGAATGAATCATGAATAATGATGAGTGAGAAAGTTAGACACACACATCATACCCCCAAGACATGCTAACCTCTCACCATTACAATAACAGCATTAATGTAGAAGTGTTTAGAAACATATTATATTCTTTGCAATAAAAGTGACTCCGAAATTACACTACATTATTTACCATTCATTTCTATTGGGTACAAAATAATCTGAGACACAACCAAAACAAACAGCAAATGAATCAAGCAAGTTTGTAGAGTCACAAGCTTGATGTAATCATTGCGTGCTAGGAATATGGGACCAAATGCTAAACTTTTGACTACTTTAATACACATACAGTATAAGTCAATTTCTCCCAATACTTTTAGTCCCCCTAAACTGGGGACTATGTACAAAAAGTGCTGTAATTTCTAAACGGTTCACTCAATATGGCTGAATTAAAGCTGACAGTCGGCACTTTAACCTCAGTCATTGAATCATTTGAAATCTAAAGTGCTGGACAACAGAGCGAAAAAAAATTTTTTGTTGCTGTTCCAATACTTTTGGAGCTCACTGTGTGTTAGTGTTACTCTAGCCTCGTCGGGAATCTGGGGAAGTTCCATGGCAGAGATCGGCTAAAGAGGGGTCGGAACCCGGTGTAAATCAGTGACGCCTCCCAACACATCAAACCAATCAAAGTACTTTTCCCACATTTTGTTTAAGTTACAGCCTTATTCTAAAATGGATTAAATAAATGTTCTTCCTCATCAATACAATACCCCATAATGATGAAGTGAAAACAGGTTGTTAGACATTTTTGCAAATGTATTAAAAATAAACATACCTTATTTACATAAGTATTCAGACCCTTTGCTATGATATTCGAAATTTACCTCAGGTGCATCCTGTTTCCAATGATCATCCTTGAGATGTTTCTACAACTTGATTGTGGTAAATTCAATTGATTCGAAATTATTTGGGAAGGCACACACCTGTCTATATAAGGTCCCACAGTTGACAGTGCATGTCAGAGCAAAAACCAAGCCATGAGGTGGAAGCAATTTTCTGTAGAGCTCCGAGACAGGATTGTGTCGAGGCACAGATCTGAGGAAGGGTACCAAAACATTTCTGCAGCATTGAAGGTCCCAAAGAACACAGTGGCCTCCATCATTCTTAAATGGAAGATGTTTGGAACCTCCTACACTCTTCCTAGAGCTGGCCGCCCGGGCCAAACTGAACAATCGGGGGAGAAGGACCTTGGTCAGGGAGGTGACCAAGAACCCGATGGTCACTCTGACAGCGCTCCAGAGTTCCTCTGTGGGGATGGGAGAACCTTCCAGAAGGACAACCATCTCTGCAGCACTCCACCAATCAGGCCTTTATGGTAGAGTGGCCAGACGGAAGACACTCCTCAGTAAAAGGAACATGACAGCCTGCTTGGAGTTTGCCAAAAGGCATCTAAAGGACTCTCAGACCATGAGAAACAAGATTCTCTGGTCTGATGAAACCAAGATTGAATTCTGGCCTGAATGCCAAGCGTCACGTCTGGAGGAAACCTGGCACCATCCCCACGGTGAAGCATGTTGGTGGCAGCGTCATGCTGTGGGGATGTTTTTCAGCAGCAGGGACTGGAAGACTAGTCAGAATTGAGGGAAAGCTGAACGGAGCAAAGTACAGAGAGATCCTTAATGAAAACCTGCTCCAGAGCGCTCAGGACATCAGACTGGGGTGAAGGTTCAACTTCCAACAGGACAACAACCCTAAGCATACAGCCAAGACAACTCAGGAGGGGCTTCAGGACAAGTCTCAATGTCCTTGAGTGGCCCAGCCAGAGCCCAGACTTGAACCTGATCGAACATCTCTGGAGAGACCTGAAAATAGCTGTGCAGCGATGCTCCCCATCCAACCTGACAGAGCTTGAGAGGATCTGCAGAGAAGAATGGGAGAAACTCCCCAAATGCAGGTGTGCCAAGCTTGTAGCGTCATACCCAAGAAGACTCGAGGCTGTAATTACTGCCAAAGGTGCTTCAACAAAGTACTGAGTAAAAGGTCTGAATACTTATGTAAATGTTACATTAGAGTTTTTTGTTGTTTTCTTTTGTTGAAATTTGCAAAAATGTCTTTAAAAACCTGTTTTTGCTTTGTCATTATGGAGTATTGTGTGTAGATTGAGGGGGACAAAACAATTTCATCAATTTTGGAATAAGGCTGTATAGTAAGAATGTGGAACAAGTCGAGGGATCTGAATACTTTCCGAATGCACTTTAGCTAGCCACAATGAGTTGAGTTTTGAGAAAAGTCAGCGAACCTTGTAAGCTACTAACTACCTAGCTACTACAGTTGGGGGGGGGGGGGGGAGAGTATTTAGTCAGCCACCAATTGTGCAAGTTCTCCCACTTAAAAAGATGAGAGAAGCCTGTAATATTCATCATAGGTACACGTCAACTATGACAGACAATTTGAGAGAAAAAAAATCCAGAAAATCACATTGTAGGATTTTTAATGAATTTATTTGCAAATTATGGTGGAAAATAAGTATTTGGTCACCTACAAACAAGCAAGAGTTCTGGCTCTCACAGACCTGTAACTTCTTTAAGAGGCTCCTCTGTCCTCCACTCGTTACCTGTATTAATGGCACCTGTTTGAACTTGTTATCAGTATAAAAGACACCTGTCCACAACCTCAAACAGTCACACTCCAAACTCCACTATGGCCAAGACCAAAGAGCTGTCAAAGGACACCAGAAACAAAATTGTAGACCTGCACCAGGCTGGGAAGACTGAATCTGCAATGGGTAAGCAGCTTGGTTTGAAGAAATCAACTGTGGGAGTAATTATTAGGAAATGGAAGACATACAAGACCACTGATAATCTCCCTCGATCTGGGGCTCCACGCAAGATCTCACCCCGTGGGGTCAAAATGATCACAAGAACGGTGAGCAAAAATCCCAGAACCACACAGGGGGACCTAGTGAATGACCTGCAGAGAGCTGGGACCAAAGTAACAATGCCTACCATCAGTAACACACTACGCCGCCAGGGACTCAAATCCTGCAGTGCGAGATGTGTCTCCCTGCTTAAGCCAGTACATGTCCAGGCCCGTCTGAAGTTTGCTAGAGTGCATTTGGATGATCCAGAAGAGGATTGGGAGAATGTCATATGGTCAGATGAAACCAAAATAGAACTTTTTGGTAAAAACTCAACTCGTCGTGTTTGGAGGACAAAGAATGCTGAGTTGCATCCAATGAACACCATATCCACTGTGAAGCATGGGGGTGGAAACATCATGCTTTGGGGCTGTTTTTCTGCAAAGGGACCAGGACGACTGATCCGTGTAAAGGAAAGAATGAATGGGGCCATGTATTGTGAGATTTTGAGTGAAACCTCCTTCCATCAGCAAGGGCATTGAAGATGAAATGTGGCTGGGTCTTTCAGCATGACAATGATCCAAAACACACCGCCCGGGCAACGAAGGAGTGGCTTCGTAAGAAGCATTTCAAGGTCCTGGAGTGGCCTAGCCAGTCTCCAGATCTCAACCCCATAGAAAGTCTTTGGAGGGAGTTGAAAGTCCGTGTTGCCCAGCGACAGCCCCAAAACATCACTGCTCTAGAGGAGATCTGCATGGAGGAATGGGCCAAAATACCAGCAACAGTGTGTGAAAACCTTGTGAAGACTTACAGAAAACGTTTGACCTGTGTCATTGCCAACAAAGGGTATATAACAAAGTATTGAGAAACTTTTGTTATTGACCAAATACTTATTTTCCACCATAATTTGCAAATAAATTCATAAAAAATCCTACAATGTGATTTTCTTGATTATATTTTTTTCTCATTTTGTCTGTCATAGTTGACGTGTACCTATGATGAAAATTACAGGCCCCTCTCATCTTTTTAAGTGGGAGAACTTGCACAATTGGTGGCTGACTAAATACTTTTTTCCCCCCACTGTAGCTAGTTACATTTCTCTCAAAATTATAAAGCCAACAAAATGCAAATAAAAACGGTGTATTATTGACCTAAAAGTTTAGCTGTCTTAGCCCAGTCGCTAGCTTATCCAGGGTCAGCGATACATAGAGCAACCATGGGAACAACTGCAATCTTTTTGCAAGCAAAATTGCTAAAATGAATGAATGAATGAATGAATGAATGAATGAAATAAAATGAAATGGACCTCATGAAATGTTCCCTGTAATGCGCATCTCCTGTAGCCTAATTGTCATCTCTTTATTTTCATCCTGGATCTAAATTACAAGGGTTGGATTTGCACTAAATCATTTTATATGTCAGCACTTTAAAGGCATGTACAAAATCTGGTAAACGGTTTGCCTCGTATACATTGTCTGCTGGTATCATTTTAAATTCAGAACATATTGCTCAACATGTAAACAATGTGTGAGTGTATCTATTCTCTGCTTCAGATGCCGATAAGGTCAGTAATGACATCATACTGTAGGCCTATCACTGTATTGGCAATGCGTGTCACATGATAAGCTGCTAAATGGATTGACATAGTTGATTTACTGAGAGAAAGTGACAATAAAACAGATTGGAGATCTTATAACTAGACAAAAAGGAAATGTTCATTTAAGAATACAACTCAGAAACACAGACACAGAGCCCTTCCCGTCTTTATTGCAGGATTGTGATATATTATTATATTATTATTATTATTATTATTATTATTATGTGATTAATTGACAGTAAGGTCATTTTGAATAATAGTTTAACAATTTAAAACAAGTTTAAACACTTCACTTCAAAGAACATTTCATCACTTCAAAATGTACAAATAAGCTAACTCATATATAAAGATTAGACATCTTAGTCTAAACAACAATAGATAATTGAGTACTAACACTAGCCTATTATTACTAAAGCATCATTTCAGGTTAACAACAAAAACCTCGCTCCACTGATCCCTGATCTACTGGGTGAGCAGACTTCTGTTGCAGCGCAGCAATAGCACACTTGATTATTAACTCATTAGATTTGCTCAGTTGAATCAAGATTTGTCATTGCTGGGCTGAAACAGAACCCTGCACACCCAGCAGACCTCCAGCAGGGTTGGCCTGCTCCAATTGTAATATGTTTATACATTGTGTGTGTGTGTGATGTTTAACTGTATTTTTGTATACAACATTTGCTAACATGGGTAGGCCTACACATTTAACCCATGGCATATAGGATATACCCTTAGTCTCTTTTGGACATTCATTGGAACCTCTCGATTTATCTGCAAACAGGCTTCCACAGCTTTCCATATCTGAGGACAGAAAACATCACAAAGAAACAGGCTTCATTATACCAGGGGTGAAAGTATAATTAATTTCTTCCCGGTACGCACCTCCTATATGTGAAGTGCGTGCAGCAACATTTTTTATGGGCCTAATCATAGAATGACATATATAATCCCTATTAATTCAATGTGATCTCTGTGGGCCTCTGTGGGCCTAGTCATAAAGATTTGTCATTTACATTTTCAAATCGATTACCATTTATTGTGTCATAAACACAACCAGTTACGATGTTTTCATCCAATTGTCAAATAATCACTTCAAAGGTCTCCTTTACAAGGCTACCTGCGCACGTTCATCCACTCGCAACATATTTCCAGCCTCCAAAGAGTGGTGAATGGAAATAGACATCTGTTACACAAAACACCAAAATGTGTCATGTCATTAGGCCAGAATTTATGCGTCATCTGCTGTCTGCGCGTGTCTCGGTGTCGGCCACTCATCTCTGCCTTGGCAAAATGTACGTGTTTTTGTTGAACCACATTTTGGCGCTTCGGTCTACCACCCCTTTCTTTTAAAGTTCATTCGCACATTTTTCATGCTTATGACATGCGCTAAGGATAAAAAAAACGTGGTATAATAGCATACAGCTTTCTTGACATTTTTGTTTTAATTATTGTGATAGGCTCATGTTTTACCGGTACGGCATATTCCCACTATTTATTTTGCCGGGACGCCGTAATGGACTGCACCGCCGTACTTTCACCCCTGCGTTATACTAAAATTAAACAGAATAATATGTTTCTATTATCTCTCGGTACTCAAAGTTTAACCCTCTAGGGACTGGAACTGGAGAATCTTTTCATAATGTCCTCCCACAAAATGACCGGCCCTATCCAGTAGCCCACTCTCCCTTTACTGACAGCTGGAGCTGCAATTTCACCCTCTTCCATGGCTGTTATCTACAAATGCATTTGCAGACCGTGTTTTTAATTTTTTACAATGATTACATCAAGATACCGCAGCCATGTGGACGAATGGAGACGAGGGAAAAAAAATATTTTACTAGAGCGGTTTAGAATGTGATATGACATTTGACTTTACCAGCGTAATCCACTTTCAATTTCAATAAATATAAATCGCAGGCTGTCGGCCACACTTGATAACTTGAAAACTAGCACTTGAAAGTAGCATAGACAACAACAACTCCTCCCCGGATGGAAAACAGTGACGCACATAACACCCACCAGCCCATCTACGGGTGTGTGGGGGAGGGTTCTTGAAATGTGACATCCAATCAAAATCTTCCAGCGGACAATACAAAATGTTTTTGCAATACAAAATTCTCCAGACCTCCAAAGGAGGCATGACAACGACGTTATTTTGGAGGAATGGCAATGCGAGACTAGTGTTACTCAATCTCCCTGTCCCTCCCTCCCTTGTTCTTTCAGTGCTTATCACTTTCTCCACTCTAATCTCACAGCCTGAATCTGATTAGTGGACTCCTCTCTTTTCTTAGTCTGGCATCAGACCATATCTCCCGCTCCGTTTTGTGGGTGAGGGTCGGGGGGGGGGGGGGGGGTGGGGGGGTGGATTCCCGCTGCGCTGGGCCATCTAACGGGTGTGATGGAGACAGCAAAGTTATTTTTCACCCCCGCTGACATCTGATCAAAATGAAAGGCTCTAATTACAGAAACACACACACACACACACACACTTGTAGATGAGAGGAAAAGTATGTGTCGTGTCGTGTCATCATGTAGTCCCGTGTAGCTCAGTTGGTAGAGCATGGCGTTTGCAACGCCAGGGTTGTGGGTTTGTTTCCCACGGGGGACCAGTATGAAAAAAATAATGTATGCACTCACTAACTGTAAGTCGCTCTGGATAAGAGCGTCTGCTAAATGACTAAAATCTAAATCTAAAAGCTATTTTATGAATATTAAATGCAAGTTCAAGTCACCGAGTTCGAGTACCATATATCAAAACTCGACCCATTAGACAGTATGCCCAGTTGGAGGCTTAAATACTTCCCACTTCCCCCATCCATTGTCTTGTTAAAACTGGAACACTTACAGTAGCTGAGAAAGAAACTCTTATGTAGGAAAATGTCCTCCTGCACAACACAAGCCCAGCTCTGTGCAGCGAAGTGAGCAGCCAACAGGTTGACTCATAAAACCAACCCTCAGCTGGTATTAGTGAGTCACACTTTAAACATACCTCCAGAGAGGGAGAGAGAGGCTGAACATGGCTCGTGCTTCCCCAGCCGAGAGCACTTTGGAGTGGGGGAGAGGGTTTGGAGCGAACCTGTCTGCCCTGGTTCTCTCCTGCAAACATGGAGCTGCCTGCCAAGGTCTACTGATGTTAATCACAGATGTGTTTGTGTAGTTCTCTCTCTCTCTCTCGTGAGTCTTGCTTCTCAGTTTGACACACCCACGTCACTCTTTCTCCTGCTCCTCTCTCTCGTGCTCTCTCTCTCTCGTGCTCTCTCTCGCTCATACTCTTTCTCTCTCTGTTTTCTCTCTCGTGCTCTCTCTCGTGCTCTCTCTCGCTCATACGCTTTCTCTCTCCGTTTTCTCTCTCGTGCACTCTCGTGCTCTCTCTCGCTCTCTCTCGCTCTCTCTCTCTTGCTCATGCTCTTTCTCTCTCTCTTCCTCTCTCTCTCTTTTGCTCTTTCTCTCTCTCGTGCTCTTTCTCAATTTCAATTCAATTTCAATTTAAGGGCTTTATTGGCATGGGAAACGTGTGTTAACATTGCCAAAGCAAGTGAAGTAGATAGTAAACAAAAGTGAAATAAACAATAAATATTAACAGTAAACGTTACACACAGAAGTTTTAAAAGAATAAAGACATTTCAAATGTCATATTATGTATATATACAGTGTTGTAACAATGTGCAAATAGTTAAAGTACAAATGGGAAAATAAATAAACATAAATATGGGTTGTATTTACAATGGTGTTTGTTCTTCACAGGTTGCCCTTTTCTTGTGGCAACAGGTCACAAATCTTGCAGCTGTGATGGCACACTGTGGTTTTTCACCCAGTAGATAAGGGAGTTTATCAAAATTGGGTTTGTTTTTGAATTCTTTGTGGATCGCTGTAATCTGAGGGAAATATGTGTCTCTAATATGGTCATACATTTGGCAGGAGGTTAGGAAGTGCAGCTCAGTTTCCACCTCATTTTGTGGGCAGTGTGCACATAGCCTGTCTTCTCTTGAGAGCCAGGTCTGCCTACGGCGGCCTTTCTCAATAGCAAGGCTATGCTCACTGAGTCTGTACATAGTCAAAGCTTTCCTTAAGTTTGGGTCAGTCACAGTGGTCAGGTATTCTGCCACTGTGTACTCTCTGTTTAGGGCCAAATAGCATTCTAGTTTGCTCTGTTTTTTTGTTCTTTTCAATGTGTCAAGTAATTCTCTTTTTGTTTTCTCATGATTTGGTTGGGTCGAATTGTGTTGTTGTTGTTGTTGTTGTGCTCTTTCTCTCCCTCCCTCTTCCTCTTCCTCTCTCGCTCTCATTCTCTTTCTCGTTTTCGCTCTCTCTCTCAATTCAATTCTCTCTCTCTCTCTCTCTCGCTCTCTTCCTCTCTTCCTCTCTCTCTCATTTTCTCTCTCTCGTGCACTCTCGTGCTCTCTCTCTCTCGTGCTCTCTCTCTCTCGTGCTCTCTCTCTCTCGTGCTCTCTCTCTCTCGTGCTCTCTCTCTCGTGCTCTCTCTCTCTCGTGCTCTCTCTCTCTCGTGCTCTCTCTCTCTCGTGCTCTCTCTCGTGCTCTCTCTCGTGCTCTCTCTCGTGCTCTCTCTCTCTTCCTCTCTCTCTCGTGCTCTTTCTCGCTCTCGTGCTCTTTCTCGCTCTCGTGCTCTTTCTCGCTCTCTCTCTCTTCCTCTTCCTCTCTAGTTCTCTCGCTCTCTCGTGCTCTCTCGCTCTCTCAATTCAATAGACTTTATTGGCATGGCAAGTTAAATTACATGAATGTTCAAAGTACACATATAACAACAATGGTTGGACAGTAGTGGTAATGATATTAACATTAACAGCAACTACAACAAATAGAAATCCTATATGGATGGTGTTAAGAGATAGATGGGAGGTATTGAATAGAGTTGAAGGATGGGACTAGTAACAAATAACAACAAATAATAACAAAGATAGCTAATAATGTAAGCATACTGTGTCCATAATAAGTATATAGGTTGTATGTTGGGAGCTTTTGGGAAAGAGCACAGTTAGAAATATATGGCATATAGAAGCAAACCGGATGGACATCATGAAAATGATCGGAGAGGTTGAGAGTAGAAGAAGTAGTTCAGGAGCAAAAAAAAAAAAAAAAAAAAAAAGAATAGAATTATTGTAAAATTAACTCTGTCCATAAGGTGTAGATCAGGGTTCTTCAATTCCGGTCCTGGAGGGCCGAAACACTTCTGTTCTTTATTTCTACCTGGTAGTTAATTGCACTCACCTGGTGTCCCAGGTCTGAATTAGCCCCTGATTAGAAGGAGAGGATGAAAAACAGAGGTGTTTCGGCCCTCCAGGACCGGAATTGAAGAACCCTGGTGTAGATAGTAAGTATAGACCGGAAGTAGAGGCCTGGGCATTGTTGTTCACTAATTTACTCCAATTAGGGAAAGGATGGCGGGGTTGAAAAGTAATAAAGGGGAGTATATATATATATATACAAAAAAAAAAAAAAAAAAAAAACATGGGGGATTGGAAGTGATGCAGACAATTACATTGATAGAAGATACAATCTATCTGCAATATTAAGCTGATCCACCCCCCCCCCCCCCAAAAAAAAAAAAAACAGCAACTACAACAACAATATTAATGAGAATAATAGTACATTAAAGCTATATTAGTAATCCAGTCTCAACATGACTGAAAAGCCACATGGTATGAAATCTCTCTCCCTATGACTGATTCCCCTCGGGGCTTCTCTGGCTCTGCCTAAGAAAACAGGGTGGATTTGATCGCATGTGACCACTCTCTCAGCTTCTCTGTAGATGAAGTGTTCTCTGAGACTGCTCAGGTTAGGCTGTTCAAATGGCAGGCTAATGTTTTCTTCTACCCAGTAATCTTAAACTCTACTGTAAAAACAACATGCTATGGAACATTTACCCTGCAAAGGCCCTACTAAAATACAACAAACACCAGTGAATTATACATGTATATGACAGATTCCTGAAATTCATTGGGGTAGGATTTGCAATGTAAAGCCACTATTTTACTGTAGTTACAGCTATCTGGAAAAAGCTGGGGAGTTAGAATGGCCTGCAGTCAATGTTCTGGACAAGCTCTGAATCCACAAATCCCATGGAGAGTGTAATTCTCTGGAATTCTGGGAATTCACTACTTGTTACAGGTCGTGACAGAATGTGATGATCTAGGCGTGCGTTCTCCAGAGATAAAGGATTGATCCCAGACTCTATCCCCTGTCCACATGTTCATTACCAACACACATCTCCTACATGTAGGTAATTTTAAAGTAGAAAAATGTTAAATCCAGTGTGAAGAGTGCATGTTGCCACAGTTTTCAAATTAAAAAGCAGAATCCTCCCGAATCCCCATCTAAAAGCTTTAGTCATTGGATGTGTACATTTGAGAGCTTGACTTTGAACCTGACCTCCAGTGAGCATTAGGACAAACACCAGGCTCAAAACTTCCTTACAATAGCATTGTGTAGGACAGATTTCATCAGCCATCTTGTTCAGAACACAGGGAGAAACAGAATCTGAGACAACATCTGTATGGATCACATCAGATTAGTTGGGGAACGTGATTTAATGATTAGTGGAGCTCCGATATTAACAGAATCTGATGGGGGAACAACATATCACACGACACAATCCTGATCGCTTTCATTTGGCTGGAGATCAGTGCAGCTCAGCTGGTTGACATTCTAAACTCCACCAGGCCCAAATTCCACCATAATGAATCTGTCCCCAGGGCTTTACTACTGCAGCCTCGTCAATCAGTGCGTCTCCTCGTTAACTGTCATCACACAATGAGCCCTCTGTGTTCTAGATTTAGTGAGTGAACAATCCCTTCATCTCTGTTTTGATCTAAATTGTTATTTTGGTCTTTCTTGGCTGTTCATTGGTCTTTTGTCAGTCCTGGAATGGCAAAGCTTTGTATTTTTAGATGATCAACCGAGTTGGTGGATTGAACACATTCCATTTAGAAGAACAGCCAGCAGCAATTACTAAGAGAGTAATTATTGAACTGCCCCCTGGGCTGCTATAGTGTTGAGTTAGTGTTTGTTCCTGGGTTGCTATAGTGTTGAGTTTGTGTTGGTTCCTGGGCTCCTATAGTGTTGAGTTAGTGTTTGTTGCTATAGTGTTGAGTTAGTGTTGGTTCCTGGGTTGCTATAGTGTTGAGTTAGTGTTGGTTCGCTCTCCTACAGCTGAAATATGTCCAGTCACAACCTCAAACAAAAACAAAAATCATTTAAACTCTGTTCATCAAATGAATGCAGCCTCAGTTGTGGGAGCTGAGTGAGAAAAATCTCTCTATGTTCAGTGATAGTCTTGTCATGTCCACTACCGGTCAACAGTTTTAGAACACCTACTCATTCAAGGGTTTTTCTTTATTTTTACTATTTTCTACATTGTAGAATAATAGTGAAGGCATCAAAACTATGAAATAACACATATGGAATCATGTAGTAACCAAAAAAGTGTTAAACAAATCAAAATATATTTTATATTTTAGATTCTTCAAAGTAGCCACCCTTTGCCTTGATGACAGCTTTGCACACTCTTGGCATTCTCTCAACCAGCTTCACCTGGAATGCTTTTTCAACAGTCTTGAAGGAGTTCCCACATATGCTGAGCACTTGTTGGCTGCTTTTCCTTCACTCTGCCGTCCGACTCATCCCAAACCATTTCAATTTGGTTGAGGTCGCGGGATTGTGGAGGCCAGGTCATCTGATGCAGCACTCCATCACTCTCCTTCTTGGTAAAATAGCCCTTACACAGCCTGGAGGTGTGTTGGGTCATTGTCCTGTTGAAAAACAAATGATAGTCCCACTAAGCCCAAACCAGATGGGATGGCGTATTGCTGCAGAATGCTGTGGTAGCCATGCTGGATAAGTGTGCCTTGAATTATAAATAATTCGCAAATAGTGTCACCAGCAAAGCACCCCCACACCATAACACCTCCTCCTCCATGCTTTACAGTGGGAAATACACATGCAGAGATCAACCGTTCACCCACACCGCATTTCACAAAGACACAGCGGTTGGAACCAAGAATCTCCAATTTGGACTCCAGACCAAAGGACACATTTCCACTGGTCTAATGTCCATTGCTCGTGTTTCTTGGCCCAAGCAAGTCTCTTCTTCTTATTGGTGTCCTTTAGTAATGGTTTCTTTTCAGCAATTTGACCATGAATGCTTGATTCACACAGTCTCCTCTGAACAGTTGATGTTGAGATGTGTCTGTTACTTGAACTCTGTGAAGCATTTATTTGGGCTGCAATTTCTGAGGCTGATAACTAATGAACTTATCCTCTGCAGCAGATAACTCTGGGTCTTCCTTTCCTGTGGCGGTCCTCATGAGAGCCAGTTTCATCATAGCGCTTGATGATTTTTGCAATTGCACTTGAAGAAAAAGTTATTGAAATGTTCCGTATTGACTGACCTGTAGAAGAAAAACCCTTGAGTGAGTAGGTATTCTAAAACTTTTGACCGATAGTGTAACTGTCACATGTTGTAATGGGGTGCAGGATTGTACACAGCATGCTATTATTTCCCGGTCCTGAGGGAGATTTTTTAGTGGACTATGAGATAAAACTGAGTTAATCACAAACATATAAATTAGAATTCTCTGTTGCTAGGCAGGAACTTAATTGGGTCATTTCACTGTGTGTGTGGGTGAAGTGGGAATCTGACCTAGTGTCAAATTGCTCGCTCTTACTTAAATTCATGGCTGTCCTACCTTATCAGAGACTGAAACCAGACTGTGGCCTAATGCATCTCTCCTCAAACAAAGGTTCTGAGAGCTGGGGTTGAACAGAGTTTAAACTAAACATGAGTGTTTTTGTAAGATAAGGGATTGATTGATTTGTATTACTATTGATTCTGAACTGAATGAAAGTTGAATTTAGTCGCCATCACAGACAAAGGAAGTGGGCGGAGCGATAAAGAGTGGGAAACTGAAGAGGGAGGGATTTTAAGCTAGGATGTGGGTGTGAAGGAGACTATATATAGAGGAAGACCGAAATAGAGAGGGGGGCTAATCTGCAGACTAGCCTGGCTTTGTTGAAATTCTAATAAAGTCATTCTTGATTCTACAAAAACTCTGGAATAACTTTGATTTTTAATAAAGTATAGTGATTATTTACCACAACAGTCCCTGTCTCTTTAAGAGCCTGTCTGTATGTATTTATATGGAAGTGTAAAAACGTGAGCAGGTCTGCCGCTGTGATGCGTCACAGACTTGTCCGCTCCTCTCTAGGCTTTTGATGTTAACCTTAATCCTTCAAAGCCTGGATGACAGTATAATGCCGCTGTAGTGTGTGTGTGTGTGTGTGTGTGTGTGTGTTTGTGCGAGCGGGCGGGCGGCTGGGTGGGTGGGTGGACAGTCAGGAATGAAATGCTGTGCCACGCCCAGACGTTTTTGCAGAGTATTTAGGGCCATTCCATCTGTCGGCTAAATTGTGTTTTGACCTGCAGAAATGGAGACTGGGAGAGAAACCGAGGGACATTAGTATATTATGGATGTTTGGTACTACTCTGCTAGGCTACCATAAAAACAACGTGCTATGGAACATTTTATACATAGTTCTTAAGCTCTACTGTAAAAACAACATGCTATGGAACATTTGATACATAGTTCTTACTTTATTGGCATGGCAAGTTAAATTAAATAAACGTTCAAAGTACACATATAACAACAATGGTTGGACAGTAGTGGTAATGATATTAACATTAACAGCAACTACAACAATAATAGTAAAGAGAATAATAGTACATTTAAAGCTATATTAGTAATCCAGTCTCAACATGACTGAAAAGCCACATGGTATGAAATCTCTCTCCCTATGACTGATTCCCCTCGGGGCTTCTCTGGCTCTGCCTAAGAAAACAGGGTGGATTTGATCGCATGTGACCACTCTCTCAGCTTCTCTGTAGATGAAGTGTTCTCTGAGACTGCTCAGGTTAGGCTGTTCAAATGGCAGGCTAATGTTTTCTTCTACCCAGTAATCTTAAGCTCTACTGTAAAAACAACATGCTATGGAAAATTGTATACATAGTTATTAAGCTCTACTGTAAAAACAACATAGTTCTTAAGCTCTACTGTAAAAATAACGTGCTATGGAACATTTTATACATAGTTCTTAAGCTCTACTGTAAAAACAACATGCTATGGAACATTTTATACATAGTTCTTAAGCTCTACTGTAAAAACAACATGCTATGGAACATCTGATACATAGTTAAGCTTTACTGTAAAAACAACATACTATGGAACATTTGATAGTTCTTAAGCTCTAATGTATGTGACCTCTAGTAATGTACCTGTGATGATACAGTCTCCCTCTACCTTTGAACGGCACTTACATCGTTTTTGGTCGCATTCAGTGTCAGTGATCCCTTTTCACAGTGTTGTTGTTGTTGTTAAAGTGCGGAGCGTCGGAACCCTCTGTCCCCCTCCCTACAGGAGTTCACTTAAAAGCCAGCCTGCTCTCAGCGAGCAAAGGATTAGGGAGGGAGGAGATGTTTAAGAGAGGGAGGGAAGGAGATAGTGGGTAGAGGGAGGGAAGGAGATAGTGGGTAGAGGGAGGGATGCTGAAGCTAACATGAAAGGACAACTTTTTTCAGGGTTTCCACGGAGATAGCTGTGTGTACCACCGTCACCGGCGCTGCCCCTGCCACCTCGCAGCACACTGCCACCACCACCACACACAGACGCACAAAGTTGAGTTGCATTTACCCTAATGAAAACAGAGATTACAAATTTCCCCTTCATACATGTACAGTGCCTTGCAAAAGTATTCATCCCCCTTGACGTTTTTTCCTATTTTGTTGCATTACAACCTGTAATTTAAATGGATTTGATGCACGCTCAAGTTTTCTGTTTTTTTGTCTTATTTCTTGTTTGTTTCACCCCCAAAAATATTTTGCATCTTCAAAGTGGTAGGCATGTTGTGTAAATCAAATGATACAACCCCCCCCAAAAATCCATTTTAATTCCAGGTTGTAAGGCAACAAAATAGGAAAAATACCAAGGGGGGTGAATACTTTCACAAGCCACTGTAGATAACACAGTTCATTGTGAATGGAAATAAGCCTAGAGCAACGCATATCGTCATTGTATATCTACAATACACATCAACACTTGAGATTACCTCAGCATGAAGACCTATTGGGTTTCTGTCTTCTACCGTCTGGAGTAAAAGTAATGTAACCTACTGTATCGTGTTTCCTGAAAATATGATGTCAGGACGGATATTTTGCTTTGCAGGCCTACCAGGCATTTCTGTTTTTGTCTAAATATCATCATTTGTGGTGTTCCTCTGAATCTAATTGGCTTACAGCTGTTTTCCACTTTTTCCATATTCGTGCCAGTGGTGTGTTTTTACTACAGGACGACAGTGTTGCTCCAAACCAGCAGTCGTTGAATGGCTGCCGGGCCTCGTGTACATTTAGGGAAATGGAAAGACATTACATTTAATTATTGGGCAGGGTGAGACCATGTTGAATGTAGGCCCCTCTCTGTTTCTATTTCTCTCTCTACATCCTTCTCTTATCCTCTGATCATAAAGTGGAACCATTTCCAGCTATTGAAATGGCCCCCAGGGCTTACCGTGAAAACAATGCAGGGCTTGAACCCTCCACATATTTGAATGGGGCTGGTGTTATCACAGGGGGAGGGACTTTATCTCACCTATCATCACTCTTTAACTTTCACCTCAACGAGCCCACTATTTTATTCCTCCCATTTCTCTTGCATCGTTTCTCTCGCCTACTCTCCGCCTCTGAATGTTTCCTGTCCACACCATCCCTCCATCTTCGTTCTCTCCACAGCCTCTATCTCCATCCATCTTTTTAATAATCCTATCAGGGTGTCTACCCCCAAATGAACACTTCTTCCATTTAGGAGGATTTCCATTTAGCCCCCATCCCCTGTGGTTTTCTCAATACGGTTTTCACAGCTTTGATTATGCAGCAGGCTGCTGTGTGTGTGTGTGTGTTCCCCATCTTGACTAACCCCTCTTCCTCTATTTCCTCCATCTTTTGATGATGATTATATGGAGGATTTCATTACTCTGATTTCTGTCAAGGACCCTTTTTATACACCTACACGCTAATCAACAGTTAACCCAGGTCGATCACAGTACAGATTGTACTGATAGACAGATGGATCAGTCCAGTCATTACTCCAGTGGATATCCACCACTCTCACAGGAGAAATGCCAAATCAACAACGTGATGTCCAATAGAGGTTTGCCTGGAAACGGCCTAGACGTTTTGGGAGGAAGTGCTGTTCTCGCTACGCTGTGGGATATCGACCATCATACAGTGGGGGAAAAAAGTATTTAGTCAGCCACCAATTGTGCAAGTTCTCCCACTTAAAAAGATGAGAGAGGCCTGTAATTTTCATCATAGGTACACGTCAACTATGACAGACAAAATGAGAAAAGAAAATCCAGAAAATCACATTGTATGATTTTTAATGAATTTATTTGCAAATTATGGTGGAAAATAAGTATTTGGTCACCTACAAACAAGCAAGATTTCTGGCTCTCACATACCTGTAACTTCTTCTTTAAGAGGCTCCTCTGTCCTCCACTCATTACCTGTATTAATGGCACCAGTTTGAACTTGTTATCAGTATAAAAGACACCTGTCCACAACCTCAAACAGTCACACTCCAAACTCCACTATGGCCAAGACGAAAGAGCTGTCAAAGGACACCAGAAACAAAATTGTAGACCTGCACCAGGCTGGGAAGACTGAATCTGCAATAGGTAAGCAGCTTGGTTTGAAGAAATCAACTGTGGGAGCAATTATTAGGAAATGGACGACATACAAGACCACTGATAATCTCCCTAGATCTGGGGCTCCATGCAAGATCTCACCCCGTGGGGTCAAAATGATCACAAGAACAGTGAGCAAAAATCCCAGAACCACACGGGGGGACCTAGTGAATGACCTGCAGAGAGCTGGGACCAAAGTAACAAAGCCTACCATCAGTAACACACTACGCCGCCAGGGACTCAAATCCTGCAGTGCCAGACGTGTCCCCCTGCTTAAGCCAGTACATGTCCAGGCCCGTCTGAAGTTTACTAGAGTGCATTTGGATGATCCAGAAGAGGACTGGGAGAATGTCAGATGAAACCAAAATATAACTTTTTGGCAAAAACTCAACTCGTCGTGTTTGGAGGACAAAGAATGCTGAGTTGCATCCAAAGAACACCATACCTACTGTGAAGCATGGGGGTGGAAACATCATGCTTTGGGGCTGTTTTTCTGCAAAGGGACCAGGACGACTGATCCGTGTAAAGGAAAGAATGAATGGGGCCATGTATCGTGAGATTTTGAGTGAAAACCTCCTTCCATCAGCAAGGGCATTGAAGATGAAACGTGGCTGGGTCTTTCAGCATGACAATGATCCCAAACACACCGCCGGGCAACGAAGGAGTGGCTTCGTAAGAAGCATTTCAAGGTCCTGGAGTGGCCTAGCTAGTCTCCAGATCTCAACCCCATAGAAAATCTTTGGAGGGAGTTGAAAGTCCGTGTTGCCCAGCGACAGCCCCAAAACATCACTGCTCTAGAGGAGATCTGCATGGAGGAATGGGCCAAAATACCAGCAACAGTGTGTGGAAACCTTGTGAAGACTTACAGAAAACGTTTGACCTGTGTCATTGCCAACAAAGGGTATATAACAAAGTATTGAGAAACTTTTGTTATTGACCAAATACTTATTTTCCACCATAATTTGCAAATAAATTCATTAAAAATCCTACAATGTGATTATCTGGATTTTTTTTTCTCATTTTGTCTGTCATAGTTGACGTGTCCCTATGATGAAAATTACAGGCCGCTCTCATCTTTTTAAGTGGGAGAACTTGCACAATTGGTGGCTGACTAAATACTTTTTTCCCCACTGTATCTGACTGTCACTGTGTAGTTAATCGTGACACACAGGGCCCCAGTGTGTGAGAAGGGTCTGTATCGACTCACATTCAAGTCGTTTGGACACATTTCCACTCGATTAAGGTACTCTGTGTCCTTTAAAGCACATACAGTTTGTACTGATAGATTTGGATGCACAGAGTTGATCTAAAGCCCACATGTTAGGTCCAAGAGAGGTTGTAGAGGGGTTTTCAAGAACTCCTTTGGTCTGTTTCCTTCTGCTAAGATTCCTGTTGATGATAATGGCCCATGCCAGAGAGAGTATGAACTCACTGCAGCTTCAGAACAGAGACAGACCCTGACAGGACACCAAAAAAATAAAAGCATTTTGATGACTCGGTTCACTTGTCAAGTTTGCGAGGGCCTACTGCCAGTGTTTTTGACATCATAGAATGTTCCAGAGATCTTTGACAGAAATGTCTCTGTGGAGAGAGAAAAGAGGAGAATCAAATAAAAGATGGAGTGAGCTTTCAGGAGGCCCATTGGAATTGTGGGTATTGGTGTTTTCAGGCTACCATGCAAAATTAGCTTTTTGACTTCTTCCTTTGAAGAGTGTACTCCTAAACGAGACAAGTTAAAGTTTATGCTGGAGTCGTGGTCACTGTATGTAATATGAACTTCCCATAAACCTCACCCAATCTCTCACTATTGCTAAAGAAAGACCTCAGTGGTACTGAACACTTTAATATCACCACAACCAGGAAGTACTGCCTTCCAGACCCGTCCAGCTTCATCCATATCACGGCTCAAACACGTGTCAGCTATCCCATCCATAGACACAGTCTGCAAGTGAGCGATATGAGGGCCAAAGCCCGGCCAGCTCCCAGCCAGTTGTGACTTCCAGGGGAACACTGTCTGTCAGCACTGTCCCTGCTATCGCTCACCAAATCAATCAATCTGTCACATGCTTCTTAAACAACCGGTATAGACTAACAGTGAATAACTTATGGGCCAAACAATGCAGAGAGAAAGATAATAACACCAGGAATAAATAGACAATGAGTAACGATAACTTTGCTATATACACGGGGTACCACTACCGAGTCGATATGCAGGGGTACGAGGAAATTGATACAGTGCATTCGGAAAGTATCTTTCCACATTTTGTTACGTTACAGCCTTATTCTAAATTGAATTTTTAAAAAAATATCCTCAACAATCTACATACAATACCCCATAATGACAAAGTGAAAACAGGTTTTTAGAAATGTTTGCAAATGTATTAAAAATACAAAACAGATACCTTATTTACATAAGTATTCAGACCCTTTGCTATGAGTCTTGAAATTAAGCCCAGGTGCATCCTGTTTCCATTGATCATCCTTGAGATGTTTCTACAACTTGATTGGAGTCCACCTGTGGTAAATTCAATTGATTGGACATGATTTGGAAAGGCACACACCTGTCTATATAAGGTCCCACAGTTGACAGTGCACGTCAGAGCAGAAACCAAGCCATGAGGTCGGAGGAATTGTCCGTAGAGCTTCGAGACAGGATTGTGTCTAGGCACAGATCTCGGGAAGGGTAGAAAAAAAAATTCTGCAGCACGAACACAGTGGCCTCCATCATTCTTAAATGGAAGAAGTTTAGAACCACCAAGACTCTTCCTAGAGCTGGCTGCCCAGCCTAACTGGGAAATCAGGGGATAAGGGCCTTGGTCAGGGTGGTGACCAAGAACCTGATGGTTACTCTGACAGAGCTCCAAAGTTCCTCTGTGGTGATAGGAGAACCTTCCAGAAGGACAACCATCTCTGCAGCACTCAACCAATCAGGCCTTTATGGTAGAGTGGCCAGATGGAAGCCACTCCTCAGTAAAAGGCACATGACAGCCCACTTGGAGTTTGCCTAAAGGCACCTACGACTCTCAGACCATGAGAAACAAGATTCTCTGGTCTGATGAAACCAAGATTGAACTCTTTGGCCTGAATGCCTAGCGTCACGTCTGGAGGAAACCTGGCACCATCCCTACAGTGAAGCATGGAGGTGGCAGCATCATGCAGTGGGGATATTTTTCAGCGGCAGGGACTGGGAGACTAGTCAGGATCGAGGGAAAGATGAACGGAGCAAAGTACAGAGAGATCCTTGATGAAAACCAGCTCCAGAGTGCTCAGGACCTCAGACTGGGACAAAGGTTCACCTTCCAATAGGTAAACGACCCTAATCACATAGCCAAGGAAATGCAGGAGTGGCTTTGGGACAAGTTGCTGAATGTCCTTGAGTGGCCCAGCTGATAGAGCTTGAGAGAATCTGCAGAGAAGAATGGGATAAACTCCCCAAATACAGGTGTGCCAAGCTTGTAGCGTCATGCCCAAGAAGACTCAAGGCTGTAATCGCTGCCAAAGTTGCTTCAACAAATTACTGAGTAAAAGGTCTGAATACTTATGTAAA
This sequence comes from Coregonus lavaretus, assembly GCF_964263955.1. NCBI lineage: Eukaryota > Metazoa > Chordata > Actinopteri > Salmoniformes > Salmonidae > Coregonus > Coregonus lavaretus. The sequence continues at coordinate 58,960,656 of NC_139994.1, forward strand.
TGTGATATTTCAGTTATTATATTATTTTTGCAAAAATATTCTACAAACCTGTTTTTGCTTTATCATTATGGGGTATTGTGTGTAGATTGAGGGGGAGAAAAGCAATTTAATCAATTTTAGAATAAGTCACAGGGTCTGAATACTTTCCGACTGCACTGTATATACAAAAGTATGTGGACACCCCTCCACATTTTTGGATTTGGCTATTTCAGCCACACCCGTTGCTGACAGGTGTATAAAATTGAGCACACAGCCATGTAATCACCATAGACAAACATTGGCAGTAGAATGGCCTTACTGAAGAGCTCAGTGAGTTTCAATGTGGCACTATCATAGGATGCCACCTTTCCAAGAAGTCAGTTCATCAAATTTCTGCCCTGCTAGAGCTGCCCCGGTCAACTGTAAGTGCTGTTATTGTGAAGTGGAAACATCTAGGAGCAACATGGCTCAGCCACGAAGTGGTAGGCCACAAAAGCTCACAGAACGGGACTGCCAAGTGCTGTAGCGTGTAAAAAATAGTCTGGCCTCGGTTGCAACACTCACTACCGAGTTCCAAACTGCATCTGGAAGCAACGTCAGCACAAGAACTGTTCGTGGTCAAGCAGCCGCACACAAGCCTAAGATCACCATGCGCATTGCCAAGCATCGGCTGGAGTGGTTCGCTGCCATTGGACTCTGGAGCAGTGGAAACGCGTTCTCTGTAGTGATGAATCACGCTTCCCCATGTGGCAGTCCGACGGATGAATCTGGGTTTGGAGGATGCCAGAAGAACAATACTTGCCCCAATGCATAGTGCAAACTGTCAAGTTTGGTGAAGGAGGAATAATGGTCTAGGGTTGTTTTTCATGGTTCGGGCTAGGCCCATTAGTTCCAGTGAAGGGAAATCTTAACGCTACAGCATACAATGACATTCTAGACGATTCTGTGCTTCCAATTTTGTGGCAACAGTTTGGGGAAGGCCCTTTCCTGTTTCAGCATGACAATGCCCCCGTGCACAAAGCGAGGTCCATACAGAAAAGGTTTGTCTCGATTGGTGTGGAAGAACTTGACTGGCCTGCACAGAGCCCTGACCTCAACCCCATCGAATACCTTTGGGATTAATTGGAACGCCTACTGCGAGCCAGGCCTAATCGCCCAACATCAGTGCCCGACCTCACTAATGCTCTTGTGGCTGAATGGAAGCAAATCCCTGCAGCAACGTTCCAACATCTAGTGGAAAACCTTCCCAGAAGAGTGGAGGCTGTTATAGCAGCAAAGGGGGGACCAACTCCATATTAATGACTTTGGAATGAGATGTTCGACGAGCAGGTGTCCACATACTTTTGATCATGTAGTGTATACACATATAGGTAGGGATAAAGTGACTAGGCAACAGGATAGATAATAAACAGTAGCAGCAGTGTATGTGGTGAGTCAAAAGAGTGCAAAAAGGGTCAACACAAATAGTCTGGGTAGCTATTGGTTAACTATTTAACTAACTATTTAGCAGTCTTATATCTTGGCGGTAGAAGCTGTTCAGGGTCCTGTTGCTTCCAGACTTGCTGCATCGGTAGCAGAGAACAACAGACACCTTCGCTGTGTGTGTGTGTGATCCATCTACAGTGGGGGGGAAAAAAAGTATTTAGTCAGCCACCAATTGTGCAAGTTCTCCCACTTAAAAAGATGAGAGAGGCCTGTAATTTTCATCATAGGTACACGTCAACTATGACAGACAAAATGAGAAAAAAAAATCCAGAAAATCACATTGTAGGATTTTTCATGAATTTATTTGCAAATTATGGTGGAAAATAAGTATTTGGTCAATAACAAAAGTTTCTCAATACTTTGTTGTATACCCTTTGTTGGCAATGACACAGGTCAAACGTTTTCTGTAAGTCTTCACAAGGTTTTCACACACTGTTGCTGGTATTTTGGCCCATTCCTCCATGCAGATCTCCTCTAGAGCTGTCGCTGGGCAACACGGACTTTCAACTCCCTCCAAAGATTTTCTATGGGGTTGAGATCTGGAGACTGGCTAGGCCACTCCAGGACCTTGAAATGCTTCTTACAAAGCCACTCCTTCGTTGCCCGGGCGGTGTGTTTGGGATCATTGTCATGCTGAAAGACCCAGCCACGTTTCATCTTCTCTTTCGTAACGTCTGAGATCCCCAGAGATTGGAAAGCTGCCGCGGTCATCCCCCTCTTCAAAGGGGGTGACACTCTAGATCCAAACTGTTACAGACCTATATCCATCCTGCCCTGCCTTTCGAAAGTATTTGAAAGCCAAGTTAACAAACAGATCACCGACCATTTCGAATCCCACCGTACCTTCTCCGCTATGCAATCCGGTTTCCGAGCTGGTCATGGGTGCACTTCAGCCACGCTCAAGGTCCTAAACGATATTATAACCGCGATCGATAATAGACAGTACTGTGCAGCCGTCTTCATCGCCCTGGCCAAGGCTTTCGACTCTGTCAACCACCGCATTCTTATTGGCAGACTAAATAGCCTTGGTTTCTCAAATGACTGCCTCGCCTGGTTCACCAACTACTTCTCAGAGTTCAATGTGTCAAATCGGAGGGCCTGTTGTCTGGAACTATGGCAGTCTCAATGGGTGTGCCACAGGGTTCAATTCTTGGGCCGACTCTTTTCTCCGTGTATATCAATGATGTCGCTCTTACTGCTGGTGACTCTCAGATCCACCTCTACGCAGACGACACCATTTTGTATACATCTGGCCCTTCATTGGACACTGTGTTAACAAACCTCCAAACGAGCTTCAATGCCATACAACACTCCTTCAGTAGCCTCCAACTGCTCTTAAACACTAGTAAAACTAAATGCATGCTCTTCAATCGAACGCTGCTGGCACCCGCCCACCCGACTAGAATCACTACTCTCGACGGGTCTGACCTAGAGTATGTGGACAACTACAAATACCTAGGTGTCTGGTTAGACTGTAAACTCTCCTTCCAGACTCACATTAAGAATCTCCAATCCAAAGTTAAATCTAGAATCGGCTTCCTATTTCGCAACAAAGCCTCCTTCACTCATGCTGCCAAACATGCCCTCGTAAAACTGACTATCCTACCGATCCTTGACTTCGGCGATGTCATTTACAAAATAGCCTCCAACACTCTACTCAGCAAATTGGATGTAGTATATCACAGTGCCATCCGTTTTGTCTCCAAAGCCCCATACACTACCCACCACTGTGACCTGTACGCTCTTGTTGGCTGGTCCTCACTACATGTTCGTCGTCAAACCCACTGGCTCCAGGCCATCTATAAATCACTGCTAGGCAAATCCCCGCCTTATGTTAGCTCATTGGTCACCATAGCAGCACCCACCCGTAGTCTGCGCTCCAGCAGGTATATCTCACTGGTCATCCCCAAAGCCAACACCTCCTTTGGCCGCCATTCCTTCCAGTTCTCTGCTGCCAATGACTGGAACGAATTGCAAAAATCTCTGAAGCTGGAGACTCTTATCTCCCTCACTAACTTTAAGCATCAGTTGTCAGAGCACCTTACTGATCACTGCACCTGTACACAGCCCATCTGAAATTAGCCCACCCAACTATCTCATCCCTATATTGTTATTTATTTTGCTCTTTTGCACCCCAGTATCTCTATTTGCACATAATCTCTTGCACATCTAGCATTCCAGTGTTAATACTAATTGTAATTATTTTGCACTATAGCCTATGTATTGCCTTACCTCCATAACTTGCTACATTTGCACACACTGTATATATATTTTCTGTTGTATTTTTTTGACTTTGTTTTTTTACCCCATATGTAACTCATTTTTCATTCAATCTCATTCCTTTACACGGATCAGTCGTCCTGGTCCCTTTGCAGAAAAACAGCCCCAAAGCATGATGTTTCCACCCCCATGCTTCACAGTAGGTATGGTGTTCTTTGGATGCAACTCGGCATTCTTTGTCCTCCAAACACGACGAGTTGAGTTTTTACCAAAAAGTTATATTTTGGTTTCATCTGACCATATGACATTCTCCCAATCCTCTTCTGGATCATCCAAATGCACTCTAGCAAACTTCAGACGGGCCTGAACATGTACTGGCTTAAGCAGGGGGACATGTCTGGCACTGAAGGATTTGAGTCCCTGGCGGCGTAGTGTGTTACTGATGGTAGGCTTTGTTACTTTGGTCCCTGGTAGGCTTTGGTACTTTGGCTCTCTGCAGGTCATTCACTAGGTCCCCCCGTGTGGTTCTGGGATTTTTGCTCACCGTTCTTGTGATCATTTCGACCCCACGGGGTGAGATCTTGCGTGGAGCCCCAGATCGAGGGAGATTATCAGTGGTCTTGTATGTCTTCCATTTCCTAATAATTGCTCCCACAGTTGATTTCTTCAAACCAAGCTGCTTACCTATTGCAGATTCAGTCTTCCCAGCCTGGTGCAGGTCTACAATTTTGTTTCTGGTGTCCTTTGACAGCTCTTTGGTCTTGGCCATAGTGGAGTTTGGAGTGTGACTGTTTGAGGTTGTGGACAGGTGTCTTTTATACTGATAACAAGTTCAAACAGGTGCCATTAATACAGGTAACGAGTGGAGGACAGAGGAGCCTCTTAAAGAAGAAGTTACAGGTCTGTGAGAGCCAGAAATCTTGCTTGTTTGTAGGTGACCAAATACTTATTTTCCACCATAATTTGCAAATAAATTCATTAAAAATCCTACAATGTGATTTTCTGGAGAAAAAAAATTCTCAATTTGTCTGTCATAGTTGACGTGTACCTATGATGAAAATTACAGGCCTCTCTCATCTTTTTAAGTGGGAGAACTTGCACAATTGGTGGCTGACTAAATACTTTTTTTCCCCCACTGTAAATCCCACCACTGACACCATTAGTCACGAACGAGAACGGAGGGATGTCTGTCCCTGTCGGATATGACAAGGTGTACTGTGGTTTCTGCGCTTGAATAGGGTAAGTTGCTCATGATCAGTTAACTTACCCTGTGTAATGAGGTTAATACCATGTCATCATTATGTGGTGCACTGCCAATGGAGTTTCACTTAAAGAGCAGCAATAATATTTCACAGGATTGGTTATAGGTGTTGTAAACACTGTATATTTTCCTAGCCAATACAGGGCATTGAGAATCTATTGAAGTTTTAACTCTTATTGGAATCTCGCTGTTTCCTGACAGGACCAGCTGGGAGTCTTCTACTGTCGACGGCTATAGGCCTAACAGTGGGGCGGCTGTTAGAGAGGGCATAATACCTACTGTAGAGAGACAAGTGTGCTGTATAATGAATACATCTGGTCTCCGTCTCTCCCTGGTTCTGACTGACATTGAGCTATCAAGGAAAATATTGTATTCAGTAATGAAAACCTTTTTCACAAGATAAATTTAAAAAACCAAGGTATCCAAGTCACGCCTGGCCAATCACACTAAATGTCCCTTGAGAGCAGATGATCTAAAACAGGTCTGTGTCTGCTTTTACAGTCTATGTCATGTGTGCCATCATCGCTTGTCATTCAGATGAAGCGTTTGTTTTCATGATCACAGCTCTGCAATAGGGTGATGTCATTGGCACGTGATGCTCAGAACGCAGTGTTTTCACACCATACAGTGGCGAGACACCGTGCAGCATTGTGGGTATTCTGCCTCTAAAGCTGGACCCAAATCACGAGCGTGTTGCCTTGATCACTGAGACGAGGTGTCACTGTTTTCACAGTGCCTCTAGCTGTCACGTCTACACTGAGCCATCCTTTACTCTACAAGCATAATGTTGATGATAGCAGTCATACTTTAATTATTGTATATGTGATAAGGCCAGTGAGGGGGCCAGATATAATTACAGACACCTGTGATAATCTGAAGTACACAAAAGGGCTACTAGATGTCTTGTGATAGATTACATAAAATCCTTGAAAGATACAACAATCCTGATAGTTTACTGGTAAACATTTCCAGTAAAATACCCTCCCTTTACAACCCTACTGCTATAGCTTGGAAAATAAAGAAATTGGACTCTGGATTATAATATTGACATAATGATGTTTGTTTCCAACATTAGGGCTGTTTTCCTAAAGAAGTTAAATCCGCTTCGTGTTTTGTTTCCTTGCCACGATACTAACGAGTATCACGATACTGGTATCGTCCCAGCCCTACTATTTACAATGAAAATAACTTGAACTGTACACAACAAGTTGTGCTTTCATTGTATTTCAAGGCTATGCCTGGTGTTTGTGTTATGTCCCTCTCTTGAAACCGCTCATGCGTGTGGCTTTCCCTGGAGGCCTGTGAGATCTTATCACACACAGTAGGTCTTGTGTTACATACCAGCATGAATCACCAGTGTGTGTCTGTGTGAAATATGATTCTTTATGTCGCCTTAAAGTACTTCTTCACCTCCAAGCACTTGGCTTTTATGTCGAACTAATGTCTTTTAAACAGTGATGATTTTGCACCCCAGTATCTCTATTTGCACATAATCTCTTGCACATCTAGCATTCCAGTGTTAATACTATTGTAATTATTTTGCACTATAGCCTATTTATTGCCTTACCTCCATAACTTGCTACATTTGCACACACTGTATATATATTTTCTGTTGTATTTTTGACTTTATGTTTTTTACCCCATATGTAACTCTGTGTTGTTTTTATTGCACTGCTTTGCTTTATCTTGGCCAGGTCGCAGTTGTAAATGAGAACCTGTTCTCAACTGGCTTACCTGGTTATATAAAGGTGAAAAAAAAAAAAAAAAGATGATTACTGTAGCTGTTCTGTATTCTGTGTTAGCAGTCAGCATTAGCTAACAGGAACACAGCTATGATCACTGTGGATGTCTGTGGTGTGTTGGTACTGAAAATCATCAGTCCGTTACAGACAACAGTACAATACCCAAACCTCAGTGCACTCCTCCTCCTCCTCCATAGCTACTGGGTATGAAGGCTTTTACACCAGAACTATTGTTTTACCCCTCTCATTTGTGTCTGTGTTAATCTGTGTGTGTGTGTTCCTCTCACGCTGGGGTTTCTGATGGGGTCTAATCTCCATCATACACTGCTGCCCACATCTCTATTCCTGCCAAAGCTATTTTAGAGCCCTGAGGCTGCCACACAGCACTCTCCCTCCCTTTCTCCCTCTGTCTCTCTCTCTCTGTCTGTCTGTCTGTCTCTCTCTCTCTCTCTCTCTCTCGCTCTTTCGCTGTCTCTCTCTCTGTCTCTCTCTCTGTCTCTCTCTCCCTCCCTCTCCCTCCCTCTGTCTCTCTCGCTCTTTCGCATTCTGTCTCTCTCTGTCTCTCTTTCTTTCGCTATCTCTCTCTTTCGCTGTCTCTCTCTGTCTGTCTGTCTGTCTGTCTGTCTGTCTCTCTCTCTCTCTCTCTCTCTCTCTCTCTCTCTCTCTCTCTCTCTCTCTTTCGCTGTCTCTCTCTGTCTGTCTGTCTGTCTCTCTCTCTCTCTCTCTCTCTCTCTCTCTCTCTCTCTCTCTCTTTCGCTGTCTCTCTCGCTCTCTCTCTGTCTCTCTCTCCCTCCCTCTGTCTCTCTCGCTCTTTCGCATTCTGTCTCTCTCTCTGTCTCTCTTTCTTTTGCTATCTCTCTCTCTCGCTGTCTCTCTCTCTCTCTCTCTCTTTCGCTGTCTCTCTCTGTCTGTCTGTCTGTCTGTCTCTCTCTCTCTCTCTCTCTCTCTCTCTCGCTGTCTCTCTCTCTCTCTTTCGCTGTCTCTCTCTCTCGCTCTTTCGCTGTCTCTCTCTCTGTCTCTCTCTCTTTCTCGCTCTTTCGCATTCTGTCTCTCTCTCTGTCTCGCTCTCTCTCTCTTTCGCTGTCTCTCTCTCTCTTTCGCTGTCTCTCTCTCTCGCTGTCTCTCTCTCTTTCGATGTCTCTCTCTCTCTCTCTCTTTCGCTGTCTCTCTCTCTGTCTCTCTCGCTCTTTCTTTCGCTGTCTCTCTCTCTCTTTTGCTGTCTCTCTCTCTCTTTCGCTGTCTCTCTCTCTTTCGCTGTCTCTCTCTCTTTCGCTGTCTCTCTCTCTCTCTCTTTCGCTGTCTCTCTCTCTTGCTCTTTCGCTGTCTCTCTCTCTGTCTCTCTCTTTCTCTCTCGCTCTTTCGCATTCTGTCTCTCTCTGTCTCTCTTTCTTTCGCTATCTCTCTCTCTCGCTGTCTCTCTCTCTCTCTTTCGCTGTCTCTCTCTGTCTGTCTGTCTGTCTCTCTCTCTCTCTCTCTCTCTCTCTCTCTCTCTCTCTCTCTTTCGCTGTCTCTCTCTGTCTGTCTGTCTGTCTCTCTCTCTCTCTCTCTCTCTCTCTCTCTTTCGCTGTCTCTCTCGCTCTCTCTCTGTCTCTCTCTCTTTCGCTGTCTCTCTCTCTTTCGCTGTCTCTCTCTCTCGCTCTTTCGCTGTCTCTCTCTCTGTCTCTCTCTCTTTCTCGCTCTTTCGCATTCTGTCTCTCTCTCTGTCTCTCTCTCTCTCTCTTTCGCTCTCTCTCTCTTTCGCTGTCTCTCTCTCTCTTTCGCTGTCTCTCTCTCTTTCGCTGTCTCTCTCTCTCTCTTTCGCTGTCTCTCTCTCTGTCTCTCTCGCTCTTTCTTTTGCTGTCTCTCTCTCTCTTTTGCTGTCTCTCTCTCTTTCGCTGTCTCTCTCTCTTTCGCTGTCTCTCTCTCTCTCTCTTTCGCTGTCTCTCTCTCTCTCTTTCGCTGTCTCTCTCTCTTGCTCTTTCGCTGTCTCTCTCTCTGTCTCTCTCTTTCTCTCTCGCTCTTTCGCATTCTGTCTCTCTCTCTGTCTCTCTCTCTCTCTCTTTCTTTCGCTCTCTTTCGCGGTCTCTCTCTCTCTCGCTGTCTCTCTCTCTCGCTCTCTTTCGCTGTCTCTCTCTCTCTCTTTCTCTCTCGCTCTTTCGCTTTCTGTCTCTCTCTCTGTCTCTCTCTCTCTCTTTCTTTCGCTCTCTTTCGCGGTCTCTCTCTCTCTCGCTGTCTCTCTCTCTCGCTCTCTTTCGCTGTCTCTCTCTTTCGCTGTCTCTCTCTCTCTTTCGCTGTCTCTCTCTCTCTTTCGCTGTCTCTCTCTCTCTTTCGCTGTCTCTCTCTCTCGCTCGCTGTCTCTCCCTCTCTCGCTCGCTGTCTCTCTCTCTCTCTCGCTCTTTCGCTGTCTCTCTCGCTCTTTCGCTGTCTCTCTCTCTCTCTCGCTCTTTCGCTGTCTCTCTCTCGCTCTTTCGCTGTCTCTCTCTCGCTCTTTCGCTGTCTCTCTCTCTCTCGCTGTCTCTCTCTCTCTCGCTGTCTCTCTCTCTCTCGCTGTCTCTCTCGCTGTCTCTCTCGCTGTCTCTCTCGCTGTCTCTCTCGCTGTCTCTCTCTCTCCCTCTTTCGCTGTCTCTCTCTCGCTCTTTCGCTGTCTCTCTCTCGCTCTTTCGCTGTCTCTCTCTCGCTCTTTCGCTGTCTCTCTCTCTCACTCTCGCTGTCTCGCTCTCTCGCTCTTTCGCTCTCTCTCTCTGTCTCTCTCTCTTTCTCTCTCTCTCTCTTTCGCTGTCTCTCTCGCTCTTTCGCTTTCTGTCTCTCTCTCTCTGCATCTCTCCATCTCTCTCTGCCTCTCGCTCTCTCTCGCTCTCTCTCTCTCTCTCTCTCTCTCTCTCTCTCTCTCTCTCTCTCTCTCTCTCTCTCTCTCTCTCTCTCTCTCTCTCTCTCTCTCTCTCTCTCTGCCTCTCTCTCTCTCTCTGCCTCTCTCTGTTTCATTTGTCTATTTCGGTCTTTCTTTATCTATTTATAACATTTTCTGTCTGTCTCTGTGTCTGTCCACTGTTGCAGCTGATCTTAGTCTCTTGCTCTTCACTGGCTGTCTCTTTCCCTTTCTGTCAGTCATTTCTTTCATTCCTGTCTGTGTCTTCTCTCTCACACCTTTTTTATTGTTTTGTTCCCGGTGGTGGATATTTCAGTCCTCACTGAATGCAGTAGTTATTCTGATGGTGCTTATTGCAGGGCCCTATAGAATCTGTATGGCAGACAATGCGGACAGAATCGCAGAATTCAGACATTAAAACAGAATTCAACAAAATTCTAAAATGTATTGAACTCATTAGAAAATGCATTAATTTGCCCAAGTTAATCATAAGACATGAGTCTGTGTGTAGTGTGGCGCTTGTATATCTGGTCTACACTCTGTGTAGCCGTTAGCAATGAATGCTAATGCTAATGATAACTGTCTGTTGTTGGATGGAAAGGCTTTCCCAAAAACCTTCTCAATTAAATATTAACCACAAAGTAGCCTATGCCTACCTGGCAGAATGATAGAGATTATTTGTGTCAATCCAGTGGCCATTTGTTTTGCAATCTCTGCAGTCACGTGATCGCTACAGAAACACCGCTAAGCAAATAACGGTCTCTGGCTGGTGTGAAGGGTTATTACACCCAAAATGATTTTTCCCAGATCTCAAAATTGGTTTCTTGATGTGGTTTAAGCATTGTTGTGGACTTAGAGCATCCAATGTATTTTATTTTTTTCTATTAGAATTTTTTTATTTTCATAGTGAAAACCTGAAAAAACTGGGGGAAACAAAACGGAAACCTGGAAAAACAAAACGGAGAAAACTGAATTTTGGGAAAAAATAACAGATTTATAGGGCTGTAGTTTTTGTATCTCCACTTCTCTCTTTTTCTCCTCTCTCTCCTTCCTCCTCTCTCCCTCTCTCTCTCTCTCTCTCTCTCTCTCTCTCTCTGTCCACCTTTTTTATTCGTCTTTCTTTGCCTCTCTTCCCGTCTCCTCTTTCTCTCTCCTTCCTCCTCTCTCTCTCTCTTTCTTCCTCTCTGATACCTGTTGTCATGTTTCAGGTGGAAGTGTCGGACTTAAGGACCACCCTTTGCAACACTTTATTTTCGCTGCCTTGGCAACGCAGCCGAGAGAAGCAGTGAGTCAGGAGCTTTGATGGCGTGTTATCGCAGCTCCCATATTTCAGCCAGCACTGCTAGTGTGTCGTGTGGTCTTTTGTTAAAGTTGGTCTCCTGCTCTGGCCATTGTGTGGTTTGTGTCGATGTGACGGTTTGGGCCAGAGCTCAGGCTGATGAGAGAGGAAGATCGTCTTTAGGAGAATGGAGGGGAGATTGGGGCTTTAGCCACATCCAGGCAGCGTGTTTGTGTTTTGTGTGTGCGTGCAAGCATATGTGTGTGCTTTTAAGTGGGTTAGGCAGGTGTGTTAGTATGTGCCTGCCTGCTAATTGTGTGGAGCAGATGCAGGATTGTTGTTGAGTGTCTGTCTGGGTCTGTGCCTGGGGTGGCCCGACTGAGATGGACTACCTGAGTGTGAGCTGAATACTGAACAAGGGACGGCTCTCATGCCTGAATACTGAACAAGGGATGGCTCTCATGCCTGAATACTGAACAAGGGAAGGCTCTCATGCCTGTATACGTGACTGGGGACGGCTCTCATGCCTGAATACTGAACAAGGGACGGCTCTCATGCCTGAATACTGAACAAGGGACGGCTCTCATGCCTGTATACGTGACTGGGGACGGCTCTCATGCCTGAATACTGAACAAGGGACGGCTCTCATGCCTGAATACTGAACAAGGGACGGCTCTCATGCCTGTATACGTGACTGGGGACGGCTCTCATGCCTGAATACTGAACAAGGGACGGCTCTCATGCCTGAATACTGAACAAGGGACGGCTCTCATGCCTGAATACGTGACTGGGGACGGCTCTCATGCCTGTATACGTGACTGGGGACGGCTCTCATGCCTAAATACGTGACTGGGGACGGCTCTCATGCCTGAATACGTGACTGGGGACGGCTCTCATGCCTGAATACTGAACACGGGAAGGCTCTCATGCCTGTATACGTGACTGGGGACGGCTCTCATGCCTAAATACGTGACTGGGGACGGCTCTCATGCCTGTATACGTGACTGGGGACGGCTCTCATGCCTGAATACGTGACTGGGGACGGCTCTCATGCCTGAATACGTGACTGGGGAAGGCTCTCATGCCTGTATACGTGACTGGGGACGGCTCTCATGCCTGAATACGTGACTGGGGACGGCTCTCATGCCTGAATACGTGACTGGGGACGGCTCTCATGCCTGAATACGTGACTGGGGACGGCTCTCATGCCTGTATACGTGACTGGGGACGGCTCTCGTGCCTGAATACGTGACTGGGGACGGCTCTCGTGCCTGTATACGTGACTGGGGACGGCTCTCATGCCTGAATACGTGACTGGGGACGGCTCTCATGCCTGAATACGTGACTGGGGACGGCTCTCATGCCTGTATACGTGACTGGGGACGGCTCTCATGCCTGTATACGTGACTGGGGACGGCTGTCATGCCTGAATACGTGACTGGGGACGGCTCTCATGCCTGTATACGTGACTGGGGACGGCTCTCATGCCTGTATACGTGACTGGGGAAGGCTCTCATGCCTGTATACGTGACTGGGGACGGCTCTCATGCCTGAATACGTGACTGGGGAAGGCTCTCATGCCTGTATACGTGACTGGGGACGGCTCTCATGCCTGTATACGTGACTGGGGAAAGGGCCGTTCCTGCAGCTGCTACAGACACATATGCAGCCTCTTACATAACATACTGCTGCATTTTCATTTTCAAATGTTCATTCATGAATAATTAGTTCATTAATTCATACATTCAATCACTCATTTGCTCATTTATTTACCCACTCACAAACCATTTCCAGACAGGATATTTGACTGCTTTCTACCTCGCTCCCCCTCCATCCCTCCATCTCCTCTTTTTTTGAACACATTTGTTTTTTATTCAAAGCTGTGTGTGTCCACATCTTTCTCTCTGCCTGAAACAGGTTGACATCTTTTTTTGCATAATATTTCCCCACGGACATTCTGTGGTATTAGTACACACTTAGTTTTGCCATCAGTATGATGATGAATATAGAAAAACAGTCTACGTGCCTGTAGCCTTAATACATCCTCCATCTTTGTCATTATGGTAATTACAGAGTGTTGTATATGCCTGTAGGTCTACAGTGCATTCGGAAAGTATTCAGACCCCTTGACTTTTCCCACGTTTTGTTACGTTACAGCCTTATTCTAAAATTGATAAAATTGTTTTTTTCCCCCCTCATCAATCTACACACAATACCCCATAATGACAAAGCAATAACAGGTTTTTAGAAATTTTAGCACATTTTATAAATATAAAAAACCCTGAAGTATTCAGACCCTTTACTCAGTACTTTGTTGAAGCACCTTATGCAGCGATTACAGCCTCAAGTGTATGACGCTACAAGCTTGGCACACATGTATTTTGGTGAGTTTCTCCAATTCCTGTTTTCGCTTTGTCATTATGGGGTATTGTGTGTAGATTGCATTTTTTAAATCCATTTTAGAATATGGCTGTAACGTAACAAAATGTGGAAAAGGGGTCTGAATACTTTCCGAATGCACTGTAATGCTGCTATTGTGTTGGATAGTAGGCAGGGTAGTGTTGCGTTAAGAAGGCTGTGTTAATTTATCCTGGATGTCCTCAGGGCCTATATCTGACAGTGGGTTTTTTCTGAGGGAGACTGTCAGTGAACAGTGTAGCAGACTGTCTTGCCTCTGGGAATCAGACCCTTTTTGAGTAGATGAAGGGTCCTGAAGTGGAGGGAGAGGGGGAGAGAGAAAGGAGACACACACACACACACAAATACACACACATTGGCATTACAGCGACATGTGCACTGACTCACTGTTCCTGTCAAGGGCCGAGAGTTTGTTGAGTAAGACAACACACACACACACACACACACACTAGCAAAGTCTGTTCCTCTCCATATTCAGTTGAGTCATTTGACAGGCACACTATATACGGACCCCAACTTCACTCCCCCCTCTCCAGTCCTTGTGTGTGTGTGTGTGTGTGTGTGTGTGTGTGTGTGTGTGTGTGCGCACACACCTCCAGTCATCGTTGTTTTTGTCCAATGGGCTGTCATAACAAGGACCGTAGGTTGCACTGGGCATCGTGTTGTGCATGCAGAACTGACCATTCTGGATCTCTGTAATGTCTCTGTGTTCTGATGGGGGATTTACATTCTGTATCTCTGTAATGTCTCTGTGTTCTGATGGGGGATTTACATTCTGTATCTCTGTAATGTCTCTGTGTTCTGATGGGGGATTTACATTCTGTATCTCTGTAATGTCTCTGTGTTCTGATGGGGGATTTACATTCTGTATCTCTGTAATGTCTCTGTGTTCTGATGGGGGATTTACATTCTGTATCTCTGTAATGTCTCTGTGTTCTGATGGGGGATTTACATTCTGTATCTCTGTAATGTCTGTGTTCTGATGGGGATTCTCTATCTGTCAGATTCTCTCCTTTACAGTGACTCTGGTCTCATCACATCATTGCCGTTGGTCTTCCGGGGTCTGTAAAATCTGCTGCACAGATGAATATTGCTGATAATAATGAATAATGATGATAATGTCTGCGTGAGCTGTAGAGCGGCCAGCGGATGGATCTGCAACACAGGGTCTTAGGCTTCTCTGATGTCACACACTGGGATGAACAGCACATCGTCATAGAAACACTCACCTCATCACCGAGTCATCATGACCGTATCATGAGGCTAGGGGTGTGCCCGCTCCAGTGCCCTGTTATCTGGAGCTAGCCTGTGGGCTTTAGGGGGAAATGCCCGACTTCGTGTGGCTGTGTAGAAAAAGTAGACCGCCAGGATCACCAGGGCCGGGCGGGTCCAAGGGGGTTTGCACCCCCGGGTTAAGCATTTTTGCTCTATTTTGGTGGCCTTTGGCACATTGTAATGCCTTGATTCCATCTGAAATACACAGCGAAATTATTGAATACTTTGAGTTTACCTCCCAGATTGGGAAAAAAAATGAGTTATGGCATCGGTTTCTCTTACAAAGTGCTGTAAAGACAACGTCTTCTTGCGATAAACAGTGGGCCATTTTATTTTAATGGACCAGTCTGCTTTTGAAGCGGTCTTCTAATGAGGGACTACCCAGGATTCTCTGATACATTCAGGTTGACTTGCACTCGTTCACTCTTTTTTTTTTTTTTTTTTTAAAGCTTCATCTCTCGCGTTTCATGATGAGCTGTTTTTATTTTTTATGTTTTATTCTTCTCGCTGCCTGTCTCATTAAATAATTGGCTCCCTATTTAAATCAGTCTGGCTGTGCTGCCAAAGCCGGAAGAAGGAGAGGAACGAGGGAAAGAGGAGGAGAGGAAGTGGGGTGGGTGAATCCTGGTCCCATTCATTTTCTCCTGAAACTTTTAAGAAGATGCTGTACCCAGCTCGTCACCATTGTGCTTCCTTCCACTATCGCAAACACAAACCTTCAGCCTAGCTCTGCAGCAACAGGTAGGGAAGGAATGGCATGAGGGGAATGCTCTTTTAATGATACTGACAGGTCAAGACACCGATAAATTGGCCTTTTCAAGGCTTTGGGGACTGAGAATCGACTGGACCTGAGGGCGGCAGCGGGACCAGATGTGCTAGATTTCCATCATGTCAGTGACAGAGGAGGGGGTTGATTGTAGTGAAAATAGCTGCTGCCTGCCCCTGTTTCTTAGGCCTGACAGCATTCTCTCTCTCTCTCTCTGTCTGTCTCGCTCTCCGCTCATCTGGGGCTGACTGACGTTAAATAGGTCAGCTCCGGAGTGAATCACACCACACTGTTTTAGTTGTGTTGCTAATGTTTAAAATCCCTCCACCTGGAGCTGTTAATGAGAGAAAGATGAGGAGTCCGGCTCTTTGTGTGTCACGTTTTATGACGCTGCAGACCAATTGGATCATCTGATTGACATGATCATTTATGGCAGTCGGATTGATGAACTACATAGGGGTTTCAAGTTTGTGATCTTGTAAATCATGTTATTGTCATATGTTTGTGGAAAAAACATTGACGTTTACATGGTCTCTCTGTGTAGGTCAATTGGAATCCCCATGTCGTAAATGTAAATGGACTACCATAACACAGTGAATTCCATTATCCTCACACTAGAGATACTCACTAAAGGTGTATGGAACAGAATGGGGTCAGAAGAAGAAGAAGAAGAAGAAGAAGACTGGGATGATGGTTGAGGTTGCCCTAATGCAGCACTCACACTCTAAATTCTTTTTATGTCACAGATTAGGAGCATGCCACCTGGGGATGAGAAAGGTGGCGACGGGAGATAATGGGAGCATGCCAAAATCCGCCCGGATATCGGGATTACCGCCCTGTAAAAGCAGATCTGATTGGTGCGATTGGGATTAGACTTTTGTAAAACAAGACGTGATTGGAGAAATCATTAGCGAGGCTACCCTGCATCACATCTGGCTCAAGTAGCAGGGATTACAACCATGGAATAGCACATCTGATTGGAGGAGCACAGATTACAGGCCTGTAAAAGCAAACCTGATTGGAGAAATGGATATGTGGATGCTATGAAAAGGCATCCGATTGGTGTGTATGGGATTATGGTGTTTTATAGTCAGATTGGATGGGAAAGCTTCCAGGCCCGGTGAAGTTCACGTTTGACGGTGGATTAGAGATGCACAAATGCATCATAGGTCCTAAAAATAGCATGTGGTCTGCAGAAAAATCCCACAATGGATCAGGCATTGTCCATTATGGCTCAGATGAGACCCAGGCACACATAGACACATTGACATATCTGTAGCATTGATCTGGCATTAACCAAGAGGATTGATGAGGATTTGGTCATTGACCCAGGCACACACTCTCCTAATACCTGTCCACCTGTTCTGAACCATTGAGTGCACTCTACAGGTGAAAGATGAGAGTGCACCCCCTATAGAATTGCCTATGGAATTCCCCATGGATACACCGAACACAACACAACACATGTATCTAACCTGAACCACTTTCTTTATTCACTTTACTTTACATTTCAAATGTCACAGCAAGAAAGGGCATCTTCAACTCTGCACATGTTGTTTTTACACTGGTGCTACTCGCTGTTTATTATCTATGCATAGTCACTGTACCCCTACCTACATGTACAAATTACCTCGACTAACCTGTACCCCCGCACATTGACTCGGTACCGGTACCCCCTTTATATAGCATTGTTATTTTATTGTTACTTTTTATTTTATACTTTAGTTTATTTAGTATATATTTTCTTAACTCTATTTCTTGAACTGCATTGTTGGTTAAGGGCTTGTAAGTAAGCATTTCACGGTAAGGTCTACACCTGTTGTATTCGGCGCATGTGACAAATAAATGAAATGTGATTTGATTTGACAGTGGCCTACCTACAGGGTTGGAGTCAATTCTATTTTAATTCCAGTCAATTCAGGAAGTACACTGAAATTCAATTTTCAGTTCTCTTCAATGCTTTTCAATGAGGACAGTTTTGAATTGTAATTTGGTTTACTTTCTGAATTGACTGGAATTTACATAGAATTGACCCCAACCCTGCCTACATGTAACGTAAACATTCAGGCCCCGTACCCTGACATTTGATTTATTCAGAACCCCCTGCGCTTTCCTAACCTTTAGTCCCAAACGCTCTGCAGTCTACCTCTGACTCACTCACACAGCGTCCCCCAGGTAACCTTTAGTCCCAAACGCTCTGCAGTCTACCTCTGACTCACTCACACAGCGTCCCCCAGGTAACCTTTAGTCCCAAACGCTCTGCAGTCTGACTCACTCACACAGCATCGCTCAAGTAACCTTTAGTCCCAAACGCTCTGCAATCTATCTCTGACTCACTCACACAGCATCCGTCAGGTAACCTTTAGTCCCAAACGCTCTGCAGTCTACCTCTGACTCACTCACACAGCATCCGTCAGGTAACCTTTAGTCCCAAACGCTCTGCAGTCTGACTCACTCACACAGCATCCCTCAGGTAACCTTTAGTCCCAAACGCTCTGCAGTCTGACTCACTCACACAGCATCCCTCAGGTAACCTTTAGTCCCAAACGCTCTGCAGTCTACCTCTGACTCACTCACACAGCATCCCCCAGGTAACCTTTAGTCCCAAACGCTCTGCAGTCTACCTCTGACTCACTCACACAGCGTCCCCCAGGTAACCTTTAGTCCCAAACGCTCTGCAGTCTACCTCTGACTCACTCACACAGCGTCCCTCGGGTAACCTTTAGTCCCAAACGCTCTGCAGTCTACCTCTGACTCACTCACACAGCATCCCTCAGGTAACCTTTAGTCCCAAACGCTCTGCAGTCTACCTCTGACTCACTCACACAGCATCCCTCAGGTAACCTTTAGTCCCAAACGCTCTGCAGTCTACCTCTGACTCACTCACACAGCATCCCCCAGGTAACCTTTAGTCGTTATGCCAGATTGTTTATCAAACATTAATAATCCAGCATTCTTGCGGGCAACACGTCCGTCATTAATTATTCAAGCTGGGGTGCTTTGGCGCATCTATCTTCAGTTGAATTCAAAATGAGCTCTCGTCTTGGTTTCAGAGCTACCAGGTGGATATTTTCCTTCTCAACTTTTGTCAGACCTCTTGAGTTATCTGTGAAGGACACGCCGTGTTAAACTTTAAATTTGGTTAATTTCCTGGTTCTGTCGGCTGAATTTATTAATGCTAAATAATTCACTGGTCGCAGCGGTTGGCCACTTGAAAGATGAAAGCAACACCTGGAGGAATTGGAGTCCTGCTTCGCTGTGGCGTTGCAGTAGTGAATAACCTTGATGAAGTTCAATGTTTTCTAAGTGGTTTTCAAATACGTGCTCTTTAATAAATGAGATTGTTCCCTGGGGTAACAGCTGGGGAACCAGTTGATTGGACTCCGTTGGACACCAGTATCGTGTTGAACTGAATAGCTCTTGATCGTGACATGTCAATTAACTCACGTCCCATTTAATTCACACATGTAAGTGCTATTATTACAAAGTGGTCGTTGAAAAGTCCTGTGTTGCAGTGATCTGATATCCTGTTGGCAGCATGATGAGACATGATGAATATAAACAGTGTGTAAATACTCTGTCTAGATGAGCTCACCAGATGTGTATGCTAACATTACTCTTCCCAGAAGTGGGGGAACAAGATTTCACAGTGGAGCGCCAGGTTCACTGGCACCAGTATCTCCATTCTTAGACACCTGATAAATGATCAAAACACGAAAACAAAGGAACAAGGGTAAAGGTGAATACAGAGCAACGATATCCGTCCATTGTGTTTGTGTGTAATGCTCAGAGAGTACATAAGACTACTGTTCCAATCAGTTCATTCAGTTCCATTCACTGACCATTTATCTAGTTCCTAAAGGATCATGTTGGATTGTGAAGTTATGATGACATTCATCTTCATCTCATTCAGCAGTGAGGTGAAAGTGATGTGATGTACTGTAGTACTGTAGGTATCAGGAAACTAGACTGTAATCTGACCATACTGGATTTACAGATTATGAACCAGCTTTTACTTTTGGCATTGCGTAACATTAACGGTACGTTGGCGTCTGGGAATGGAACATGGAAACAACATGGAATACCTTTTAGCGTGGTCACAGTTAGCGTGGTCACAGTTAGCACGGTCACAGTTATGGGAAAACCAGAGTAGAACAGGATCAGGCTTGTCTTACAACCCAAGAGAAGATAACACTAACTCCCTAACTACAAGGTGAGGGAATGCCACAGCCCTAGGGGTTAAGGTGTGTGTGTGTGCCTCAGACTGATGGTTACTGTTTTGTGTCTCTCCTATAGATCACCAGAAGCTGGAGAGAGAGGCCAGGATTTGTCGTCTGCTCAAGCACCCTAATATCGGTAAGTCAAATGCCGTAGAAGGCATATTTCTGTGAAGTCTAACATCTGTGAATCAGTGTACCACCTTCAGTTCCTCACTTTCTCGTGTCCTCCACTTCCCTGACCCTGACCTTTTTAACCTCTTCTCTCTCCTTCACCTTTAACCTCTTCCCTCTCCTTCACCTTTAACCTCTTCCCTCTCCGCTTTCTGGTGAATGTGCCAGCTGGCCCTTCACTGGCAGCAGTAAGACAATCACACTGTTATGTCATAATACGCGCGCCCACACACACACAGACAGACCGTCTGTCTCAGTCCTGGCCAGCTCACTGTGCCAGGGAAACTGTTACCATCATCCATGGCTAAGAAAAAGAGTTAGAAAGGAGCAGCCTTTTGCATGTCACAAAAGCAATGTGTCCGTCCCCAAGATGTCTCACGCCTCAGGGAAGTCACCCGGATGAATCCTCCACACACTCTAAACACTTCCCTGTAGACTATCCCCGTTTTGAAGGCAAACAACCTTGATACGCCCAAAGCTATTTTGAAGTGGATCCTGGGTAAATAAGCGTTGTCGTCTCTTGAATGTCTGTTAAATACCAGAACTCGCCCACGTTCCCCCAGTCCCTTGCGTGCTGCCAAGGGACCCACGGAGGCCAAGCCACTGTAATTAAGACCACACTGGGTGGTTTCTCTCTTCCATCACTCCCACTGTTTGTTCTTTGCCGAGAAGAGAAGGATGAGGGGGCGGAAGAACGAGACGATGATAGGGGGTTATTATGTTTGTCTGTTGTCGATGAGAAGACTTGGCGATAAAACGTGAGAGACCATTGGAGGAAGAGTGTGGTTTGGGTGGCCATGTGTCTATACCTCAGTCCTGGAGCTATTATTATTACAGGACACCAGATAAGACAGGAGAAATACACCAGATAGGACAGACTGACCCTAGCCCCCAGGCACATAGACTATTGCAGCATAGATACTGGAGACTGAGACAGGGGGAGTTGGGGGACACTGTGGCCCTGTCCGGACAGGGCCAACCAGGCAGGATATATAACCCACCCACTTTGCCAAAGCACAGCCCCCACACCACTAGAGGGATATCAACAGACCACCAACTTGCTACCCTGAGACAAGGCTGAATATAGCCCACGAAGATCTCCTCCAGCGCACAAGCCCGAGGGGACGCAAGACCGGACAGGAAGATCACGTCAGTGACTCAAACCACTCAAGTCGTGTATAGCGAAAAAAGCCTGGCACGACATGACGCACCCCTCTTAGGGACGGCATGGAAGAGCACTAGTAAGCCAGTGACTTAGTCCCCGTAATAGGGTCAGAGGCAGAGAATCCCACTGGAGAGAGGGGAGCCGGCCAGGCAGAGACAGCAAGGGCGGTTCGTCACTGGGCAAGGCTACACTCAATCATAGCACCTACTGAAGAGATGAGTCTTCAGTAAAGACTTAAAGGTCATGACCGAGTCTGCGTCTCTCACATGGACAGGCAGACCATTCCATCAAAATGTAGCTCTATAGGAGAAAGCCCTGCCTCCAGCTGTTTACTTAGAAATTATAGGAACAATAAAGAGGCCTGCGTCTTGTGACCGTAGGTGTAGGTATGTACAGAAGGACCAAATCTGAGAGAGAGGTAGGAGCAGGTCCATGTAATGCTTTGTAGGTTAGCAGTAAAACCTTGAAATCAGCCCTAGCCTTAACAGAAAGCTAGAGGCTTTCACTGGAGTAATATTATATATTTTTGGGGTTCTAGTCAAGATTCTAGCAGCCGTGTTTAGCACTAACTAAAGTTTATTTAGTGCGTTATCCAGCTAGCCGGAGAGTAGAGCATTGCATTAGTCTAATCTAGAAGTGACAAAAGCATGGATGATCTTTTCAGCATACATTTTGGACAAAAACTTTCAAGCCTTGAAATATTCTTGATATGTTCATCAAAAGAGATATCAGGGTCCAGAGTAACACAGAGGTCCTTCAGTTTTATTTGAGACGACTGTACAACCATCAAGATTACATGTCAGATCTAACAGGAATGCAGGATAACAGGAATAATAATAATATGCCATTTAGCAGACGCTTTTATCCAAAGCGATTTACAGTCATGCGTGCATACATTTTGTGTATGGGTGGTCCCGGGGATCGAACCCACTACCTTGGCTTTACAAGCGCCGTGCTCTACCAGCTGAGCTACAGAGGACCAGGGTAACAGGAATGCAGGGTAACAGGAATGCCTAGCATGATGGATTACTGTCCTGTCTATTGAGTTATAATGCTACGTATCTAAATAATCTGTCAGGTTTCATAATGTATCCTCATAGGGCTATTTTATTTTTCCCTGACCTCTTTACCTTACCCTTTTCCCGTCTCTCTCCCCCATCTCTCTCTCTCCCTTCCTCCATTCTGAAGGTCAGTTACTGCCATCCATCTGTATAATATCACCCAGGGAAGTGGTTTTCCTCTTGTGTGTTAATTACACTGATGGCTGGCTAATTGGTTGTACCATATGAACCTAACATATCAACCATGGCAAGGTCTCCTGATGGTCGTCCCTCTCCAATGGTTATGTTCATCTGTGCAGAGGATCAGGCCCAAATAGCTGGGTGTGTGACACATGTTCAGAGACCCAAAAGCCTAAGAATAGAACAAAGATTTGTCTGGGCCGGTTGACCATTGGACCTGTCCTGCTGACCAATTGAAACACAGTAATGCCTGATGGTGGTTGTTGCCTGCATAGCTCTTACCAGGATTTGGCATTAAGATGCTGTAGGACATCGTGGTTATAGAATGACATGTATCAAGGCAGACTGCTCCAAATACAGTTCACTGAGCTCTCTGCAGGTTCACATTTCAACAGGAAACATGTATTTATACGTCCTGTATTATGTGTCACAGTCGTATAGAAACGTTCTGTACACTATAGGACGTGATATTTATGTGGTTAAGCATTTAGAATTGATTGAGGTGTTGGGAACGGGATGATATCGTACAATACATCAACAAGACGTCTCCTGACACATAAAAGGAAATATCCATTGAAGAAGTTTGGGATGTGTATTTCCATTGATGTAAAAGCTGCTGTATTGTGTTCTGTGTCTCAGTAAGATGAATGGGGAGTTTGTATGGCCTCCGAGGTTTATTATGGATTCAATTGAATTGAGTCAGGCAGGAGTGAGGACGTTTAAATCAGGGTCATTTGTGTAATGGATGAGTTTCTCTTCCTCACTGACTTTTTTCTTTGCCTGCCTGCCGGGCACAAACACACAGTCACGCAGGCACACACACTACACACACACACACACAGTCACGCAGGCACACAGCCAAGCAGCGGACTACACACACAGACTGGATGACTAAATGGTTTCGTCTGAAGGGCATCATTTCTAATCAGACTTTTATTTTCTCTCTCTCTCTCACTTTCCCTCTCGCTCTCTCTCTCTCTCACTTCCCATATCTCTCTCTCTCTTTCTCTCACTTCCCCTCTCTCGCTCTCTCTCCCACAGTGAGGCTCCATGACAGCATATCAGAGGAGGGATTCCACTACCTGGTCTTTGACTTGTAAGTACAATGTGTCTTTCTATATAACCCACCTCCGACCCCAACCGTCCAACCAGTGGTGTATAACCCACCATCGACCCCAACCATCCAACCAGTGGTGTATAACCCACCATCGACCCCAACCATCCAACCAGTGGTGTATAACCCACCATCATAAAAAGTTAATAGGTTAATTGGGTTAATCATTCTAACCCACATTTAGAAGAGATTAAGAGGATGAATCTGATCACTGTAGAGACACATAGTGTGGCTCTTCAAATACACACACACACACACACACACACACACAGGTCATGAGCTCAGCTCAGGTAAGGTAAACAAAGCTGGTGAGCATTTCCACCAGAGCCAATCACAGGACGGTGTTGTCCTCCTGTCAGTGGGGCATCATGGGAGATTAGCAGCGGGCATGTTCCCCTGATGTCCTCCTCCTCCATCTGTCTCATGTCCTCACTCCCCCTGCTCTCCTCCCCAAACACACTCTCTCCATCACTGCTTTTTCACAGAATTGTCTTATTCAATGGTTTTGTTTGTATGAATTTATATTATATGACACTACACAGGAGTCAGTGATGTTTATTTATGAACATACAGTGAGGGAAAAAAGTATTTGATCCCCTGCTGATTTTGTACGTTTGCCCACTGACAAAGAAATGATCAGTCTATAATTTTAATTGTAGGTTTATTTGAACAGTGAGAGACAGAATAACAACAAAAAAATCAAGAAAAACGCATGTAAAAAATGTTAGAAATTAATTTGCATTTTAATGAGGGAAATAAGTATTTGACCCCCTCTCAATCAGAAAGATTTCTGGCTCCCAGGTGTCTTTTATAGAGGTAACGAGCTGAGATTAGGAGCACACTCTTAAAGGGAGTGCTCCTAATCTCAGTTTGTTACCTGTATAAAAGACACCTTTCCACAGAAGCAAGCAATCAATCAATCAGATTCCAAACTCTCCACCATGGCCAAGACCAAAGAGCTCTCCAAGGATGTCAGGGACAAGATTGTAGACCTACACAAAGCTGGAATGGGCTACAAGACCATCGCCAAGCAGCTTGGTGAGAAGGTGACAACAGTTGGTGCGATTATTCTCAAATGGAAGAAACACAAAATAACTGTCAATCTCCCTCGGCCTAGGGCTCCATGCAAGATCTCACCTCGTGGAGTTCCAATGATCATGAGAATGGTGAGGAATCAGCCCAGAACAACACGGGATGATCTTGTCAATGATCTCAAGGCAGCTGGGACCATAGTCACCAAGAAAACAATTGGTAACACACTACGCCGTGAAGGACTGAAATCCTGCAGTGCCCGCAAGGTCCCCCTGCTCAAGAAAGCACATATACAGGCCCGTCTGAAGTTTGCCAATGAACATCTGAATGATTCAGAGGAGAACTGGGTGAAAGTGTTGTGGTCAGATGAGACCAAAATTGAGCTCTTTGGCATCAACTCAATTCGCCGTGTTTGGAGGAGGAGGAATGCTGCCTATGACCCCAAGAACACCATCCCCACCATCAAACATGGAGTTGGAAACAATATGCTTTGGGGGTGTTTTTCTGCTAAGGGGACAGGACAACTTCACCGCATCAAAGGGACGATGGACGGGGCCATGTACCGTCAAATCCTGGGAGAGAACCTCCTTTCCTCAGCCAGGGCATTGAAAATGGGTCGTGGATGGGTATTCCAGCATGACAATGACCCAAAACACACGGCCAAGGCAACAAAGGAGTGGCTCAAGAAGAAGCACATTAAGGTCCTGGAGTGGCCTAGCCAGTCTCCAGACCTTAATCCCATAGAAAATCTGTGGCGGGAGCTGAAGGTTCGAGTTGCCAAACGTCAGCCTCGAAACCTTAATGACTTGGAGAAGATCTGCAAAGAGGAGTGGGACAAAATCCCTCCTTAGATGTGTGCAAACCTGGTGGCCAACTACAAGAAACGTCTGACCTCTGTGATTGCCAACAAGGGTTTTGCCACCAAGTAATAAGTCACGTTTTGCAGAGGGGTCAAATACTTATTTCCCTCATTAAAATGCAAATCAATTTATAACATTTTTGACATGTGTTTTTCTGGATTTTTTTGTTGTTATTCTGTCTTTCACAGTTAAAATAAACCTACCATTAAAATTATAGACTGATCATTTCTTTGTCAGTGGGCAAGCGTACAAAATCAGCAGGGGATCAAGTACTTTTTTCCCTCACTGTATATGCTGTACTGTATGAGTACTGTGTATTCAGCTCTTTGCTACACCATGTTCCTTGGTTGTATGCACACTGTAAATGTAGTCATTGTTAGATAAACCTGAATACTGTTTATATTTCCACCATGTGTGTGTCTCTCCAGAAGCTCTCCAGGCTTGGGAATAACTAACACAGATCCGTAGATGACCTCTCCTAACATCTGTTCACCTTTTACCATCTTCCCTTCAGCATCTGTTCACCTTTTACCATCTTCCCTTCAGCAACTCGCTCTTTCTTTTCTCTGTTGTCTTGTCACTTCACTGCTCCCTTCTGGGGAATTTACATAACCAAAGGAAAGGAAGGATACATCACACATAAACGCAACATGTAAAGTGTTGGTCCCATGTTTCATGAGCTGAAATAAATGATCCCAGAAATGTTCCATAAGCACAAAAAGCTTATTTCTCTCAAATTTTCCTTTGCCAATGTAATGTAATCCATCCACCTGACAGGTCTGGCATATCAAGAAGCTGATTAAACCGCATGATCATTACACAGGTGCACCTTGTGCTGGGGACAATAAAAGGCCACTTAAAAATGTGCAGTTTTATCATAATGCCACAGATGTCTCAAGTTTTGAGGGAGTGTTCAATTGACATGCTAACTGCAGGAATGTCCACCAGAGCTCTTGCTAGAGAATTGAATGTACATTTTCTCTAGCATAAGCCGCCTCCAACGTTGTTTTAGAGAATTTGGCAGTACGTCCAACCGGCCTCACAACCGCAGACCACGTGTAACCACGCCAGCCCAGGACATCCACATCCGGATGTCTGAGACCAGCCACCCGGATAGCTGATGAAACTGAGGAGTATTTCTGCATGTAATAAGCCCTTTTGTAGGGAAAAACTCATTCTGATTGGCTGGGCATGGCTCCCCAGTGGGTGTGCCTGGCTCCCAAGTGGGTAGGTCTATGTCCTCCCAGGCCCACCCATGGCTGCGCCCCTGCTCAGTCATGTGAAATCCATAGATAAGGGCCTAATGAAGGTGGCCTCAAAAGAAATGAAGTCGCACTAAACATGTACACACACACACACAGATGCGCGCTATCCTGAGGGAAGCCCTCCAGGCAGTTTATGTGCCTGCCCTACACTGGGGGGCAATTGCCCTACACCGGGGGGGGAAGTGTCCTTATTTTAACCCCCTAAGGTCTTGAACTGTTTATGCGCCCCCACGGAAATCTAATTAGCGTAATAAAAACATCCCCATAAAACTCTGTCAGTTTAAGCTAGAGAAATCTTTTTTTGCATTGGAATGCGTCTCAATCCACCGCATCCGCCTACGTAACACCGCCGTATCTGTGGTGAAAGGTAAAAGGTGAGACATCTTCTTCTTCTCTCCGTTTTGCTCTTCGACCCTCGTCTTGGGATTTGTCTGAAGTCGGTACAGCCGATCTGTCATCTTCTGTATGTAGAGTTTGGGGTACATACTAATAAGTCCCCTCTGTGTAAAGGTGAGACTCTCACAAACGCATGTTGTTTTGGAATGCATGGAAGTATACTGTATGGAGACTGTTTAGTGACAAAAATAAATCAAACCAAATTGTATTTGTCACATGCGCCAAATACAACAGGTGTAGACCTTACCATGAAATGCTTACTTACAAGCCCTTAACCAACAATGCAGTTCAAGAAATAGAGTTAAGAAAATAATTACTAAATGAACTAAAGTTTTAAAAAATATATAAAAAATAAGTAACACAATAAAATAACAATAATGAGGCTATATACAGGGGGTACCGGTACAGAGTCAATGTACGGGGGTACAGGTTAGTCAAGGTAATTTGTACATGTAGGTAGGGGTAAAGTGACTATGCATAGATAATAAACAGCAAGTAGCAGCAGTGTAAAAACAAAGGGGGGGAGGTGTCACTGTAAATAGTCCGGGTGACCATTTGATTAGTTGTTCAGCAGTCTTATGGCTTGGGGGTAGAAGCTGTTAAGGAGTCTATTGGAACTAGACTTGGCGCTCCGGTACCACTTTCTGTGCGGTAGCAGAGAGAACAGTCTATGACTTGGGTGACTGGAGTATTTGACAATTTTTTTGGGCCTTCCTCTGACACTGCCTAGTATTTAAGTCTTGGATGGCAGGATGCTTGGGCTGTACGCACTACTCTTTATAGCCTTACGGTCGAATGCCGAGCAGTTGCCATACCAGGCGGTGATGCAACCAGTCAGGATGCTCTCGATGGTGCAGCTGTGTAACTTTATGAGGATCTGGGAACCCATGCCAAATCTTTTCAGTCTCCTGAGGGGAAAAAGGCATTGTCGTGCCCTCTTCACAACTTTCTTGGTGTGTTTGGACCATGATAGTTTATTGGTGATGTGGACACCAAGGAACTTGAAGCTCTTGACCCGCTCAACTACAGCCCTGTCGATGTGAATGGGTGCGTGTTCGGTTCTCCTTTTCCTGTAGTCCATGATCATCTCCTTTGTCTTGCTCACGTTGAGGAAGAGGTTGTTGTCCTTGCACCACACTGCCAGGTCTCTGACCTCCTCCCTATAGGCTGTCTCATCGTTGTCGGTGATCAGGCCTACCACCGATGTGTCGTCAGCAAATGTAATGATGATGTTGGATGTCGTGCTTGGCCACGAAGTCGTGGGTGAACAGGGAGTACAGGAGGGGACTAAGCATGCACCCCTGAGGGACCCCCGTGTTGAGGATCAGCGTGGCAGATGTGTTGTTGCCTACCCTTACCACCTGGGGGTAGCCCATCAGGAAATCCAGGATCCAGTTGCAGAGGAAGGTGTTTAGTCCCAGGGTCCTTAGCTTAGTGATGAGCTTTGTGGGCACTATGGTGTTGAACGCTGAGCTCTAATCAATAAACAGCATTTTCATATAGGTTTTCCTTTTGTCCAGGTGGGAAAGGGCAGTGTGGAGTGCGATTGAGATTGCGTCATCTGTTGGGGCGGTATGCGAATTGGAGGTGGGTCTACGGTTTCTGGGATGATGGTGTTGATGTGAGCCGTGACCAGCCTTTCAAAGCACTGCATGGCTACTGATGTGAGTGCTATGGGACGGTAGTCATTTAGGCACGTTACCTTCACTTTCTTGGGCACAGGAACTATGGTGGTCTGCTTGAAACATGTAGGTATTACAGACTCGGTCAGGGAGTGGTTGAAAATGTCAGTGAAGTCACTTGCCAGTTGGTCCGTGCATGCTCTGAGTACACGTCCTGGTATTCCGTCCCGCCCCGCAGCCTTGTGAATGTTTACCTGTTTAAAGGGCTTGCTCACATCGGCTGCGGAAAGCGTGATCACACAGTCGTCCGGAACAGCTGGTGCTTTCATGCATGCTTCAGTGTTGCTTGCCTTGACGCAAGCATTTACATTTTGAAATTTTAGTAATTTAGCAGACGCTCTTATCCAGAGCGACTTAGTTAGTGAGTGCATACATTTTCATACTGACCCCCCCGTGAGCATAAAAGGCATTTAGCCCATCTGATAGGCTCGCGTCACTGGGCAGCTTGTGGCTGGGTTTCCCTTTGTAGTCCGTAATAGTTTGCAAGCCCTGCCACATCCGACGAGCGTCAGAGCTGGTGTAGTAGAATTTTCAATCTTAGTGCTGTATTGACGCTTTGCCTGCTTGATTGTTCGTCTGAGGGCATAGCAGGATTTCTTATAAGCGTCCGGATTAGTGTCCCGCTTCTTGAAAGCGGCAGCTCTAGCCTTTAGCTCGGTGCGGATGTTGCCTGTAATCTATGGCTTCTGGTTGGGATATGTACGTACGGTCACTGTGGGGACGACGTCGTCGATGGACTTATTGATGAAGCCTTATACAGCTCGTTGAGTGCGGTCTTAGTGCCAGCATCGGTTTCTGGTGGTGAATAGACGGCTACGAAATATATATATGAAAACTCTCTTGGTAGATAGTGTGGTCTACAGCTTATCATGAGATACTCTACCTCAGGTGAGCAATACCTTGAGACTACCTTAATATTAGACATCGTGCACCAGCTGTTATTGACAAATAGACACACACCCCTACCCCTCATCTTACCGGACGTAGCTGTTCTGTTCTGCCGATGCACGGAAATCCCAGCCAACTGTATATTATTCGTGTCGGCGTTCAGCCACGACTCTGTGTTTTTAATGTCCCGTTGGTAGGATGGGCTCGAACGGAACTCATCCAGTTTATTCTCCAGTGATTACATGTTGGGCAATAGAACGGATGGTAGAGGCGGTTTACTCACTCGCTGACGAATTCTCACAAGGCACCCTGATCTCCGCTCCCTGTATTTCCGTATTTTCTTCATGCGAATGATGGGGATTTGGGCCTTGTCTGGGAGCAACATTATATCCTTTGCATCAGACTCATTAAAGAAAAAATCTTTGTCCAGTTCGAGGTGAGTAATCGCTGTTCTGATATACAGAAGCTCTTTTCAGTCATAAGAGATGGTAGCATCAACATTATGTACAAAATAAGTTGCAAACAATGTGAAAAAACACAGAAAATAGCACAATTATCTCTCTCGGATATAGGACAGACACTTCAGAACAAACTTCCTTTAGATTTTTGTTGGGGGACTATCTGTTGTTCCATGTAGTGAATTCGTTATTCAATGCGTTTGTATGGGCTAATAGCAATAAGGCCAAATAACATTTTTCATCAAATATTTTTTTAAATATTGTTTTGATACTTCAAGTGGTCTTAAAATTCAAAATCAAAGAGCAAAATGATCCTTGGTATGACCTTCTTAAAACAATTCCATATAGAAACACACACCCCTCCCTTGGCTTAGACTGTTCAGTGCCAAAAATAAGGGGTTAAATACATGCAAAAAAATATATAAATTGTTTCCTGATCTTTCTTGTATCTCTCAGATATAGGACAGAAACTTGAGAACAATTTTCCTTTTGATTTTTTGGGGGACAATCTGTTGTTCCATATAATTAATGTGTTATTCAATCCGTTTGTATGGGCTAATAGCAAGGCCAAAAATATATTTTAATCAAATAATTTTTTAAATATAGATATTTGATACTTCAAGGGGTCGTAAAATTCATGACCTTCTTAAAACAATTCTATATAGCTTAGTGGTACCCATTCTAAAATGGAGGCTATGCACCAATGGAGGCTATGCACAATAGGTATCAAAGTGGGCTGGATAGTCCCTGTCCCTCAGTCCCTGTCCCTCAGTCCTCTATAGAGCTAGCCTATGTTCAGGCTGGATAGTCCCTGTCCCTCAGTCCCTGTCCCTCAGTCCTCTATAGAGCTAGCCTATGTTCAGGCTGGATAGTCCCTGTCCCTCAGTCCCTGTCCCTCAGTCCTCTATAGAGCTAGCCTATGTTCAGGCTGGATAGTCCCTGTCCCTCAGTCCCTGTCCCTCAGTCCTCTATAGAGCTAGCCTATGTTCAGGCTGGATAGTCCCTGTCCCTCAGTCCTCTATAGAGCTAGCCTATGTTCAGGCTGGATAGTCCCTGTCCCTCAGTCCCTGTCCCTCAGTCCTCTATAGAAGTAGCCTATGTTCAGGCTGGATAGTCCCTGTCCCTCAGTCCCTGTCCCTCAGTCCTCTATAGAGCTAGCCTATGTTCAGGCTGGATAGTCCCTGTCCCTCAGTCCCTGTCCCTCAGTCCTCTATAGAGCTAGCCTATGTTCAGGCTGGATAGTCCCTGTCCCTCAGTCCCTGTCCCTCAGTCCTCTATAGAGCTAGCCTATGTTCAGGCTGGATAGTCCCTGTCCCTCAGTCCCTGTCCCTCAGTCCTCTATAGAGCTAGCCTATGTTCAGGCTGGATAGTCCCTGTCCCTCAGTCCCTGTCCCTCAGTCCTCTATAGAGCTAGCCTATGTTCAGGCTGGATAGTCCCTGTCCCTCAGTCCCTGTCCCTCAGTCCTCTATAGAGCTAGCCTATGTTCAGGCTGGATAGTCCCTGTCCCTCAGTCCCTGTCCCTCAGTCCTCTATAGAAGTAGCCTATGTTCAGGTTGGATAGTCCCTGTCCCTCAGTCCCTGTCCCTCAGTCCTCTATAGAGCTAGCCTATGTTCAGGCTGGATAGTCCCTGTGTCATAACCTTAATCTCAGTCTTCTATAGAAGTAGCCTATGTTTAATAAGTAGGGACCAGAGTTTTTCCTGAACATGTGACCTGACAATGAAAATCTCTCAGAACTAGTTAAAACCTAGAACTGCCCCAGAGGCCCCTAGTTAAAGCCTAGAACTGCCCCAGAGGCCCCTAGTTAAAGCCTAGAACTGCCCCAGGGGCCCCTAGTTAAAGCCTAGAACTGCCCCAGAGGCCCCTAGTTAAAGCCTAGAACTGCCCCAGAGGCCCCTAGTTAAAGCCTAGAACTGCCCCAGAGGCCCCTAGTTAAAGCCTAGAACTGCCCCAGAGGCCCCTAGTTAAAGCCTAGAACTGCCCCAGAGGCCCCTAGTTAAAGCCTAGAACTGCCCCAGAGGCCCCTAGTTAAAGCCTAGAACTGCCCCAGAGGCCCCTAGTTAAAGCCTAGAACTGCCCCAGAGGCCCCTAGTTAAAGCCTAGAACTGCCCCAGAGGCCCCTAGTTAAAACCTAGAACTGCCCCAGAGGCCCCTAGTTAAAGCCTAGAACTGCCCCAGAGGCCCCTAGTTAAGTGCCCCAGAGTTTGGACATCTGAGGTAATCTGGTCTAGAGGGGACACATTACAGTATTGATTTAGAGTACTGTTTGCCTGGCCTCTTATAAATCAGTTGGTTTGAACCCTAACCTTTTGACCTGAGTGATTTGATTAGTGTTCCTTTTTTTTTTTTTTTTTTTTTTTTTTTTTTCACCTTTATTTAACCAGGTAAGCCAGTTGAGAACAGGTTCTCATTTACAACTGCGACCTGGCCAAGATAAAGCAAAGTAGTGCAATAAAAACAACACAGAGTTACATATGGGGTAAAAAACATA
Source organism: Coregonus lavaretus (assembly GCF_964263955.1). Classification (NCBI taxonomy): domain Eukaryota; kingdom Metazoa; phylum Chordata; class Actinopteri; order Salmoniformes; family Salmonidae; genus Coregonus; species Coregonus lavaretus. The sequence continues at coordinate 58,992,910 of NC_139994.1, forward strand.
AAGTCAAAAATACAACAGAAAATATATATACAGTGTGTGCAAATGTAGCAAGTTATGGAGGTAAGGCAATAAATAGGCTATATTCCTTCACTACAGCTCTCTCTCTCGATCTCCCCTGTGTTTCTCTATATACTCTCTCATCATCGCATATTAGCTCCATATTTCAAAATTTTTGGACGCGCAGATCAATATCACTTCAGAAGAAAACCATTACCAAGACCGTTACTTCCTCTCTCTTTTGCTCTCTCTCTACCAGTCCCTCGTGTATTGGTAGCAGTTTGGCGGTGTTTAATTTGATAGCTGTAAGGGGAATCGGTTCCAATATATTTGAAATGCTGCATTTAATTTGACTAATGGTCGGTAAAAAAAAAAATCTGCGGAGATGAGTGAATTAAAGGGATGAAAGCTTTTCTCTATTTTTACCCCAAAAAACCAATGACAACAAACAATAAGACCGTAATGAGGCTAAATCACATTGACCATGGATAGAATACTTTTATTATATCCACCTGCCTGCCTTTAATATTTTAATGTGTTCCTCCATTCAATGAACGACCACTTCTTACTACTGCATTATATGGAGAGAGAAAATTGAAAGCATTGCGAGAATGCATTTGACAATGCCTGTGGTGTGTCTGATGTGACAGTAGGCCAGAGAAAGGTTGTTTGGATAGAGCTTTGGGGACAATGACTTTGACAAACCTTTCATGCAAAACAATAGTGCTTACATATAGAGAAAAATAGCATGTATTGTGCAGCAGTAGTTTACATTTAGGAGCAGAAAATTAGGCATAGGCAAAAAAAGAAACTAAAGTCGGATTCAAATTGGAGAGACTTTATCAAATGGATGGGAATTAAAAATAGAGATGCGAAAGTCTGAACAAATTTACTTTGAGAGATATTTGAGATTAACTGTTGTGACCTCCTTCAGTTCCCTATAACCTTTAGCATGAAATTATGGCGTAGGCTAATAATAAGTGTGTGTGAGTGTGTGTGTCATGTACAGTTGAAGTCGGAAGTTTACATACACCTTAGCCAAAAACATTTAAACTCAGTTTTTCACATTTCCTGACAATTAAATCCTAGTAAAAATTCCCTGTCTTAGGTCAATTAGGATCAACACTTTATTTTAAGAATGTCAAATGTCAGAATAATAGTAGAGAATTATTTATTTCAGCTTTTATTTATTTCATCACATTCCCAGTGGATCAGAAGTTTACATACACTCTATTAGTATTTGTTAAGATTGCCTTTAAATTGTTTAACTTGGGTCAAACATTTCGGGTAGCCTTCCACAAGCTTCCCACACTAAGTTGGGTGAATTTTGGCCCATTCCTCCTGATAGAGCTGGTGTAACTGAGTCAGGTTTGTAGGCCTCCTTGCTCGCACACGCTTTTTCAGTTCTGCCCACAAATTGTCTATAGGATTGAGGTCAGGGCTTTGTGATGGCCACTCCAATACCTTGACTTTGTTGTCCTTAAGCCATTTTGCCACAAATTTGGAAGTATGCTTGGGGTCATTGTTCATTTGGAAGACCCATTTGTCTGTAAACAATTGTTGGAAAAATTTACTTGTGTCATGCACAAAGTAGATGTCCCTAACCGACTTGCCAAAACTATAGTTTGTTAACAAGAAATTTGTGATGTAAACTTCTGACTTCAACTGTATGTATGTATGTATGTATGTATGTATGTATGTATGTATGTATGTATGTATGTATGTGTGTGTGTGTGTGTGTGTGTGTGTGTGTGTGTGTGTGTGTGTGTGTGTGTGTGTGTGTGTGTGTGTGTGTGTGTGTGTGTGTGTGTGTGTGTGTGTGTGTGTGTGTGTGTGTGTGTGTGTGTGTGTGTGTGTGTGTGTGTGTGTGTGTGTGTGTGTGTGTATGTATGTATGTATTCTGAACACAGTCCAAGTATAACAGTCTGGTGTCGTTCCAATGCCAAGAGTGGTTCCATGAAACATTCCCATCTCCTGTGTTGCCCAGTTCCTTAAAATAACACTTGGAATATGGGACATTTTAGCTCACTGTAGTACACAGCATTCCAATCTAGTGTGAACAACAAATGTTGAGATTCTAACACCATTGGAGTGTGTTATTCTGTTATTCTAATGATCAGAAAGGACAAGCATAATTGTCGTGTTTTGTTTAATTCATGACATATTTTTATCTCTCAAATATCCTTTCTCTCTCCTCCTTGAAGATGCCTGAACGGCAGATTTGCATAGCTAATTGCAACCCTGTTCTCCGGGTCTCCCGCTGTGTTCCGAACTTCTAGCTTGGAATTAACGCGTCTCATTTTGCCCTCTCTTCCAGGGTGAATGGTGGGGAGCTGTTAGCACGTCTCATTTTGCCCCATCTTCCAGGGAGACTGGTGGGGAGCTGTTAGCACGTCTCATTTTGCCCCATCTTCCAGGGAGACTGGTGGGGAGCTGTTAGCACGTCTCATTTTGCCCTCTCTCTCGTCCAGGGTGACTGGTGGAGAGCTGTTTGAGGATATCGTAGCCAGAGAGTACTACAGCGAAGCAGACGCCAGGTCAGACTCACACAGATTCACACACTCTCTTCACAGAAGCTATGTTCCTGGTCTAGTCAAACACACATCAGTGGACCTGAAACCACACATTGTAGGTAATTGTGTGTACAGTAGGTTGAGGATTTTTCATCACTAGAGTTAAAGTTAGTTTTAAAATGCCATCATTTAATGAGGACAGTGATACATTTACTGTTTCTACATAACACATACATACACACGTGCAGGAACATTTGGCGCATGTCCGCACACACACACACACTACAATGAGCAGTTACAGTAGTTAGTAACTATGAATAATCTATAAGTGTGTTACTGCATGCACCCTCTTTCTGTAGTTTAGTAGTAGTGTTTATAGTATCTGTATTATATATAAGTGTGTGCTGTCTAATGTATCTTATGAATAGAATCTTCTGTTTTCCTTCTGTTTTCTGTTGCTCTGCTATCATACGAGGCTGCAGTCTGCAGATCTATTCCTTATATTTCTTCCTGTATAGCATGCTTCATTAACAAACGATGACCTGAGAGTTTTTGAAATTGTCTCATTCTAATCTGACTGTTTCTACTCATTCCAAAAAGTACTGTTCAATTTAAAGGGATATTCTGGGATTTTGGCAAGGAAGCCTTCTATCTACTTCCTAAGATGAACTCATGGATACAATTTTTATGAAGGAAGTTAGAGGTAGTTTCGCGAGCCAATGCGAAGCCTATGCTAGCAGATACCCATAGACTTCCAGTCATTGCGCTAACGTCAGTTAGCAATCGCACTAGCGCTAGTTAGCAACTTCCTTCAAACTGAACGCAGAGACATAAAAACGGCCAAAATCCCCAAGTATCCCTTTAAAGTAAGACTGTTAAAAGATTGTTATTTTATCATTTCTGGCATTGGAAGTCAATTATTAGAATTCTTGTGAAAGAAATGGCTTTACCACTTTCCAAAGGTTGAGGTAGAACAAAATGTGAACTTTACTCTACATCTCTCTTGAATTTTTACTTTTTATATTATTTCCGTTTATCATTTTGGTTTTCAGTTTTGTTTCTTCTGTTCTCTGATGTGTGTTCTGTCCTCCTTCTGGCCTTGTCTCTCTCCTCCTTCTGGCCTTGTCTCTCTCCTCCTTCTGGCCTTGTCTCTCTCCTCCACAGCCAATGCATACAGCAGATTCTAGAAAGTGTAAATCATTGTCACCAAAGTGGTATAGTTCACAGGGACATGAAGGTCAGTACACAACACAGAGGCTATGCTGGCACCATGCCGGCCCACTCGCCCGCCTGCCCGCCCGCATTCCACCACAAATTAACAACCACCAACACCCCTCACCTCCTACCCACACAAGCAGCTTTCCTCCTCCTTTCCGTCCGTACCCAACCACCAGCCACCTGACCCCCACCCGTCCACCAATCACTACTTGTGGCTGGGGTCAGGTGGCCCACCAGGGGGCTGGGGCGGCAGGGCGATGAGGTGACACAGCTCACCTTGCCCTCCTCTGTAAATACACGACGTGCATGTAGAATCTCTTTCCCGGTCCTCGGCTCTCTGCCTTGAACGCCTGCTGTGAGCTTGGGTCCTGGAGGGATTTGATAAGCCCCTTTGTTTTAGGGGTTGGGGAGTTTAAATAGTATCAATACATCCACCTCCCCCCTCGCCCTCCCAAGGGTCGAGCTCACAGCCGGCGGGGAGCCAACACCACTTCTGTTTTAAGACCCGGGGGTACAGCGAATGTGGGTTGGTGGGTGATGATGTCATAGACAGATGTCCTGGTTCATAATGGTGCAATCAGAACACACTTTTGTATAAATTATGTCACGCCAATCTTATAGCCTCAATCACTTATTAGAATCTCTACGACCTTGCCTTTCCCTTATATTCAAGGCAATCACATCCAATTGGGTAAATACATTTGCTCTATACTGGGGTACTAGTGGTCAAGGGGTGGTAGTTGGGGGGGGGGGGGGTAGTAAAGAACCACTCAAACATCATCCCCACCACCACCACCACCGCTGCTGCCCCCCGTCTCAAGCAGAGCGCATGGCACAGACAGTGAGTGTGAGCTCGTCAATAACCTACGCCCCCTGGTGTTTGCATGCAGTCATTGCATTCAGCAGATCCTCGAGGCCGTGCTCCACTGCCACCAGACGGGCGTGGTCCACCGCGACCTCAAGGTGAGTAGAGACGCTGGGAAGACAAACACAGCCCTTCCTCCTCTCCTTCCTTCTTCCTCCTCTCATTCCTCTCCTCTTCTTCCTCCTCTAGTTCCAGAGAGACTTCATTCGTCCAGACTGACTTTCAGATTCATCCGTTTGCCTTTAAGAACTTTGATAGACTGTCTCCGACACGTCTGGTTCAGTTGAGACGAGAGAACCACAGAGCCAATTACAGGGTCAAATATTCTACTGACTCTGATGATCCCTTTTCCATTAGTGATGGCTCTGCCTGTTAGGAGTTACTGTGAAGCTGACGAAATGGTCGTTACAGAAAGGCAATGTCTTAGTGGGAACTTTTGGAAAGGCATGTCGACCTATTACGCCCACACCTTCAATGAGGCACTGAGTTGGTCCACAGAACAGTGGCCGTACGGAGGCGGAAATGGGACCTGCAATTCCTCCGAGTTAGAAAACGGTGCATAAAAACAGGCCTCGTTAAAAAAGTGACAGAAGTAGGAGCGTAGGATGAGCGAAAGTAGTAGGATTTGGAGACTTGCCATTGTTAAACCCCTTCTGCTATCCCCCCACCCCCGTCCACAACTCAAATTTGCAAATCAAATGATCCAGGTGCAGTCAGGAGCTCCTGAAATAATCACCCCGTGTTTGCATTCGGTCCCCTCAGGCAGGGCTCTGATTGGCTGCTGCCGGGCTGTTACCATGGGGAGCGGTGGAATAGACAAAGACAAACAAATATGAACAAAACAAACAACAAGCATGAAAGAGGCGGATGAAAGGCTTCGGACTGCTGTGACACGTGTGTGTGTGTGTAGGTGTGGGGGTGACCCATATTGACACACACACACACTCATGCATACAGTAATTTTGACAACAGACACACTGTAACCGCACTGGACAGTACCATTGTATCTAACTAACCTACATGTAATTGATGGACACAGTCTAGACTGCCACCCTCGTAACTGTCTCCACCAGACCATACACAGACTGACTACAGTGCCTTCAGAAAGTATTCATAACCCTTGACTTTTTCCACATTTTGATGTTACAGCCAGTGGTGTAAAAAGTACCCAATTGTCATACTTGAGTAAAATTAAAGATACCTTAATAGAGAATGACTCAAGTAAAAGTGAAAGTCACCCAGTAAAATACTACTTGAGTAAAAGTAAAAAAGTATTTGGTTTTAAATATACTTAAGTATCAAAAGTAAATGTAATTGCTCAAAAATATTTAAGTATCAAAAGTAAAAGTGTAAATCATTTCAAATTCATTATGTTAAGCAAACCAGATGGCATTTTAATTTACCGATAGCCAGCGGCACACTCCAACACTCAGACATCATTTACAAACGAAGCATTTGTGTTTAGTGAGTCCGCCAGATCAGAGGCAGTAGGGATGACCAGGGATGTTCTCTTGATAATTGTGTGAATTGGACCATTTTCGTTTCCTGCTAAGCATTCAAAATGTAACGAGTACTGTTGTGTGTCAGAGATGTGTATGGAGTGAAAAGTACATTATTTTCTTTAGGAATGTAGTGGAGTAAAACAACAAAAAAGTTGTCAAAAATATAAATATTGAAGTACAGATACCCCAAAAAACTACTTAAGTAGTACTTTAAAGTATTTTTACTTAAGTACTTTACACCACTGGTTATAGCCTGCATTTAAAATGATTTAAACTTAGATTTCTTTGGTCACTGGCCTACACACAACACCCCATAATGTCAAAGTGGAATAATGTTTTTAGGAAATGTTACAAATTAATAAAAAATTAAAAGCTGTAATGTCTTGAGTCAATAAGTAGTCAATCCCTTTGTTATGGCAAGCCTAAATAAGATCAGGAGTAAAAATGTGCTTAATTATGTGCAATAATAGTGTTTAACATGATTTGTGAATGACTACCTCATCTCTGTACCCCACATATACAATTATCTGTAAGGTCCCTCAGTTGAGCAGTAAATTTGAAACACAGAGTCAACCACAAAGACCAGGGAGATTTTCCAGACATTGAATATCCCTTTGAGCATGGAGAAGTTATTAATTACACTTTGGATGGTGTATCAATACACCCAGTCACTACAAAGATGCAGGTGCCTTTCTTAACTCAGTTGCCGGAGAGGAAGGAAACCGCTCAGAGATTTCACCATGAGGCCAATGGTGACTTTAAAACAGTTAGAGGTGATAGGAGAAAATTGAGGATGGATCAACAACATTGTAGTTACTCCTCAATGCTAACCTAATTGACAGAGTGAAAAAAGGAAGCTTGTACAGAATACAAATATTTCAAAACATGCATCCTGTCTGCAACAAGGCACTAAAGTAATACTGCAAATAATCTGGCAAAGCAATAATATATATTTTTTGTTAATAAAATATTATATGTTTGGGGCAAATACAATCCAACACATTGCTGAGTACCACTCTCCATATTTTCAAGTATAGTGGTGGCTGCATCATGTTATGGGTATGGTTGAAATCGTTAAGGAATGGGGAGTTTTTAAGGATAATGGGAAATTAATTTACCTTTCAGCAGGACAATAACCTAAAACAGAAGGCCAAATCTACACTGGAGTTGTTTAAGAAGACGGTGAATGTGGCCGAGTTACAGTTTTGACTTAAATCTGCTTGAAAATCTATGGCAAGACTTGAAAATGGTTGTCTAGCAATGATCAACAACCAATTTGACAGAGCTTGAATAATTTTGAAAATAATAATGTGCAAATGTTGCACAATCCAGGTGTGGAAAGCTCTTAAAGACTTACCCAGAAAGACTCACAGCAGTAATCGCTGCCAAAGGTAATTCTAACATGTATTGACTCAGGGGTGTGAATACTAATGTAAATGAGATATTTCTGTATCTTATTTTCAATACATTTGCAAAACATGTTTTCACATTGTCATTACGGGTTATTGTGTGTAGATGGGTGAGAAATATTTTATCAATTGAATCCATTTTGAATTCACAACAAAATGGGGAATAAGTAAAGGGCTGTGAATACTTTCCGAAGGCACTGTACATCAGACCAGACATCCCTCTCAAGCTGTTCCTTCAAGCATCAATGACTTCTGTTGTACTGGATGCTGACGGCACTCTGTTCAGCTCTGCCTCCTCCACCTTTCCTTTCCGTTACATTATCCTCTTCTGTCCATCTCCTTTTTCATCCCTCTTTCTTTCACTCCACTGTCCTTCTTTTTTTCCTTTCACCCTTAACTGAACTCTTCCCTCTTGTCCTCCCGCTCTTGTTGTCGTCATCCTCCTCTCTACTCCTCCTCCCCCTCTCTCCTCCTCCCCTTCTGTCCTCCTCTTCCTCCCAGCTGCTCTAATCACTGATGCTGTTGCTCTCTCTTCCTCTGTGTCTGTCCACACGGGAGGCCAAGCCACTCTGGATGATGCTGGTCTGGATGACTGCATGAGAGACCAGGGCTGTCCCTGTCCTCTCTCCCCTCCCTCTAGGTTTAGATACCAAGCCACTGGTTTAAATCCCTGAAGACAAAATAAAGAGACAGATGGCTAGGAGATAAAGAGAGACAGATAGCTAGGAGATAAAGAGAGACAGATGGCTGGGAGATATAGAGAGACAGATAGCTAGGAGATATAGAGAGACAGATAGCTGGGAGATATAGAGAGACAGATAGCTGGGAGATATAGAGAGACAGATAGCTAGGAGATATAGAGAGACAGATAGCTGGGAGATATAGAGAGACAGATAGCTGGGAGATATAGAGAGACAGATAGCTGGGAGATATAGAGAGACAGGTAGCTAGGAGATATAGAGAGACAGGTAGCTAGGAGATATAGAGAGACAGGTAGCTTGGAGATAAAGAGAGACAGATAGCTGGGAGATATAGAGAGACAGATAGCTAGGAGATATAGAGAGACAGATAGCTGGGAGATGTAGAGAGACAGATAGCTGGGAGATATAGAGAGACAGATAGCTAGGAGATATAGAGAGACATATAGCTGGGAGATATAGAGAGACAGATAGCTAGGAGATATAGAGAGACAGATAGCTAGGAGATATAGAGAGACAGATAGCTGGGAGATATAGAGAGACAGATAGCTAGGAGATATAGAGAGACAGATAGCTAGGAGATATAGAGAGACAGATAGCTAGGAGATATAGAGACAGATAGCTAGGAGCTATAGAGAGACAGATAGCTAGGAGCTATAGAGAGACAGATAGCTAGGAGATATAGAGACACAGATAGCTCGGAGATATAGAGAGACAGATAGCTGGGAGATAGAGGAATAGAAGTTGAGAGGTATGCACAATGGTAGGTGTGTGTGTGTGTGTGTGTGTGTGTGACTGACAGAAAGTCAAGTGTATTTGTCCAGGTAGATTTGGTAAGGCCAACCAGGCTAGATGAACGTGGAGTAAATACATCTCTATGGCTGAGAGACTGAATCAAATTAGACCCATTGCACAGGAACCCTGAGGACCGGGCATATATCCTGATCACAGAGACATAGATGGGATCCACACACAGACACAGCAAGGCACTTAGGGAAGGAAGCCCACAGTCTCATCACAGTTCATTACCCAGTCCTGAAAGCTATACTGGTTAGGCACTATAGTTCTCATATGTGCTTTTAGATTAGATTACAAAGTATTGATTAGCCTATTTGGGGCTTGTTAGGCATATAGAGTTTTCCAAACTACTTATTTGGTTATGAAGCCCGTTATTTAAAGCCCATTAGGGATAATGTGTTATAGAGAAGACTCAATAGGGTGATGTTATAAGATGATGTTATGAGGCCTGCAAATATATATATTTTTACCTGTCCCCTTCCAGTCTCATCATACAGGTTACATACTTTTTTTGGGGGGGGAAATGGAGGGTGGGATGGTTGGGGTGTTTGCAATGACTGCATGGCACTGTTGACTGCACTTTCCACCCCCATCCAACCGTAGCATGTGAGCTCTGCCATCGCCCTCTGATCTGCACGAATCACAACTCACGAATGCTCTACTAACTGTACCAGTGAATGACCATACATTTGCCCTGTTTGACTCGATGCTACACGACAGGGGCAGGCAACCCTGGTCCTGGAGGGCCGCAGTCACTTCATGTTTTTGATTGAACCAACCGGGAAGACCAGAGGTGTTGAATTTAGGCAACCATTGAACTGATCAGTTAGCTCAGTGGGTCAGGTGTGGTGCCTAGTTGGGACAAACCCTGGAGTACCTGCGGCACTCCAGGAACAGGGTTGCCTACCTCTGCTATATGATATTGAGAAATTGATTCCTTTTGTATTTCTACTCCATATGCAATATCTAGGCCATAGAAGTGGATTTAATTTACCAATATGAATACTGTTCTTGAGGTAGTGTAACTAATGTTTTTGCCACACAAGCAAAGCAGCTTCGCTCCAAAAGGTCTCTGAAACAGCTCCCACTTGACATCCAACACATCTCCTGTTTGTTATTATATTACAAGTATATCCTTCCTGATTCATTTCTACTAATTACGTCTCCTCGAAGCTGCCTTCAAAATGTCAGCAAGTGCATTATTCATCAACCCAGAACCCAGGGTAACCTTTTCTCTAAGCCCCTCCCCTTCCTGTTCCGACGCTGGCTATACATGAATCACTGTCGACCTCCTCTGATCTTGTAGCCCGGCCCCTTGGGCTATAGAGACAGACGGACCAATTAGACGCCAGGACCAGCGGCATGTGGCCTGTTACACACGCTTGTGGCTCACTAAAGATCAAGCTGTGTCCACTCCTTTCCTAGCGCCGTGTCAACCATGTTACTGTGTCCGTATCAGTGTCCACCCTGTTACTTAACACTGGTCTGGGTGTGGAATTTGTTCCCCAGTGTGTGTTGAGTGAGAGCATTGAGTCATAGAGAGCTGCTTTCCTAGAGAGTGACCTTGGTGACCGTGACCATGCATGGCCCCACGGGGACACAGGAGGGGACACAATGGGGTTATTACTGAGGAGTTAGTGTCCCTAAATATACTTTGGTTAATGGAATTTGGTCATATATTGAGGAGCATACTATTTTTCAATGGTGAGATGACCCACCGTCTAGGTTCTACAACCCAGTGGGGATATTTCCAATGAATATACCTGTATAATATAGTGGGTATGTTTCCAACACTTAATTTTCATGTATATTGCTGTATGAGAAGTGTTGAAACCCTGTCTCCATCTCTCCAAGCCTGAGAATCTGCTCCTAGCCAGTAAGCTGAAGGGAGCAGCTGTGAAGTTGGCAGACTTTGGCCTGGCCATCGAGGTGCAGGGAGACCAGCAGGCATGGTTCGGTGAGTACCAGTCAGTCACAAAACATCTATTCAAATATCCCCAACTTAGATGTCCATTTGGTGACTTGTTTTAAACAATAGATACAAATAAAGAAATAAGGCCTTGTTGACAATTATCTTTTTTTTTTACAGTAATAAGTCTCCATTAATTTGATCTCCATGCATTTGATGTTGTTTAATATATACTACATAACCCCAGGGTGTAACTAAGCATTTACTGTTCATCATAGGTCCCTGTTTTATTATAAACAATGTCTAAACCCACACAAGCTTTAGAGTACTTTGATGTTTACTTAGTCTTCAAAGCCAACGCTTCACCACCACTACTGAAATGAAGTCTCTTGTGTGAAACATTGAGGAGTGTCAGTGCTCTGGGTTTATAGTGCAGGTTTTAAAAGGTGGATAAACAGGGTTATTTCCCTGCTAATCCCACAGAATGGAGGAATAATTATCCTAATCCCCTGGGCTGGCTGTCACCTGAGAATCATCTACCCACTTCACTGGTGGTACTTGGAGTTCTTTTAGATAAGTGGGTTGTGTTTCTTTGGCGGGGAGCCACATTGCGCACCCAAGAGGGCCGTTCCAGAGGAGAAGTTTTGGGAGCTTGTTAACCGTGGCCCATAAATGTTGAATTTTGGATTTATTTGACCTCTAATCAGCTAATGTGGCATTATTTTCATTTATGTAGTTCATTTATGATGTCTCATCTCTGTTCCAGGTTTTGCGGGAACCCCAGGCTACTTGTCCCCGGAGGTTCTGAGGAAAGACCCCTATGGGAAACCTGTGGACATGTGGGCCTGTGGTAAGGAACTTCCCAACAGAACAGTCTCTTTGACTTTGAGGAAAGGCTAGTACCGACTATGAAGAGCCAACATGGTTCTTACACAGACGATGAGTTCCTCCAGTTCACACCCCTTGAATTAATCACTGCAGCTGCTCGTTACATAACTCATCAAGGGCCAGGCCACCTGGGCTTTACATGTCTAGAACACACTCATTCACACATGAGTCCCAGGTGACAATGGCAGCGTTCGATTAAGCTGAACCGCGGTGCACAGGTCTATGGCCCGTGACGTGAACGGGCAAAAGCGGTGAGGGAGGAGTGCCCTTCTCAAATCTAAAAGTAATTTGCGTCGCTCGGTCGTGTTGCATCGTTCAGAAACATTTAGCATCATTTTCCCATAAAATATATGTTTGAATTTTCAAACTAGTTTTCATTGGGAAGGCAGATGAAGCGTTTTTATCAAAAGCAATCACCTTTGCATGTCAAAACACTCCTGAGTGGCGCAGTGGTCTAAGGCACTGCATCGCAGTGCTAGCTGTGCCACTAGAGATCCTGGTTCGAATCCACGCTCTGTCGTAGCCGGCCGCGACCGGGAGACCCATGGGGCGGCGCACAATTGGCCCAGCATCGCCCAGGGTAGGGGAGGGAATGGCCGGCAGGGATGTAGCTGAGTTGGTAGAGCATGGCGTTTGCAACGCCAGGGTTGTGGGTTCGTTTCCCACGGGGGGGCAGTATAAAAAATAATGTATGCACTCACTAACTGTAAGTCGCTCTGGATAAGAGTGTCTGCTTCTCATTATTCCACGTGCTTTAACCTATGGCACTTTTGTTCTGAGCCGACTTCGCAATCGGCCAAAACGGGGCACCTGGTTCCAAAACTAATGCAATCAATTTTCATCCGGTGCAAACCGGGGCAGATAATCAAATCCCCTCAATTACTTGTTAGTCTGGTTAGAGTGCTTTACTGACCAATCAAGGGCCCTTCAGCTCCTCCCGGTAACTTACCAGCCAGTGAATAACACAGTGCTGAAATGTTTGGCTTGTTTGTCACCACGGCAATGGTGACATGATGAAAGCCCTTATAGTGGGTGGAGTCTACTGTATGTAGGGAGTTACTTCCTGTCCTCTCCCGACCTCTTCATCCATATAACATTAGCATATTTGAGCCAATAGATATATCTCAGTAAAGGTCATCAGATATTATTATTAGATATTATTATTGTTATTAGATATTATAATTATTAGATATTATTATTATTATTATTATTATTATTATTGGGTAATTGGGTCATGCTGAGTTTGATTGTAATTTCTCCTCTTGCTGAGTTTTTAGTATAATGATAATTATCACACTGCTTGCGATTTTTTTTAAATGACGTTTATTCATAATTGGCATCACCCTGATTGTGTGTGACCAGGTGTGATCCTTTATATTCTTCTGGTGGGCTACCCTCCCTTCTGGGACGAAGACCAGCACCGACTGTACCAGCAGATCAAGGCTGGGGCCTACGACGTGAGTACCGCAACAACACACACCCTTTCACGCTCACACACACACACACACATATCCCAACAGCAGTGTTTGACACTTGCTTTAATGCAGATATCTACATTTACATTTTACATTTTAGTCATTTTAGCACGCGCTCTTATCCAGAGCGACTTACAGTTAGTGAGGGCACACATTCTTGACATGAGCTTAAGACAGGCTTGTTCTTAGATCAATACAGAAATCTCCCATCACTGTTTCCAAGACTGTGATCACAATCATTTAACTTTAGCAGGCAAGGCTCATCTCCTGTTTGAGTGGCAGGAATAGGACGTTTGTATCTCTTACACCAGAAGGAAATGTGTTAGCCACTTGTTTTCCCAGCGACACAAGGCCATACGTGACACATCAGATCCTGTCTGTCTGTGTCTTGGCTGAGCATTGCCCCTCCCAGCGTGCTGTTGGAACACAGGCTGTGTGTCTTTCTATCTGTGGCTGTTCCCTCATACTGTTTGCAGCCACAGATACTCCCCTGCCAATGCCAACGCCTGTCCCAGACAGATTGAGTCTTAGGAGGAGGGGAGAGGAGGAGAAGGAGTGAGGCAGGGACAGCCCGATGCAATGGCTGAAGCCCAATTTAGCTCTGACTACATGCACATTATCCTCAGTGACTCTGTTTTTTTGTCAACCTTGTGAAGTTATTTTGCCAGTTCTCTCATCGGTCCTGGTTTCTCCAATGACACATTTCCAAACAAAGCTGGATGAGGGGAGAGAAAGTGAAGGGGGGATGGGAGGATGGATGAGTGGATGGATGGACTGATGGATGACCAGCCTCATGGCCTCTCCCTGTGTTCTCTCCTTCAGTTTCCGTCCCCTGAGTGGGACACGGTGACCCCCGATGCCAAAGACCTGATCAACAAGATGTTGACCATCAACCCTGCCAAGAGGGTCACCGCCACAGACTCACTCAAACACCCCTGGATCTGCGTACGTGTCACACACACACACACAATCACACACACGCACACGCACACGCACACCCACAAACTCAAACACACAGTCCATGAGAACACCTACAGACACGTGATATTCTCCCCCTCTCTCACTGTGTCCTCTCTGCAGCAACGGTCCACTGTGGCGTCCATGATGCACAGACAGGAGACGGTGGAGTGCCTGAGGAAGTTCAACGCCAGGAGGAAACTCAAGGTGAGGAAAGGTTTATCACAGGATTTGACCAGGTTTTACCTGGTTTAACCAGGTTTCTCACAGGATTTGACCAGGTTTTGCCAGGTTTCTAACATTATTTCACCAGGTCCTGACAGGTTTCTGACAGGATTTCACCAGGTTTTACTAGGTTTCTCACGGGAATTTACCAGGTTTCTCATAGGATTTGACCAGGTTTACCAGGTTTCTCACAGGATTTCACAAGGTTTTCCCAGGTTTCTGACAGGATTTGACCAGGTTTTACCTGGTTTCTCACATTATTTCACCAGGTTTTGACAGGTTTCTGACAGGATTTCACCAGGTTTTACCAGGTTTCTCACAGGATTTGACCAGGTTTCTCACAGGATTTGACCAGGTTTCTCACAGGACTTCACCAGGTTTCTCACAGGATTTCACCAGGTTTCTCACAGGATTTCACCAGGTTTCTCACAGGATTTCACCAGGTTTCTCACAGGATTTCACCAGGTTGTACGAGCCCATGTACTGTATGTCATAGAGTGGACACTGACCACTAAGTAATCTAATCATTACCTTTCCACCTAAAGTCTGACACCATGTTAGGGATTAGAGATGACTATTAAAGCCTTGATCAGCCTCAACTCACTGTTCCTGTTCTCTTCCTCAGGGTGCTATCCTCACCACCATGCTGGCCACACGCAACTTCTCAGGTCAGATGCATCTTCCTACTGTATTACTGTTTCTTTCAAGGTGTCTCTCTTGGCCTCTCTATGTCTGTGTTTCTCTCTCTCTCTCTCTCTCTCTCTCTCTCTCTCTCTCTCTGTGTCTTTGTCTCTCTCTCTCTCTCTCTCTCTCTCTCTCTCTCTCTCTCTCTCTCTCTCTCTCTCTCTCTCTCTCTCTGTCTCTCTCTCTCTCTCTCTCTCTCTCTCTGTCTTTGTCTCTCTCTCTCTGTCTCTCTCTCTTTCTGTCTCTTTCTCTGTGTCTCTGTCTCTCTCTCTTTCTAGTTTTCTAAAGCCCCAGGTTTCCTATGACATTGCCACCAACACCAGATTAATATTTAGAATTCTCCTCCATCAGCTGTTGCTGAATAATGCAGCTGGGTTATTGATTTCACCAAAACACTTGAGGAGGGAAACAAAGGTGAGGGAAATAAGTGAAAGGAGGCAGGAGTGGAAGGAGGCAGGAGTGGAAGGAGGCAGGAGTGGAAGGAGGCAGGAGTGGAAGGAGGCAGGAGTGGAAGGAGGCAGGAGTGGAAGGAGGCAGGAGTGGAAGGAGAGAGGAGTGAGAAGGTCAGGTGTTAAAGAAAGGTCGGGTGTTAAAGAAAGGTCAGGTGTTAAAGAAAGGACTGATAAAGAGTGCGAGAGGGAGAATAAGGAGAGGATAAAAGAGAGAGATGGAGAACCCCAGGATGAATACGCTAGCCTTTAAAAGAACCACCATCAGCTTCCTCCCAGTTCATATCAATAGAGACGTGAGACCAGTGGGGGGTTGCAGATCGATGTGGTGCAGCCATACTGGGCCTCTTAAAGGGCAATACTTACATGTTTTGTCTGCTAGCTAAATATATCTCTCTCGGGGTGATGAGTGGTTAATGGAGGAAAGATGTACACTTCACTTTCTCCTGCTTCCTTGCATTTATCTGGACAATTTAAACAGAGTACTGTGTTCAGACAGAAAAACACAGATAGTCTCTCCCTGTCAAGGCTGCTTGTCACTAGAACCCTTTCAACTTTTCAACTTGTACATGTTTTCTTTTAAGTTAAACAGTACATTGTATTCAATGTTCATATTTTCCATATAGCCAGTATTTTTTTGCTCAGAGCAAGACTTTACACCCATTCTGTTTTATTTATATTTCTTTTTTTCTCTCTTTTTTTGTTTGAAATGTGTAACCCTGTGAGGTAAGAGACTCTGGCATGCGTTGGCACTGCTCTCTACCCATGTGCCTTGTCTGGGTCACTAGCACCCCTCTCAGACCTACTAAACACTTTCACAAACACCTTTCCTCTCCCCCCTCTCATAAACTCCTCCTGCACCTGTGTGGCCTTTAGGTGTGACAGCCCTGATCACTTTAACCAATCACTAAGCTTCTCCACGTTCCAGAAGCCTCATCATTCTACCCGCCCAGCCAATCAGCTCTCTCCATGTCTACATTATATTTGCATGTTGATCTACAGTAGGAGTGTGTGCTAATGTGTTCTGTGAGGAGGAGTTAGATTATAATTAAATTAAATTATTAAATTAGATTATCACATTAACTGTTTTTACGTTTAGAAGCAAGCAATTGAAGATCTCCTTTTGTGCATGTGTTTTTTGGCAGAGGGCATTAAACCTCAATTCGTTGGACCTCTTCCATAGATACTCCATCAGGCTGTTAGTTGTAGCTATAATTGCATCTCACAAACTAATCACTAAGTTTGATTTCTCTCACTTCATTTGCATCTTCCTTTTTGCTTCTTCCATCTCTGGTAGGAGACTGTCAAAGTTGGCCCATAGTTTGCCGTCTTCACTAGATTTTAGCGGCGTGTGTGTCAGAGGTGTCCTCGCTGACCATGTCCCCTTGTCCCCTCTCTCCTTACAGCAGCCAAGAGCCTACTCAACAAGAAAGCTGACGGTGTCAAGGTAGGTTATCCACCTCTCTCATTCACTACTGTCATCTTAACACCTGACAACACACATTGACCTTAAGTTATGGACTCATGTAACTTATGTTGGGAGAATTTCTACAATATTCCTGGTGCCAGCAGTGAAATAATGTGTCATTTTGAGTGCTGTGTGACTAAGATATCTCAATAATCGTGCCCCATCTTTATCCCACCTTTCCAAAATAATTCAGTTAGAGAGGGGTGGCATCTGTTTTGTGATATGAGGAAGCTGTGACAGAGGGGTGGCATCTGTTTTGTGATATGAGGAAGCTGTGACAGAGGGGTGGCATCTGTTTTGTGATATGAAGAAGCTGTGACGGATGATCTGCTAACTCAGAATGACAGTCCTGATCTGCCGTCCAATCAAACCTCAGCTGTCGTAGCCACTACACTGGTCCCGTCCGTATCACCTCCACAGGTGCTTCTCAGAGAGTATCTCTGTCCCCCCCCCCCTTATCTCTGTTTCAAAATCTGACAACAAAATCCCTGTCACGCTCTTCCTCATTTGGGGATTTTATCTCCTCTTCCTCTCAATACCTTTCCCTCCCTTCAATCTCTTAATCTCTCTATTTTTTCTATTTTCTATATTTCTACCCTCTTCTCTCTCTCTCTCCATCTCACCCCCCTCTTTTCATTCACACTCACTTGCTCTCCCAACTGGGGGTCTGTGTCAGACAGTGACTCACCCACTCTCCCGCTCACAGCTCTGGTTGAGTAGCTGTGCTCCAGTTTCTGTTTCTACACCCTGGGCCCAGTGTCAAACTACTATGCTGGCTGTTTGTCTGGCCCCTGCATCGGTATCTGCCTCCCCTGGCCCCTCAGCTCCGCATCCCCAACCCTCCAGCTCCTCTCCCTCTCCGAATGCTAATCCTTAAACACTAAGATCACATACCCAGGTGCAGTACTTGGCACTTGACACGTGATCTGAAAAAAACACTGAGGTATCCAAGGTATTCATGGCTAGCCGTTTAAACAGCTGTAGGAGGTTTAGCATTTATACCTGGTACATTTTTCAAAAACTACCTTTTAAATCTGCAGCCGTGTGAGTCATCGCCGTGTTTTGAAAGCATAGCGTGCGGCATTTGAATGATTATTTCAGGTTTAGCGCAGGAGTCCAGCAGGTTTCCCTTTTAAATGTCATTGCCTACGAACCTGTATTGTAGAGTAGATTATCTAATGGACTGGAGAAATGGAAGCCATTTTTAGTCCTACCATCAATTTTGGTTTCCATGCATGCTGAATATACACTGCTCAAAAAAATTAAGGGAACACTTAAACAACACAATGTAACTCCAAGTCAATCACACTTCTGTGAAATCAAACTGTCCACTTAGGAAGCAACACTGATTGACAAAAAATTTCACATGCTGTTGTGCAAATGGAATAGACAACAGGTGGAAATTATAGGCAATTAGCAAGACACCCCCAATAAAGGACTGGTTTTGCAGTTGGTGACCACAGACCACTTCTTAGTTCCTATGCTTCCTGGCTGATGTTTTGGTCACTTTTGAATGCTGGCGGTGCATTCACTCTAGTGGTAGCATGAGACGGAGTCTACAACCCACACAAGTGGCTCAGGTAGTGCAGCTCATCCAGGATGGCACATCAATGCGAGCTGTGGCAAGAAGGTTTGCTGTGTCTGTCAGCGTAGTGTCCAGAGCATGGAGGCGCTACCAGGAGACAGGCCAGTACATCAGGAGACGTGGAGGAGGCCGTAGGAGGGCAACAACCCAGCAGCAGGACTGCTACCTCCGCCTTTGTGCAAGGAGGAGCAGGAGGAGCACTGCCAGAGCCCTGCAAAATGACCTCCAGCAGGCCACAAATGTGCATGTCTGCTCAAACGGTCAGAAACAGACTCCATGAGGGTGGTATGAGGGCCCGACGTCCACAGGTGGGGGTTGTGCTTACAGCCCAACACCGTGCAGGACGTTTGGCATTTGCCAGAGAACACCAAGATTGGCAAATTCGCCACTGGCGCCCTGTGCTCTTCACAGATGAAAGCAGGTTCACACTGAGCACGTGACCGACGTGACAGAGTCTGGAGACGCAGTGGAGAATGTTCTGCTGCCTGCAACATCCTCCAGCATGACCGGTTTGGCGTGGGTCAGTCATGGTGTGGGGTGGCATTTCTTTGGGGGGCCACACAGCCCTCCATGTGCTCGCCAGAGGTAGCCTGACTGCCATTAGTTACCGAGATGAGATCCTCAGACCCCTTGTGAGACCATATGCTGGTGCGGTTGGCCCTGGGTTCCTCCTAATGCAAGACAATGCTAGACCTCAAGTGGCTGGAGTGTGTCAGCAGTTCCTGCAAGAGGAAGGCATTGATGCTATGGACTGGCCCGCCCGTTCCCCAGACCTGAATCCAATTGAGCACATCTGGGACATCATGTCTCGCTCCATCCACCAACGCCACGTTGCACCACAGACTGTCCAGGAGTTGGCGGATGCTTTAGTCCAGGTCTGGGAGGAGATCCCTCAAGAGACCATCTGCCACCTCATCAGGAGCATGCCCAGGCGTTGTAGGGAGGTCATACAGGCACGTGGAGGCCACACACACTACTGAGCCTCATTTTGACTTGTTTTAAGGACATTACATCAAAGTTGGATCAGCCTGTAGTGTGGTTTTCCACTTTAATTTTGAGGGTGACTCCAAATCCAGACCTCCATGGGTTGATAAATTTGATTTCCATTGATAATTTTTGTGTGATTTTGTTGTCAGCACATTCAACTATGTAAAGAAAAAAGTATTTAATAAGATTATTTCATTCATTCAGATCTAGGATGTGTTATTTTAGGTGTTCCCTTTATTTTTTTGAGCAGTGTATAATGATTACAATTGCGTTGTTTGTTATAAAATACCCTTTCTCAAAGCGCATACTGTAAGTCTCTAGGGTCTTGACACTATGTGTTTTGGGGGTTGAGATATTGTATATGTTTTGGGGGTTGAGATATTGTATGTGTTTTGGGGGTTGAGATATTGTGATATTGGACCAAGTTTGTCTTGTTCTCTTATGTGTTCTGATGGGTCGATGCAGAAACGGAAGTCTGAAACCAAGCCAGAGCCAATGCCAATGATTCTGGTATGCCCGTCTACTTTTATCCAACCTGGCAACCACCATGGGTTGCCAGTTGTGGTTGATTTTAGAACACCCTAGTCTGTTGGATAGATTCAGGGTGGGTTTGATTGGCCATTTGTAGAAGCCTGGCCTAGGACAGTTGTCTAGTATCTTGGTTTAATGAGCAACCAATTGTAGAAGCCTCTTGATGTGTAGTTCCAGTTGGATGACTAGCTTCCCATATCTCCCTGTAGAGAACCTAGTCCTACAATCACGTGCATTCCAGTTGGCCCATATTACCAGGTTTTACATCGGTGGGATGCCCAATGGCGGCGCTACTTAATCAGGGCATGCAGTTCATAAAGGAATTGTACAACGCTCTTTTATATTCATGTTTCCCCTGATGTGCTTCCAATGACAATGTGCTCCGATGCAGACGATGATGTTCATGTTAACGGTAAAACAGAAAACTATTGGGATGTCACGACATCGTTTTGTCTTGTGTATTCGAACAGGATTGGATAATTGCATTACTTCTGGCTTTTTACTTCTCCTCTCTAGTAGTCACAATAGCACTAATTCATTAGATTCAAGGCCTCTACAAACTGCATTAATAGCCGCAATTAGGCTGTTTTCTCTTCCTGAAAAACCTGCAAACGGTCGAGCGGAACAGCTAGTCGCTTTCAAAATGGGTTTTTAAGTTTCTGACCGTTAATGTTTCAAGTTCTGTTTCAGCGAGGAACTCCTTTGCATGCTTTTTTCATTTTACATAATCCTCCAGAATAATAATGTATCGCTACAGGCTTGGAACTAACAGATGTCTAATGAACTTATTTTGTCTCACTTAACTTTCTACCCTTCAGAGTAATTTGATGTTAACACCCGTAGACATGCAGGCGAGACGTTAGACTCTTAGCATTTTCTCTCCTGCAGCCCTGTGTTCCTGACAAATCTCTCTATGCTGATGTAGTTCTCCTGTCTCTCTCCCTGTCTGGAGCATTAGTCCTCGTTCCTGAAATAGATCTTTGTTCTGTCTCTCTCTGTCCACTCACTTTATAGATCAACAACAAGACCAATGTAGTCACCAGCCCCAAAGAGCCCCCCACTCTGGTACTCTGTCTTTCTGCACGCCTGCCTGCCTGCCTGTCAGTTTGTCTGTCTGTCTGTCTGTCTTTCTGCACGCCTGCCTGCCTGCCTGCCTGTCAGTTTGTCTGTCTGTCTGTCTTTCTGCATGCCTGCCTGCTTGCCTGTCAGTTTGTCTGTCTGTCTTTCTGCACGCCTGTCTGCCTGCCTGTCAGTTTGTCTGTCTGTCATCCTTCATGCTTGGGCTGCTCACTCTAACAAGGTGTCTCCTTGTTTTGCTACCAGTGATGCCTCTTATTGTATTTTAGTTTTCTTTATAGGCTAACACATGTTATTTTTATCATACACGGGCATTTCCTCATACTGTGGTCAGTAGACATTGCAGTTGGTATGTGCTCTTGAACTTTGTGTGTTTTTTGTTTGGGATGGCCCCTAGTTCGCCATTGCATGTTTCTGTGTGTGTGAAGAACTGTACACCCCGGGCATCTTGTCTTTACTGTTAATCCACTGATTCTTTCCCCATGTTACCAAGGAAACCAATGAGACATGCTGGTTGTGCGTGCATTCTAAAATAGACTTTCACACGCTCACTCACACGCTAACTCACTCACATACTCACTCACACACTCACTCACTCACACACTCACTCACACACTCACAGTGAAACGTATCCTAAGGCAGATTGCTCTGATAGTGCCACCCGTGTCACCCTGCCACCACACATGAGCTTCAACATGGCTGTGCGATGGCATGCCTTATGACAGGTAGCCCACCCATTGGCACCGCCCAGCGGATCTCTGCTCACAGACTTACCCAGCAAGCAAAACATTTTAGCAGCCCCCCTCTTGACAGCGGAGATACTTTTTTTTTCCGTTTAGAGTAATTTTTTTGCAATTCTACACATTTTGCCATGGGGAAGAAATAAGATTTTGCAGTTGTTATATTATATCTGAGTGAGACTGACTAACTAAATCAATGGGGGCCCTTTGGCTGGTAATTCGACCATGATTTCTAAGTTTAGATAGCTTGCCGCTATGCTAATTTACCAATCTAAAACATTTTAGCTGACATGGGCTAATTGAGTGACTATCAGTGACTGACATAAGAGAAACTGCTGCTGCACAACCAAATTTCGAAATTGCACCTTTTGTATTCTACTATTCTAACTCGCAACAGGAAGTTGAGACCTGACTGAGTTACAAAATATATATATATATATATATATATATATATATATATATATATATATATATATATATATATATATATATATATATATATATACAGTACCTGTCAAAAGTTTGGACACACCTAGTTATTCAAGGGTTTTTCTTTATTTATTACTATTTTCTACATTGTAGAATAATAGTGAAGACATCAAAACTATGAAATAACACATATGGAATCATGTAGTAACCAAAAAAGTGTTAAACAAATCAAAATATATTTTATATTTGAGATTCTTCAAAGTAGCCACCCTTTGCCTTGATGACAGCTTTGCACACTCTTGGCATTCTGCTTTTCCACCAGTCTTGAAGGAGTTCCCACATATGCTGAGCACTTGTTGGCTGCTTTTCCTTCACTCTGCGGTCCAACTCATCCCAAACCATCTCAATTGGGTTGAGGTTGGGTGATTGAGGAGGCCAGGTCATATGATGCAGCACTCCATCACTCTCCTTCTTGGTCAAATAGCCCTTACACAGCCAGGAGGTGTGTTTTGGGTCATTGTCCTGTTGAAAAACAAATTATAGTCCCACTAAGCGCAAACCAGATGGGATGGCGTATCGCTGCAGAATGCTGTGGTAGCCATGCTGGTTAAGTGTGCCTTGAATTCTAAATAAATCACAGACGGTGTCACCAGCAAAGCACCCCCACACCATCACACCTCCTCCTCCATGCTTCACGGTGGGAACCACACATGCGGAGATCATCCGTTCACCTACTCTGTGTCTCACAAAGACACGGCGGTTGGAACCAAAGAAATAGGCTTGCCTGTTTTGCATGATATTTTGGCATTAATACGTGTCACATATTAGTTTGCAAACAATGTAAAAAAGATAACATAATAATTGAGTTATTTAATAAAGCCGCATACAAACATGGTCTCTTTTTTTGCTTTATTGAGTAAGGCAGCTCCAAAATGCAGGTGTTTCAGCCTAGCTCAGTGCTTTCTGTGGTGGTGGGGCAGCCAGTGGAAAATACGGAGCGTAGGTGTTGGTAATGTTCTCTAGTTGCACCATGATTGGCTCAGTGTTCTGTCACTCATGGGGACACTACGTCACCGCCAAGTGTAAGGCTAGAGCTCGATAAATTCAAGCCCCTTGGGTGCTGCCATAGAGTTACATTAGAAGTGCCCATCCAAGAAGGCTCAAGGTCATTGGCCACAGACAAAATGACGTCAAATCACGTGATATCAACAGTAGCTTTGATTGGACTGATCATGTCAACATCATACTTTCAAAATCTTAGCTAGCAGTCATCATCATGAATCAAGTCGACAATCTACTGGCAAATATTTTTTAATCCTTGTCATATGAAGATAAATAATGAAGAGAAATTATAGATACAATTTATCGGTGCTCATCGGCCATTGGACATAAACATTGCACAACAAGTTGGAAATCGTAAATTCAACAACGAGGGGTTTGGAAGGAATAAGTGGCTAAACTGCAAGCACTGCACAGCAATCATTAGCCTGCTATTCAGTGGAGTGGCTGTGTGGTCCCAAGTCTGGGATTAAGGGTCTCTTTTCCAAGCTTAAAATGATAAACATTCAACATTGGCCATGCTGTCAATGAAGCATGATTTGTGCCGCGCTCAAAACAACTGTTAACTTGGAACTGCAGAATCTGACTTCAGTGAGTTCAAGACAACTGGGAACTCGGGAAAAACGAGCTCCGACTGGGAAAATACGTTTTGAACGGTCATCCAACTTGGAATTGTAAATCCGGAAATCTGTCCTCTTTCTAGAGCTACGACCTGAAGATCACTGACGTCGTCATGATTCAACCTTGTTTTTTCTGAGATCCCAGTTGTCTTGAAAGCACCATAAATCCAGAGAATGCCAGACTTTGATGACAAAGTTTGATGACAAAATAAAATACTTATGTCATGCAATAAAATGCAAATTAATTACTTAAACATCCTACAATGTGATTTTCTGGATTTTTGTTTTAGATTCCGTCTCTCACAGTTGAAGTGTACATATGATAAAAATTACAGACCTCTACATGCTTTGTAAGTAGGAAAACCTGCAAAATCGGCAGTGTATCACATACTTGTTCTCCCCACTGTATGTATACTGTAGCTAAGAAAGTAATACTAAGTGTGTTGTGTAGTAAGCTGTTAGTAGCCCATGTGCCTCACCCTAATAATTTGGTATATTTTCCCCTCTTAATTTCGCCTACTGTTCTGACTTGGTGGTGCACAAGTAGCCTATAACCTGTTTTAGAGAAATGTAATCATCGAATATTGTAAGAGCGTTCATTGTCGGCTTATGTGCCCCCTTTATTTATCCTACAGTTCTGACTTGGTGTACAGAGAGAACACTGTAAGAATAGCCTATGTGCTGAATTCTGTCGCTGTACATTTCAAAAGTGCTGAGCAAATAGTTATATTGACTACGTCCGTCCTAGCTCGCTCATTAATGTCTTAATCGAAATGTACGGATTGCCTCTTATCTGCTCATCATCCCCTTATGCCATAGTTTGTACATCTCAATTGTCAGTAGAAAGCACATTTGTTTAAGCAAGTCAGCCATATCAGCTATGTTTTTTTTTTAAAGGCAGTAAATGAGGCTGAATGAACTGTTTCGCTGCCAGACAAGGCTCAGCTGATAGCCAGGTGTAGCAGTAGTAAGGTGTTGGGAGTGGGACTGCTGTTGGGAGTGTGCTGTTGGGACAGCTTTATGTAGGCCCTAACAGTGTGTGGGCACCGTTTGTCACCGTTATAGTGTAATGAATGTATTGTTTAGTGTTGTGTTGTGGAGTGGCTTTGCTGGCATGCATCCCACTTTTATTTATGTTTTGCCCCACCAAGATTGACATGCTAAAATCGTCACTGTGCCCAAGCAAGTCTCTTCTTCTTATTGGTGTCCTTTAGTAGTGGTTTCTTTTCAGCAATTCGAACCATGAAGGCCTGATTCGCGCAGTCTCCTCTGAACAGTTGATGTTGAGAGGTGTCTGTTGCTTGAACTCTGTGAAGCATTTATTTGGGCTGCAATTTCTGAGGCTGGTAACTCTAATGAACTTATCCTCTGCAGCAGAGGTAACTCTGGGTCTTCCATTCCTGTGTCGGTCCTCATGAGAGCCAGTTTCATCATAGCGCTTGATGGTTTTTGCGACTGCACTTGAAATTTTCCGGATTGACTGACCTTCATGTCTTAAAGTAATGATGGACTGTCTTTTCTCTTTGCTTATTTGAGCTGTTCTTGCCATAATATGGACATGGTCTTTTACCAAATAGGGTTATCTTCTGTATACCAACCCTACCTTGTCACAACACAACTGATTGGCTCAAACGCATTAAGAAGGAAAGAAATTCCACAAATTAACTTTTAACAAGGCCTGTTAATTGAAATGCATTCCAGGTGACTACCTCATGAAACTGGTTGAGAGAATGCCAAGAGTGTGCAAAGCTGTCATCAAGGCAAAGGGTGGTTACTTTGAAGAATCTCAAATATATATATATATATATATATATATATATATATATATATATATATATATATATATATATATATATATATATATATATATATATATATGTATATATATATATGTATATATATATATATATGTGTATATATATGTATGTATATATGTTTTTGTTTTGTTTAACACTTTTTTGGTTACTACATGATTCCATGTGTTATTTCATAGTTTTGATGTCTTCACTATTATTCTACAATGTAGAAAATAGTAAAAATAAAGAAAAACCCTTGAATGAGTAGGTGTGTCCAAACTTTTGACTGGTACTGTATGTACACAGTATATATATATATATATTTAATTTGATATCCGTGGGCCTTCAAAAGGGGGTCCGTTTACCCATCCCTGTTCTAGAGTGATGTGGTTATGTATTCTAGAGTGATGTGGTTATGTATTCTAGAGTGATGTGGTTATGTATTCTAGAGTGATGTGGTTATGTATTCTAGAGTGATGTGGTTATGTATTCTAGAGTGATGTGGTTATGTATTCTAGAGTGATGTGGTTATGTATTCTAGAGTGATGTGGTTATGTATTCTAGAGTGATGTGGTTATGTATTCTAGAGTGATGTGGTTATGTATTCTAGAGTGATGTGGTTATGTATTCTAGAGTGATGTGGTTATGTATTCTAGAGTGATGTGGTTATGTATTCTAGAGTGATGTGGTTATGTATTCTTAGATGTGAGAAATAGGGCCTGCCATAGCCGGGTTGATGTTCATACACCATGCATTACACACACAACTTGCCTGGAGTAAGGACTGAAGGTGAACTGCATGCCTTGGCTGTATGTCCAGGAAGAGCCTGGTGACTAACATGCTGCTACTGCTGCACACCTCCCGTCATGTCTTGGCTGTTGCTTGGCTGTTTCTTCTTCTAATGTCTTAGGGCACCACGTTGACTACTCAACAATCTCTTTTTCTTACAACAAATACTTGAAATGTGTCCCATGGGAATTGATCATCTGGGCAACTGTTTACCACAACAATTTCCTGTATATTGAACCCCTTTCTTCTTCACTTTCCTCCTCCTCCTCCTCCTCCTCCTATCCATGAATCAGGAGCCTCAAACCACTGTTCTCCACAACCCAACTGATGGAAACAAGGTAGTGATTAAATAGAACCATAGTTTTTCGAGTGTAGAGGTTTTTGCTAAAATTGTGCTGTAGTTAGCAGTGATAAGCTTTCTAGTTAGTGTTATTTACTAAGCCTTATGTTGATATGCATGGTGCCTTAATTAAGCCCTAGATCTCCCATACTCAACTGGCGGACCGCAGTCCGGATTCGGACCCAGAACGAGGTCAATACGGACCGCCGGTCACGTCTACAAAGAAAAAAGAAAAATCCCCCATCTGACAGTACATCACTTATCCTGTGCTCACGCTTAATCCAGTCTCCACAGCCGGCAGGTGTTCATTGTTGCTCTCTGTTTGTTCTTGTCCAACAGGAGTCCAGTGAGAGTGCTAACACCACCATGGAAGATGAGGACGTGAAAGGTAGGAGCACACAAACCACTCTGCCCCTAGCACCACTCTGACCCTAGCACCACTCTGCCCCTAGCACCACTCTGACCTTAGCACCACTCTGCCCCTAGAACCACTCTGGCCCTAGCACCACTCTGGCCCTAGCACCACTCTGGCCCTAGCACCACTCTGCCCCTTGCACCACTCTGCCCCTAGCACCACTCTGCCCCTAGCACCACTCTGCCCCTAGCACCACTCTGCCCCTTGCACCACTCTGCCCCTTGCACCACTCTGCCCCTTGCACCACTCTGCCCCTTGCACCACTCTGCCCCTTGCACCACTCTGCCCCTAGCACCACTCTGCGTTAGCATGAAGGGTTAGCCACCTATATTAGGCTAGTAGCACTGTGTTAGCTCTCTGCTCAAGTGAAAGGGAATGCACAGGGGTAGCCTGTTCCTGGTGTGCCTGCTGCCCCTAACTTAGCATGTAGTGTACTCATGATTCTTCAGCATTAGGGCTCCATGTATTGCATGTGTTGTTGTCCTACTGATTTTGCATGAATATGTTGGCTGTTAAAATGCCTATTTTCTTTGTACCATTTTAGTTTGTCTTGCATGAATTCATCAGATATGCGTTTGTTTATCCAGGCATCCATTCATTTGGCTTTTTCATTTAAATAAATTCTTTTAATCTTCTGATCTCATCCCTTAGACATGCACTGCCATCCTCCAAAGGTTGAATGTTATGTCCATCCACATCATTACATTTAAACTCTTATTCTTTACTTGTTACATTGTCAGTTCTGTGACTGAACACCGTCCTGCGTTGTGATGTGACCTCTATCTAACCCTGCATACATTTCCTTTGAGCTACTTCTATTGATGTAACCTAGTCCATCTGTTTTCACTGTATTTGTTTAAGACCAATGTTAATGGCTGAATAGTGGCCCTACTTTGAGTCAGTGGTGCATTTAACACCCACTCTGATGGGCTCATTAGTGACTCATTAGTGATTTGGAACCACAGGAGGTTGGTGGATCCTTAATTGGGGAGGATGGGCTCGTGGTAATGGTTTCCATGTGTTTGATGCCATTCCATTCGCTCTGTTCCAGCCAATATTATGAGCCGTCCTCTCCTCAGCAGCCTACACTGTAAGTTTATACCAGCGGTGTCAATCTCATTCCATGGAGGGCCTAGTGTCTGTGGGTTTTTGGTTTTTCCTTTCAATTAAGACCTAGACAACCAGGTGAGGGGAGTTCTTTACTAATCAGTGACTTTAATTCATCAATCAAGTACAAGGGAGGAGAGAAAACCCAAAGACACTCGGCCCTCCGTGGAATGAGTTGGACACATTTGGTGTATACAGTAGTGGTTCTCAAACCTGTCCTCAGGGACCCCCAGACGTTTCCCCATTTTGTTGTAGGCCTGAACTAACTCACCTGATTTACCTAGTCAAGGGCTTGGTGATTAGTTGACCATTTGAATCAGGTGTGCTAGCTGTGGAATAGTTCAAATACATGGAACGGCTGGGGGTCCCCGAGGAGAGGTTTGAGAAACCCTGGTCTTCAGTGGGTCGTTTAGGCAGCTGAATCAGGCTCTGCTGCTACGCATGATTTCCCATCTCGCTGCTGCTCTGATGGTCCGCTGAGCCAGAACAGTGTGCGTGTGCGTGTGTGTGCCCGCTCTACCATTACAGATAGTAATTTGTTCACCTCCCTCTTCAAATTGAAGGTTTTACCTCATAATGCAATCTGGGTAGTGTGACAATGACCCTAATCGCCAGAATGAATCTCCCCCTTCTAGACCTTTAAAAGGCTCTTTGACAATCTGAGAGAGTAGGATGACATTTAGTTAGGCAATCTCATGAGCTACCTGCTTTGAACAATTGTCTCTTTGTCACAAAACCCAGGAGGTCCTAGTACCCCTATCTAAAGTGCTACGGCGGCATTGCGTGGAAAGGAAATGGTGTTTCATTTTTACATTTACATTTTAGTCATTTAGCAGACGCTCTTATCCAGAGCGACTTACAGTTAGTGAGTTCATACATATATATATTTTTTTCATACTGGCCCCCCGTGGGAAACGAACCCACAACCCTGGCGTTGCAAACGCCATTGCTCTACCAACTGAGCTACACGGGTTTCCTAGCATGTCAGTGTCGCTTTGTGTCCATGTTTGCAATTCCTGACGGATGATTACTGACGGGTCGTGGATTTCTGTAATGGTCGCTCTACTAAACGTGTGTGTGGGTGTTTCTCATGTTTATTTGCAGCTAGAGGCTCGTCAATTTCATATTCACTTTGTTTTCTTTGGCAGTTGCTTTGTTTGAAAGATGAAGGCATTTCATCACGTTGTGTGTAGGAGTTGAAGACTGTAGGATGTGGTGGATTTTCTTTGGGGGGGGGGGGGGCGGGCATCATCGTCTCGCCCCTTTTCATGTTCCAAATAAACAAAAACATATTTCTGGCCACAACACATTCTGAAGCACCAACCCAACACACAGGACCCTATCAGTCCCCAAGTGTCACTCGCCCTGTGACATCAACACTTGCCAGAAAGAGGAGGCCTCTACAACCATCCCATCATATATATATATATATATATATATGATTATAATTTTTCTGACATTTTCTATGCATTTCCTCAACAGCGTTTTGTTTCCAATGAGAACAGACGTTACTCTTCATTCTTTTATTTTCTCCACTTCTTCACTCTTTTGTTTTCCATCCATCCATCCATCCACCCATCTCTCATACCAATGTTCCTCGTCACCCATCCACCCTTTATTCTAGTCTCCCGTCCCTCCTCCCCAAGTTCCCCTCGCTTCTGGCAGGGGCACACAGGCTCATACTACTCCTCCTCATCTTCCTCCTCCTCCTGCTGGTATTCTCCCAGTGTTTGGCCCAGGTAGGGAGGAGTTGTGCCTCTATGTTCTGAGGACCCTGGTCACCTGTTACCTGCTCCTCCTCTTCACCACCTCCTTTGTGGTCTTACTCGCTGTGCACCCTGCTGCCCACTGTGGCCCCACCCACACTCAGAGGCCCCAGCCTGGTCTGAGCCCCAGCGACATGCAGTATAAGTTCACCCAGAGCAGAGTGGGGGGAGAGGGCACAACCAGAACAAAGCCCTCTACCCCTGACATCAGACCCTCCCTTCATATCCTCTTGGCCGCTATCAGATATGCATAATTGGAAGTCCACATTTGTTTAGGATATGACTTTTAGGATCATTTGGTGCACCCGGTGAGTGAATATAAATGCAAATAGTTCTCTCATTTACATTTGAGTCATTTAGCAGACGCTCTTATCCAGAGCGACTTACAGTTAGTGAGTGCATACATTTCTTTTCATACTGGCCCCCCGTGGGAAACGAACCCACAACCCTGGCGTTGCAAGCGCCGTGCTCTACCAACTGAGCTACACGGGGGGCCACACATTGTACCTGGGACTCCATACCAAAGACTAAACAAAGGCGTACAAATCTCTTAGTGTTTGACATGGAACCCTGTGAAAGAAAGCTACTGAAAAGTAGCCCTTGTCTTACTGAGGTTGCACCTCCGTAGGTTGGCCCAGGTATAACAGTACACTCTGCTTCGGCGTGGAGCAAAGCAGCACCCGGTCTCCTGTACAGGCGTCCCTTATGTGTGAACTCTGCTGCCCTCTGGAGGTCATGGTCTGCCATTGGATCTCCATGGCTGTAGTCAGTCTAACCAGGGGTTACCAGAGGACTGAGCTAATCACCACCGTCTGTCTCCTCATAACAGTCTTTGTCAATGTATTAGCAATGTATTACACCTAAGTTGGGCTTAAAAGGTATTACCGCTGTGTTGATGCGTACGGAGAGGGTGAGACAGATAGTCGTCATCGCCAGGGTTGACTGTGAACAGTCTAAAGGAGATTCAGAGTATACTTTAAGGACTAGTTTTGATAAAGGTTGTTCTTTGCACAGGCAGCACGGAAGACTTCCCAGGAACGGGATGGTTTCGTTGACCGTTAATGTCTCTACATTGACATCACATTTGATAAGTGGATTGCGTTTGGTGGAGAAGTGCTGAGTGATCTGGCCTATTCAGACACTCTCCTTCCCTGCTATAGTGTGTGTGTGTGTGTGTGTGTGTGTGTGTGTGTGTGTGTGTGTGTGTGTGTATCCCCAGATGAACCTTCCAGGCTCCGACAGAGAGGCAGACGGTCAGAGTGAGAGAGAGTCTCTAGACTGAAAGAAAGCTCTGCACTCAGCTTCTCTGTCTGTCAGAGATGCCTGTCAGAACCAAGGCTCAGTTTGTCATTTTATTACTGTGCAGCTCAGTATATAGTACCTCATAGCAAACGAAAGGCAACGTTGTGTTTTCAGTCTCATTTCTAAGTGCCATTGATCTACTTTTCTACGTTTCGATAATAACAAACAGCGAAAAATAGCTTTGTTTTCCCGCCGTGTGCTGTTGAGGGTTGTCAGGGGGACATAGTACACTGTCAACTATTTGGAGGTGCATTGTTTCTTCTTAGCAAACAGACTGCTAGAGAGCAAGGTCTGTCAGTGATCCGTCGGCGGGTTTGTACATGTTGGACTGTGCGACAGCAAAATGTCGAAGAACTCGTTGAGTAAACTGACCCTATTTTTTTCAGCTGTATCAGACTAGCTGCCAGACTAGTAGCTAATCACTGATGGCTAATGTATGACACAGCTGGAGTGTTGTTGGTCTTTCACTCGGTCAATATCTGTGGAGCCTCCATTGGAGTATTTTGCTGCCACTGGTGAACAATCTTCTGAGAACTGAGGGGAAAATGTTTCTTATTTGCATCCTTTGTGTTCTGTCAGTCACGTCGATTGACAGTGTCAGAGGGGACCAAAGTGTCGAAGGTAAAGAGCTAATAGCGTTTCTCTTAGTCCCTAAAAGGAGAAAAAGTTTTGATGCGTGTTTTCTATGGGTCAGTCTCACTACCATTCCATTTGACATCTACCTCAAATTCATGTTGTTGAGCACAATAAGAGATTTGCTAAAACCACAAAACCTTTGTTTTTCTTTACATTCATTATCTCTTAGCTTGCCTGCGTAATTTGCGAGGTAATGAAATCATGTTGTCTGTGTTATCTGTGGTAATGATGGTGAAACACACTGATTCTCCCGTGTGTGTGTGTGTGTGTGTGTGTGTGGAAGTGGTGAACCCGTGGTGTATTCATTATGTCTTGCAACGGAAACCGTTTACTGTTTAAGAACCAAACAAGAGCAAACGGAACGAAATGGGGAGGGACCCACCTGAATTTGTCCAATAGAAACTCTAGTTTTCGTTGCTAAACGTTTTTAGTTTGGAGTAAACATTTTGCAACAGAATTGCCGTAATGAATACACCCCTTGGCCCCTGAACCTTGTGCCTGTGTTTTGGACTGCATTGTTACCACTACTTGGGTTCATGTAAATCCCTCAACTTCTCTACGGAGACTCACTCACTCACTAGATGACTCAACACATAAGAGGTGTCTTAGTCTAATCACCTATGGTTGTGGAACCAACTTGTGAAAAGGTCTCTCTTTCCTCTCTGTCTCTTACTCTCCCTGTCAGCTCGTAAGCAGGAGATCATCAAAGTGACTGAGCAGCTGATTGAGGCCATCAACAATGGAGACTTTGAAGCCTACACGTTAGTGATTTGGGATTTTAACACTGCACCATAAAAAATAAAAAATAAAAACATATGCCTTCCGATCTACATCGTTTTGTGTTCCCCTTCTTCTGTCCTACAGGAAAATCTGTGATCCCGGCCTGACATCCTTTGAACCAGAGGCCTTGGGAAACCTAGTGGAGGGAACCGACTTCCACAAGTTCTACTTTGAGAACGGTAAAGCACCTGCATTCCATTATGCACTTGTAGCAGTAAAGATTGACACATAGCCATATAAAAACCAATGGCTGTAGAAGCATTAATTACCATGATTGTGTACTAATTTGATCAATTTCCCTCTGTCTCCCCCCAGCTCTGTCCAGGAGCAAGCAAGGGCCCGTCCACACCATCCTTCTCAACCCCCACGTGCACCTGATCGGCGACGACGCGGCTTGCATCGCCTACATCCGCCTCACCCAGTACATGGACGCCAGCGGCATGCCACGCACCATGCAGTCAGAGGAGACCCGCATCTGGCACCGCCGTGACGCCAAGTGGCAGAACATCCACTTCCACCGCTCCGGCTCACCCACTGTGCCCGCCAAGTAAGGTGACTAGAGGTGCTCTCATAGTGCTGTCTTGGTCGGCTGAATTCATTGTGGAGCTATGTAGCTAGATTGGTTCTTCTTTGGCCCTGATATCCCTACCTGGCTAAGTAAGATGTACTTACAGTCCATGTCCTGTATCGGTCCTGCATCTGTATCTGTCCTGTAGCTGTATCTGTCCTGTATCTGTCCTGTATCTGTCCTGTAGCTGTATCTGTCCTGTAGCTGTATCTGTCCTGTAGCTGTATCTGTCCTGTATCTGTCCTGTAGCTGTATCTGTCCTGTAGCTGTCATGTAGCTGTATCTGTCCTGTAGCTGTAGCTGTAGCTGTCCTGTAGCTGTCCTGTAGCTGTCCTGTAGCTGTCCTGTAGCTGTATCTGTCCTGTAGCTGTATCTGTCCTGTAGCTGTAGCTGTCCTGTAGCTGTAGCTGTCCTGTAGCTGTAGCTGTCCTGTAGCTGTATCGGTCCTGTAGCTGTATCTGTCCTGTAGCTGTAGCTGTCCTGTAGCTGTCCTGTAGCTGTATCTGTCCTGTAGCTGTAGCTGTCCTGTAGCTGTAGCTGTCCTGTAGCTGTATCTGTCCTGTAGCTGTATCTGTCCTGTAGCTGTAGCTGTCCTGTAGCTGTCCTGTAGCTGTAGCTGTCCTGTAGCTGTCCTGTAGCTGTATCTGTCCTGTAGCTGTAGCTGTCCTGTAGCTGTAGCTGTCCTGTAGCTGTAGCGGTCCTGTAGCTGTCCTGTATCTGTCCTGTAGCTGTCCTGTAGCTGTAGCTGTCCTGTAGCTGTAGCGGTCCTGTAGCTGTCCTGTAGCTGTCCTGTATCGGCTCCACCTGCACTATGTAGTTACTAGTCTGCTACTGTATGTAGTGTGGTCTGTACTATGTAGTTACTAGTCTGCTACTGTATGTAGTGTGGTCTGTACTATGTAGTTACTAGTCTGCTACTGTATGTAGTGTGGTCTGTACTATGTTCCTCTTTAGCCCTGATCATCCTTAGCTAGTCGGATTGGTGACTGTAATTGACTGTAGCTTAGCCCACCTAACCCGCTTTATCCAGGAGCTACAGTGGGGAGAACAAGTATTTGATACACTGCCGATTTTGCAGGTTTCCCTACTTACAAAGCATGTAGAGGTCTGTAATTTTTATCATAGGTACACTTCAACTGTGAGAGACAGAATGTAAAACAAAAATCCAGAAAATTACATTGTATGATTTTTAAGTAATTAATTTGCGTTTTATTGCATGACATAAGTATTTGATCACCTACCAACCAGTAAGAATTCCGGCTCTCACAGACCTGTTAGTTTTTCTTTAAGAAGCCCTCCTGTTCTCCACTCATTACCTGTATTAACTGCACCTGTTTGAACTCGTTACCTGTATAAAAACACCTGTCCACACACTCAATCAAACAGACTCCAACCTCTCCACAATGGCCAAGACCAGAGAGCTGTGTAAGGACATCAGGGATAAAATTGTAGACCTGCACAAGGCTGGGATGGGCTACAGGACAATAGGCAAGCAGCTTGGTGAGAAGGCAACAACTGTTGGCGTAATTATTAGAAAATGGAAGAAGTTCAAGATGACGGTCAATCACCCTCGGTCTGGGGCTCCATGCAAGATCTCACCTCGTGGGGCATCAATGATCATGAAGAAGGTGAGGGATCAGCCCAGAACTACACGGCAGGACCTGGTCAATGACCTGAAGAGAGCTGGGACCACAGTCTCAAAGAAAACCATTAGTAACACACTACGCCGTCATGGATTAAAATCCTGCAGCACATGCAAGGTCCCCCTGCTCAAGCCAGCGCATGTCCAGGCCCGTCTGTAGTTTGCCAATGACCATCTGGATGATCCAGAGGAGGAATGGGAGAAGGTCATGTGGTCTGATGAGACAAAAATATAGCTTTTTGGTCTAAACTCCACTCACCGTGTTTGGAGGAAGAAGAAGGATGAGTACAACCCCAAGAACACCATCCCAACCGTGAAGCATGGAGGTGGAAACATCATTCTTTGGGGATGCTTTTCTGCAAAGGGGACAGGACGACTGCACCGTATTGAGGGGAGGATGGATGGGGCCATGTATCGCGAGATCTTGGCCAACAACCTCCTTCCTCAGTAAGAGCATTGAAGATGGGTCGTGGCTGGGTCTTCCAGCATGACAACAACCCGAAACACACAGCCAGGGCAACTAAGGAGTGGCTCCGTAAGAAGCATCTCAAGGTCCTGGAGTGGCCTAGCCAGTCTCCAGACCTGAACCCAATAGAAGTGTATCAAATATCAAATACTTGTTCTCCCCACTGTAGCTAGCTTGGGCTGCTTTGTTTCTGCTTTGGTCTTTCTCTAGCCTCAAACACATATTTTTACAATACAACACAAGTTACTAATTACTACATGTAAAATAAGTCAATTTCTCATTATCTTTGTGTTGCAGTTGAGATTACCCCCTATCCTGCAGCTGTTGCTGACCTATGGACCCCGCCTACCAACTGTCTCACGTCCTCGTCCAATCACGTTCCAACGCTGTAACTCTGCCATCTCAGAGTGTTGTTTACATGTCGTCGATGCTGGACTGAAGATTCTTCTTGCAGGAGATGAGAAGAAAAAACAACGATCTTGACGATGTCATTTAAGAGTGAAAATGTTTGTTGTTTTATCGCATTGTTCCATTCTTCACATTCTTCTCTCATCGCAGGACATTTATAACTAAACATGTTTTTAAAAATTCTATAACTGATTTTTTTCCTTGTTTTAAGTTTGAATGGGAAAATATTCAATCTTCAGTAATATACAATGTATATAGCTCTGTGTTTCAACATGATCAGTGTCAGGGACGTGCGGTGAGCCAACAAGGTATTCATATCATCTGAATATTACACATCAATCCCAATAACTAACGTGATATAGGTTTAGCCTTAAACCAACATATCGCAGTCTGTCAATCCTTTTTGAAATGTCAGTCTTTGTGCAGAAAAATCTATAAGAACGTAAGTGAACAACAAACATGAGCTTGCTTTTGTTTTGGTGATGTATAGACTTGTGATTGACGTGAATCGCTATATCTTTGCTTAAACTCTGGAATATTAAACTGTTTAAATATGAGCTTAGTTTGCAATCTTTTAACAATTCAAGTTGTTCTCAACTTGCTCAATATTAAGTATGATTACTGGGAATTTTTATTGACAATTTATGTTAAGGGTCTAATTTTATCCTATGTTTTATGATATGTGTTTGAGTCTGCGTCATCGCAACGTGACAGAATTCTCAATGATAGAATGTAAACTATAGATATAATGTTCACATATATTACTGAAAGCCATTGTATGACATATGGAACACTGTTTTAAAGTCCAATCATTATATTTTCATAAGGTTGATGATCATGATGTATGTTTTTGGGGAGGGGGTTATATTTTTTCTTTTTTATATTGTGGAATTGACAGGCTAATTGTTTATCATTTCTTCCTGTCCTCACATATCGGTGGAACTATTGACCCTGTCATGTATAGCGAATGGTTCTCTGTTTTTTTTGGTCTGTCCGATGTCCATCCATAAGAACCTATGAAAGAAAATAAATAGCCTTTTACTAGCCCCTTTTACCACTGACACCTGGGTGTTAGTTACTCTACTTGACAAGTTGCAACACACAATGTTTTATACTGAGGAGAAGGGAGACAGTTATATGGGATCACATTGTTCTGGTCAGTTTTTCCTAGTTGGTAGATATTTTCATAAATGGGTGTGTTTTAGGTTAGTTTTGCCAATGGAAATGTAAGGGAATTAGTGATACAGTAAAATAGAATAAAGGTCAACCTAGAATATTTAGTGATGTTACACAACGCTTGAGATGAAAGGCACTGGGTAGGTTTGCCATTAGGATATCCACTGTGGCGTTAAGAACCGTTACTTCCCCCATTTATGAATTGTTCCTACAGGGATGGTGAGACAACACAATAATAATTTTAAAAAGTTATGTTCAACTGTACTATGGGACAAAGTGTATATTGTTGTCATGATGAGAAAGGACTGATAGATGTTTAAGAAATATCAAATAAAATGTGTGATTTCTGCCAAATCTCTTATTTCCATGTCACTTTGCCCATAGCTTAAACTTTGTGAGGTGATCACTGTAAAAAAAAGTTTCGTTTTACTTATGGCTGTAATGTAATCCTTCAAAGCATGGTTAGGAAAAATGACAACCACACCATACACATTTGACACATGTACAATTTAATATTCTGCCACGTACACTGTAGCTGCTATACCATGTTAGCCATTCAGTTTTTTTCCTCCTTTTTTATTAGCTTCATAACTAATACATGCCCTCATAGATATTTATATGTGTAATATGGATATCACCATGGAAACAAGATGCGGATTCATCAAATCAAATGTACGTTTTTGACAGGTTTCTTTTGTTTTTTTTTAGTTTCTCACTTTTGATCACACAAAGTAAATTGGCAAAGTGAGGAACTGTAATATTAGATAGATTACATAGATAAAGTCTGTACCACAGATAAAACCAACAATGCTTTCAGCCAGCCAGCCCAAGATCACAGTACATCCATGTCAGTTCTGTTTTTGTTTCTGCATTTGTTTCAGTCATGGTTTCCAGAGCATTTCAGAATTCAAGTGAAGCCTTGTGTACAATGGCAACTTCTTATCGGTCGAAGAGTTTTAATTGCAATTCCCTTTCCCATCTTCAACACAAACACACACATAAAACACACTCATGGCTCCGCCCACTGGAAGAGGGGAGGAGCATGACTGGACATCAATAAATAAATAGAAACAAAATTAAAATGGGCAAAGATGTCATCTGCAGAAGACTGCTCAGAGTTTACTCCGCTCCCATTTATGCCAGTTGAAATTAATAGGCCTTGCAAGCCTGCGGGGGCCAAATTCACAATGATATCGCATGGATGGTATTTAACAGTAGAGCTTGTTCTGAGGGCAGAACGTTTAGGCAAGAAATGTGAAGGAAACAAAAACTACACTGGGATTCAAATTAGGCACCTTCTGCATGGCAACCTGTGTTTTTTACGACCTCTGCCACCCAGGCACCAATCCATCAGTTGGATGTTTGAACCAGTCAAAATAAATGATTATGTAAGAAATGTGAACAATTAACTTTAGAAAGTAAGATGAAGTTAGTTTAATAAACAAGAAGCATGGGGAATCGAACCAGGGACCTTAATGTCGCAAACTGCGTTTAACACGATTAATTCGTTCATCCATCCACAAACCTTCCGCTAACGTTGCTTTTCTCATTTGATTTTCACCTGTCACTGGTCACAAGCTCCAGCCCTTGGCCCATTCCAGCCAATCATATAGCTCAAGCTCCGTCCCTTGGCCATCCAACCAATCACATAGCTGCCCTCAGAACAAGAGCGTTCCACTGCGCGAGAAATAATGCATGTAAAAGGGCCAATGGTTTTAACATAAAGGATCTTCCATCTCCACGATACCATCACAGGCAAACAGGAAGCCGGTAAGACCAAAAATAATCTGTCAGAAACTCAAGATGATGTGCCAATCTTTTGAGTTTATCACCATTTATTGGATACCATAAAACCACCAACAGATTTTTTTTAATCAATAACAGGAAATAAAACAGAACAACTACAGCGCACTGTTCTCTCTCTGTCCTATACTCGCTTGTACAATCTTAACAGGCTTAAAGGTAGACCCAATGAAATTACGTTTCCATGAGCAGCACTGGATATATTGAGATGAGCGAGATGCAAGAGTTCGCTCTCACACAGTATCTGCGCATGTGCACGGGTTCGATTCACGCTGTTCACAGCGTGGTAGCGACAGGACCAAAACTGTGGAGAAGTTGAGCCTCACGCTTCAACGCTCTTAGTTGTTGTGGATATTGACCCACTATGTTTACTTTCTGCATCTACGTCATATCGCTAAGTATACCTTTAATCAAAGTCATTGATCGGGGGAAATGAACGGGTGAGATGGCACGCACAAGTGACTCATGGGAGGGGAGGAGGGGAGACGTACCGAGTGTTATGACCTATAGGTGCAGTAATGGAAGATAAGACCTTATGGGAGGGGAGGAGGGGAGACGTACCTAGTGTTATGACCTATAGGTGCAGTAATGGAAGATAAGACCTTATGGGAGGGGAGGAGGGGAGACGTACCTAGTGTTGGAGCAGTAATGGAAGATAAGACCTTATGGGAGGGGAGGAGGGGAGACGTACCTAGTGTTATGACCTATAGGTGCAGTAATGGAAGATAAGACCTTATGGGAGGGGAGGAGGGGAGACGTACCTAGTGTTATGACCTATAGGTGCAGTAATGGAAGATAAGACCTTATGGGAGGGGAGGAGGGGAGACGTACCTAGTGTAATGACCTATAGGTGCAGTAATGGAAGATAAGACCTTATGGGAGGGGAGGAGGGGAGACGTACCTAGTGTTATGACCTATAGGTGCAGTAATGGAAGATAAGACCTTATGGGAGGGGAGGAGGGGAGACGTACCTAGTGTTATGACCTATAGGTGCAGTAATGGAAGATAAGACCTTATGGGAGGGGAGGAGGGGAGACGTACCTAGTGTTATGACCTATAGGTGCAGTAATGGAAGATAAGAGCGCGTACATGAAAGACAAGAAAAGAGAACATTCTGGATCACTACTTTTGCAAATGGCAGGTCGCAATGTCGGTGAGGATACTATGAACTAACACACAAACACACTCACATACATACGTGCACACACACACACAGAGGTGGCAGCAGTCTGATGCACTGCTCAGCAGGAAGTGTGACTACACAAGACAGAAACAGAGAGATAGACGGTACCTGGGGGTGGGGCTTAACGTGTGTTCACAAAGCTCATATAAAAAAAAACTACACCACATCATTACACACGTAACCACCTTGAGCCAACTTTGTAAACTGAACTGTAGTGGAGGGTTATATGGGGATGATTTGCTTCAGTAAAAGGGTGGTTCAGATCACAGCGTATTTGCGCTTATCTGATTCAAAAGTCCTTTTAACAGTATCTTTCCAAAACTCTTTGTGACAACTGACTACTACGTAACAATCTCTTGATAGTCAGATGAAAAGGGTAAACTCTGCTATGACCTTTCACCCTTGACCTCAGAAAAGATTGGTACGCATACGTATACAGCAGGTACCGTGGGACAAATATAACAAATGCTTTTGAATTGCTGTTTGCTTTGTTTTCTCCCAGTCCGAGCATGTTTCTTCTCTATTTACAAATGTTTACAATCGTTCCTTCAGACAGAGGCCTCTGCACGAGGCGAACGTGCGAGGTGCCCCCTCTTCCTGTAGTTTTTTCCTTTCGTTGCATTTTGTTTGTGTTGTTTTTTTATTGTACCACAGCAGCCAAAACTAAAAGAACCAAACAAAAGGATAATGACAAAAAATATATTCTAAGTCACCTGACGAGAAAAGGGGAGCTATCTTTGGTCACAAAATGAGCAAAACAAACAGGAAACAAGTCAAAAGGATAAAAACAAAATAAAAAGTGTTCCATTATTTGCCACAAAAGGGAAAAACAAAAATCGAACAAAAACACAATCCAGTGTCTTTAGCAGGGGAAGTCTCGCTGGGCAGTAAAGGTCAGGGGTCATTGAGGGGTCAGAATTGTGTCAGAGATTAGCTTACAATACTTCATAAGCTTTTCGTGGATAGGAGGCTTACATAGCATGGGGGGCGGGGCCAAAAGGGAAGACAAACAACTCAGCCAGCAAATCAAAAAAGCCCATCACTACTTTTTTCTCTCCCCCTCCTCCTCCTTCTCTCCTCCCTCTTTCTTCTTCTCTCCTCCCTCCTCCTCCTTCTCTCCTCCCTCCTCCTCCTTCTCTCCTCCCTCCTCCTCCTTGGAGCAGTAGCGTTGGAGCAGCAGGTGCAGGTGTTGCTGAAGGGCGTCGGGTTGCAGGGTCTCTGGGGTGTCGTCCAGCCGCTCCAGGTGCACATGCTTACCCTGGGCATCTCTCACCACAGTCCTCTTCTGGGTACGAGACTTACACATCTGGGTTCTGGAGATGGGACAGAGAAAGAGAGAGAGAAGGAGGGAGGAGGTGTGGGGTGGGAGGGAGGGAGGGAGGGAGGGAGGGAGATGGAAGAGAGAAGTCATTAGACTTGATTAACCAATCATTTCAAAAGAACCTGAACGTTTGGTCAAAGCTTCGTTGACAGGCTTTTGAACAAAACTATGGTCATAGTGACTCAGACCTTTCTAGCTAATCCACATCTCAAAAAACCCCATGCAGGTTAGCCTTCTCTCTACCATTAGCAACAGCAACCATATGAGTAATCTTAAACACGCCCTTTTATGGGTAACTTACCTTGCACGTGCCCAGGTCAGAATCTTAGCATTTTATCTAAGCATGTAATCTAAAAGGTTAAGATAAATCACTCATAAAACTAACAGGAGTGTACAAACATGGACACCTTGGGTTAATGAATGAACACTCCCATGCTGTTCTCAAACCTTTTGACCACAGAACCGTCGTCCTTCACAACCTCTTTCTCTACTAAATGGGGAAGTTGAATTTTCCCAAAGCCTCCAGCATAACTCAATGCCTGGATGTGACAGAACAAGGAAAAGGACATTTCAAACACCAAAACCCCCTGTGTCTGGTCCTAGAGTTGAGTTAAGTCTTCAATAAGGTTTTTACCAGGTCATACAGTAACAAACATGTCAGTCAAGAACCATTTCAATGGCATGTTATAAAGCTCTAAGCATTCAGCTTTATATTCCAGGCACAGTATCCCTTTACAACACTTGACCCAGCTCAACCTGCTCTTCTCAAGCCACTGAGGTAGAAAATACCCTCCTGGCTTTATATCACAACTGGTCTCCCTCAAACTACTGACCTTCTCAAAGTCCTCTTTGGCCGAGGGGAGGTCTGCGGCCAGAGAGGGGTCACCCGTCTGCTTCTCCATCCTCTCGCCCCTCACCACCGTCGTCTTGACCAACTTGCTGACCTTTCGGCCCTGCACCTGCTCCGACTTGATGTCCGAGGCTGTGGTGGCCCCCAGGGCCAGGGGCTCCGAAAAGGTCAACTGGAGAGGTCAAACATAGGGTTCAAAGGTCACTGATAGAGTAGGATACAAGGCTAAATAGTGTTTGTTTACATTTACTTTATTGGAGTAAAACAAGTTTATAGTTTGGGTTCTGATGGGTTACGACTATTAATCTAAGCTCATTTATAAGTTATATTCTTCAAGAATCAATGGGTACATATCAATAATTTATAAGACCTTTAATAATTATTCCTTAAGAGTCTACTGATGCACCCGTGCATCTACCTAAGTAAAATAATAAAACAATCCACATCAAAATCCGTCAGTTTAAGCTAGAGATATCAGGTGGGCTGCGTCTAAATCCATCACATCCATTTATGTCGGCCTGGAAGGTGCCCGAGCTACAGCGGTGTTTGTCAGACCACCGGTAATTTCACGTAAACGTCTGCAGCGTCCGAGCGGTTATGACCACTCTATGGAAAGGGGAGACTCTCACAAACACGATGTTGTCCTCCGTTTTACTCTACGACCCCCACAAGTGTCACGGGACTCATCTGAAGTCGGTAAGCTACAAACTAATATGACCCCAGTATGGAAAGGGAAGACTCTAAATGGTCTTCTCCGTTTTGCTCTACGACCCTCAGAAGTGTCACAGGACTCGTCTGAAGGTAACTCATACAAACAAATGGAAGTATGGAGGTAGTTTTGTGGCAACACAAATAAGAGGTTAAATATGTGTCCAAAATACCAAAAATATTTCCTGAGCTTTCTTATGTCTACTAGATATAGGACAGACACTTCTAAACCTTATTCCTTATGATTTCATTATTTTATTTTGACTGTCTGTTTTGCCATTTATGAATGTGTTATTCAATGTGTTTCTATGGGCTATAGCAGTAAAGGCCAAATTTAATATTTTATCAAATCATTTTTTTATATATTTTTTTATACCTAAAGGGGTCCTAAAATTCCAAATCAAATAGCTGAACGATCCATGGTATGACCATCTTAAAACAATTCTATATGTTAGCTTAGTAAAATCTGCTTTTCATTTATCTGACTTTCATTTATCGGCATGTCCAGCCTTTATATTTAGCCTCACAATGAAGTGTTTTATCATTGTATTTTCAGGACAACCAGGGCTACAAATAGAACACAAAACTACAGTGAGGGAAAAAAGTATTTGATCCCCTGCTGATTTTGTACGTTTGCCAATTTTTTGTAAGTTTGGGGATTTTGTACGTTTGGGGATGGTGTTCTTGGGGTCATAG
This sequence comes from Coregonus lavaretus, assembly GCF_964263955.1. Classification (NCBI taxonomy): domain Eukaryota; kingdom Metazoa; phylum Chordata; class Actinopteri; order Salmoniformes; family Salmonidae; genus Coregonus; species Coregonus lavaretus. The sequence continues at coordinate 59,036,745 of NC_139994.1, forward strand.
GCAGTATTCCTCCTCCTCCAAACACGGCGAGTTGAGTTGATGCCAAAGAGCTCAATTTTGGTCTCATCTGACCACAACACTTTCACCCAGTTCTCCTCTGAATCATTCAGATGTTCATTGGCAAACTTCAGACGGGCCTGTATATGTGTTTTCTTGAGCAGGGGGACCTTGCGGGCGCTGCAGGATTTCAGTCCTTCACGGCGTAGTGTGTTACCAATTGTTTTCTTGGTGACTATGGTCCCAGCTACCTTGAGATCATTGACAAGATCCTCCCGTGTAGTTCTGGGCTGATTCCTCACCGTTCTCATGATCATTGCAACTCCACAAGGTGAGATCTTGCATGGAGCCCCAGGCCGAGGGAGATTGACAGTTCTTTTGTGTTTCTTCCATTTGCGAATAATCGCACCAACTGTTGTAACCTTCTCACCAAGCTGCTTGGCGATGGTCTTGTAGCCGATTCCAGCCTTGTGTAGGTCTACAATCTTGTCCCTGACATCCTTGGAGAGCTCTTTGGTCTTGGCCATGGTGGAGAGTTTGGAATCTGATTGATTGATTGCTTCTGTGGACAGGTGTCTTTTATACAGGTAACAAGCTGAGATTAGGAGCACTCCCTTTAAGAGTGTGCTCCTAATCTCAGCTCGTTACCTGCATAAAAGACACCTGGGAGCCAGAAATCTTTCTGATTGAGAGGGGGTCAAATACTTATTTCCCTCATTAAAATGCAAATCAATTTATAACATTTTTGACATGCGTTTTTCTGGATTTTTTTGTTGTTATTCTGTCTCTCACTGTTCAAATAAACCTACCATTAAAATTATAGACTGATCATTACTTTGTCAGTGGGCAAACATACAAAATCAGCAGGGGATCAAATACTTTTTTCCCTCAAATGTCAATAAAGAAAATAAGGTTTGCCAAAGCAAAAATCTGATCCAAATGAATTATATGAAGAACAGAAATTGTTTGCTCAGTGGGACGTGAATATCCAACTAGTCAGTGACAACTGTGTGGAGTCTGTGACAGCAACTATGTGAGCTTATTACAGTATTATAGACACTATGTCCTGGGATTTCCTATGATCCTCTATGTAGAAGAACCCTTTACCTTCTAATGACTCAGTATTATAGACACTATGTCCTGTCTATGTAGAAGAACACTTTACCTTCTAATGACTCAGTATTATAGACACTATGTCCTGGGATTTCCTATGATCTTCTATGTAGAAGAACCCTTTACCTTCTAACGACTCAGTATTATAGACACTATGTCCTGGGATTTCCTATGATCTTCTATGTAGAAGAACCCTTTACCTTCTAATAGCTCTGTAGCTTGTGAGCATCATAGAGCTCAAACCATTCTGACTCTACAGATGTTAATGTAAAAAACGCCTCGGCCCTGGGCCCCTTCTGTATCCGCCCTTGTCTCACAAACACCGCTTTAGCTCAGCCCCGTTACACACATACTAATGGTTGGTACCAATGCGCTGCCATACCCCCTGCCACGCCCCCTGCCACGCCCACCACCTAAGCCCCTTTTTGATACAGAAAAAAAAAACATGAAAAAAAAATGGTGGTTCAGATCACAACGTATTTCCAAAACTCTTTGTGACAACAGACGCCTATGTAACAATCTCTTGATAGTCGGATGAAAAGGGTCAACTTTGCTATGCATTTTGCAGCTCCCCTTGTGGCATGCTCCAAGTTAACCCATCACTCAGCTACTTAATAGGTCAGGTGACCTGTAGCGCAAGGGGTTATGGGAGGTGTAGTGTTCTAGCTGACAGACACCCCTGTGACATCACAATATCTACAGTATAATTACTAAATAAATCATGTAATACTCAATCGTTTTCAGAAATACTGGAATATTGACCCCAAAGAAAGCCTGTGTGGCTCAGTTGGTAGAACATGGCACTTGCAACGCCGGAGTTGTGGGTTTGATTCCCATGGGGGACCAGTACAAACAAAATATGAAAATGTATGCACTCACTACTGTTTGTCGCTCTGGATAAGAGCGTCTGCTAAATGACGTAAATGTATAGACACAAAGACAATGGACGGACTGACCTCAGTCTGATCTCCCTCACTTCGGACCACAGTCCTTTTCACCACCTTGGAGAAGCCGTCTCCCTCCTCCACGCCGACCATCTCCTGCTGAGATCCCTCCACCGTCACCTCCTCTCTCGCCACACCGTCTGGAGAGAAGTACTTACGGATCACCTTCCGTGTGATCTGGGGGAGAGAGACCAGAGAGAGAGAAATGTTATCACTAGTATAGCACTGAGCTGCATGAATTGGTCGTATAAGAACACACACACTTATTTGCCTGGGAAAAAATTGTAGTTACGTAATAAATAATCATCATTTGGTGCTTATATTTGTCCTTATATTTGTCTTATATTTGTCTTATATTTGTCCTTATATTTGTCTTATATTTGTCTTATATTTGTCCTTATATTTGTCTTATATTTGTCCTTATATTTGTCCTTATATTTGTCCTTATATTTGTCCTTATATTGTTGCGGTCTACTGTAAATCGGGGTGTTCTAGAGGTACGTGTCTGTAAATGTAGGTATAAAATGTCCCTTTACCTTCTTGACTACCATGTTTCCGTGCTCATCCATGTACTGTTCTTCTGTCACTGTCTGCGGAGGGATGTCTGGCAGGGCATCCGCCTGGAGAGAGAACATAGTAGATGCACAGTCAGACCACTAACCTAACAGACCCGGAACACACACTGGAGTTAAGGCAAGTACACAGATGAACCGGTTTAAACGTTGCAAACCCCACTCAAAAAGGGAAATAAACCAGTCATTTTTAACCATTACCTAAGACCACAAAGATTGAATCAATCTGTCACAGAACAAAATGATATGACATATGAGGGTGCAATATAAAACAAAGTGGAGACAGAATGAGACAGAAATCAAAATATGAAAATATATACACTGCTCAAAAAAATTAAGGCCAAATGTCCTGCACGGTGTTGGGCTGTAAGCACAACCCCCACCTGTGGACGTCGGGCCCTCATACCACCCTCATGGAGTCTGTTTCTGACCGTTTGAGCAGACACATGCACATTTGTGGCCTGCTGGAGGTCATTTTGCAGGGCTCTGGCAGTGCTCCTCCTGCTCCTCCTTGCACAAAGGCGGAGGTAGCAGTCCTGCTGCTGGGTTGTTGCCCTCCTTCGGCCTCCTCCACGTCTCCTGATGTACTGGCCTGTCTCCTGGTAGCGCCTCCATGCTCTGGACACTACGCTGACAGACACAGCAAACCTTCTTGCCACAGCTCGCATTGATGTGCCATCCTGGATGAGCTGCACTACCTGAGCCACTTGTGTGGGCTGTAAACTCCGTCTCATGTTACCACTAGAGTGAAAGCACCGCCAGCATTCAAAAGTGACCAAAACATCAGCCAGGAAGCATAGGAACTGAGAAGTGGTCTGTGGTCACCACCTGCAAAACCAGTCCTTTATTGGGGGTGTCTTGCTAATTGCCTATAATTTCCACCTGTTGTCTATTCCATTTGCACAACAGCATGTGGAATTTATTGACAATCAGTGTTGCTTCCTAAGTGGACAGTTTGATTTCACAGAAGTGTGATTGACTTGGAGTTACATTGTGTTGTTTAAGTGTTCCCTTTATTTTTTTTGAGCAGTGTATATTATAGGCATTACTCAAAGTTCAGCACAGCAGAAAAACTACCCACAAGCTAAAACTCAACTCCCATCTAAACCCAGCACCACAGCACACTAGGGCAGGGCCCACTCCTCCACATGCTCTCCAATGCCCGATACCTGGATGACAACTCTGCGTCGGACCACCCTGGTGGTCAACACCTCCTCCTCCGAGCTATCCGACGACAGCAACCCTAGCTCCTCATTTATCTCCTGAGAGACAGCACACAGCCATTGTGAGCATAGTAGATCATTATAACGTGGTTATAATGACACCGTTGCCTTCTTTTCTTTCATTGGAATGCCAAAAAGGCATTCAGAAGTAGGCTATTGTCGACCTGATATACATTTTTTCAGAGAAATTAAAAATATGAGAGAGGTTCTATGAAATGATGTTGGAGATGGAAGATGAAGAGAAGACATAGATGTACAACACCCTTCAACAAAACCAGCCATGCAAGATGTGTCAACGATCATCCAAAGGAATTGTGGTCAAAGTTTCAAACAAGCACCTCTGTATGGAATGTTGATGTGGAATATGAAGTATTGACAGTGAATGTATGACAATTATTTCACAACATTTTTTTATAGAACGTATTCGTATGTACTGTAGGTTCTCTTCATTGTATCAGATAGCCTAGCTGAAAATATGAAAATAACTCGCAAACACAGCAAACAAACATTCTCATAGATAAGTATTTTCCTTACTGATCAGGCTTTTGTCCCATGATTATTCCATTGTGTTGGTCAGTGACCCCACTTTGAAGTGGTTTGACTTACAGTGTATTGTTTGGTAAGTATATACGCATGCAAACACACCACTCATAAGTTTATTGTATTAGTCTCTGTGTTTGAGTGAGTTGATGTCCTCTCCGGACTGTGGTAACACTGCAATCAGTCTGAGAAGCTGGGACACAAGCCAGGGCAGGGTGCAGTCGTCATGCTCGACCTCTTACCTGTTCCAGAGAGTATTCATCGTCATCGTACCCTGCCCGCGACCTGGAGGGAAGCTCCTCACACATGGGTACAGTTTCACTTTCACTTTCTGGTCTGTCATAAATGCCATAATCCCCAAGACTTTCACTACCCGATGAGAAGCGCTTCTGTTCATCCACCCGTAGGAAAGGGCTCCCTTTGAGGAAGCCTGTTTCCGGGGTGCTGCCGAAGGGGGTTGGGGACGGAGGCTCTTCGATGTGGTAGAGGACCTCAGGTTCCTCTGGCTCCAGATCCTCTGGCTCTGAGAAGTCTGACAAGTCATCTTTGCAGTCAAAGAACTCCAGGTCTGAGTATTCCTGGGAGGAATCTGATTGGATATCTGGTCCAAATGCAGAGAGTGATTTCTCAAATTCGCCGAGCACTCGCTTAAAGTCTGGGGAGAATTCAAAAGCTTCTGCGGCTCCAGGTGTAGCAGACTTGGAAGCGGACTCAAGAACCTTCAGGGTGGTGGTTGTGACCTCACTCTTATCTGATAGAGAGTCAATGAAGACTGGAGAAACTGGACTCATATCAGTGGGAGACACCTGGCTACACTCAGAGACTCCCAGAGACTGGCGTCCGGAAAACACAGCCTCGTAATCTGGTGGCACCAGGAATTGGCTTGACATCGGCGAACATAACTCACCTGATTGAGTCTGCTCAAATTCCTCTTGTGTAAATTCACTCCAGTCACAGAATTCCTGACTGGCAGAGTCGGGTTCCTTTAGTTTAGGTGTCACTGCTCTATGGGTAGTGAAGGGGTCTTGTTCACTGATCTGCAATGGAGTTGATATCAGAGGTTTGTAGCGTGTGGCTGTCTTAGATGCCAGTCCTGATACACTGGTTTCTTGACTGAAGGCTGGAACTGCCTTTTGTTCATGTAAAGTACTTTCCATTATCATGGTAGACTCTAATTTGTTTTGCATCTTTCCATAACCCGTCTGCAACAGTATTTCCTTGGCAGTTTGAGACGGAGCCTAGAAATAACATGGATTACTGAAATGTGTTGTTACAGCAAGTCAGTTGGCATGCACCGCTGACATCCCGTCAACAAACTGCGTAACACTAACAGAGTACTAGATCTTGTTAGTAATTTTCTTCCACAACATCATGTGACACTTAAATCACTGCAAGAACAAAATGATGAAACAAACCATTGGAGAACAAACCATGCAATTCTAAACGCCAACATCTTAGTGCCAGACGAAGTTACCGTAATGAGATTGTGCTTGTTCACAAACTGTTAATTACATCTCAAATGAGACAAAATTGGTTAGTTACATCACCCACCATCCAAGTGCATTGTGATCGCACAAACATTCCCTAGATACACTCCATTTCGCTAAACACATTGCTGAATCCACACATCCATTTACACCACACAGTGTTATTGTCATCCTCCATTAGAATGGGAGTTATTCCATTATATCATGGCACGTGCAAGTCAGCTTCGTCATGCTCTCTCTCTCTTACCCTCCGTGGGCCTTCCTGGGTCTTTATTGAATCAGCACTGAGGCGCAGGACCTCTACTTCTTCCTCTCTTCTGTCCTGGACCTTCACTGGTTGTTGCTTTACTGGGACGTCTCTCTGGACCTTTTTGACGTCTTCCAAACCAATAGTGGCTTGGGGAGTTGGGATGGTTTCAGCATGCTCTGAACAATGCTTTGTCTGTGTCCATTCCGTAGATGTAGTAACCATTTCTGCTACTAGTCCAATTACCCTTGGTAAGCCTTGATCTGTTGTGGTCATTTGTCCCTGCTCTATTTCAAATTCACTAGCTGGGACTGAAAACAGAGTGACACCCAAGGTATTTTCTTTGGGTGACAATGGGACACGCTCAGATGTTAAAACAGTTGTCACATGACTCAACGTACCTGCTTTAAATGTCATTGTTTCTGTACCTGTAATAACTAAACTTAACTCTTCATCTGATGCACCAGATTCAGGAGACGATTGCCTTCCACAGACATCGGCCCAATAATCTAGAGGTAACGCTACGAATACAGTGTCTGATGACACTGATTCAGGTGAAGACGTTCTATCACCAAGGGGCTCCATGAAGTACTGAGATAATATCCTCATAAACTCAGGCACTGGTGAGTCAGGCGATAGCCGTCTATTCCTTCCGACTGATTCTAGGGAATCAGGTGAGGATGGCCTACTCTCTAAATCTGATTGTGATATGACCATTAGCTCATACTCAGAGTCAGAAGCCATTGATTCAGGTGATGATGACCTGTGTTCTATTGTGGCATACTCCATATTACATGAATCCATATGTGATACACCTGATATTGTATACTGAGGGATGGGTGAGTCTGGAGAAAGAGACCTGTTGTCATTAATCTCATGCATTGATTCAGGTGAAGATGATCTAACGTCAACCAATGACATCGCTGATTCTAGAGACATGGGTCTGTATTCAGCTGACTCAGGGGATAGCGGTCTATCCTTCTCAACTTGTTTCTCTAATAACACAGATTCAGGTGATGATATTCCAACATCTGCCTTTAACATTAATGTTGCAGGTGACATGGGTTGGTAGTCAGGCAAAGACTCAGGGGAGAGAGGTCTTTCCTCTGTATCTGATACAGACACTATGACCCATTCATCTTCAGAGTCAGATTTGGAGTGAGGGGAAACTAAACTGTGACCTGTTTCAAATGCATACTCACACACTACTTCTACTGCCGGTGATTCAGGTACAACTATATCAGATATGATTGGAACACTCTCAGTTGGAGCTACATCGTTGGCTGTTTCCATGGTCGTTTCTGAAGGTTCCACATGTAGACCAGGTACAGCTTCTGAGCTGACCTCAGTGCTACCTTCACGTTCCTCTGGAGAAGTCTGTATAGGCTCTATACTCTCAGTCAAAGCTACATCGTGATCCATCTTGGCTGTTTCGGTGGTCGTTTCTGAAGGTACCACTTGTGGACCAGGTACAGCTTCTGGACTGACCTCAGTGCTACCTCGAGCAACTTTTTCCTCACCAGGAGGAGTCTCTACATACGCTTCACTACTCCCGGTAAACTCCAAGAAGCCTGTTTTACTCAAGAAGGTTTCTCCAACATATTGGGGGTCATGTATTTGAGAGCTAAGCTTCCAAAGCTCTGCATCGTACACAAGATTGTATTCTTCCACCATCATGGTTGTTCCAGGTACAGGTGAACCAGCCATAGGTTTCTGGTCTGTTTCTTTACGTGCCAATATTTCTGATGGTGATACACGCTCAGGAATGAGACTTTTAGATGACAACTCTGTTTCCCCACAGTTTGATTCAATTGATTTAGGGGACAATTGTGTGGGTTCAGTAGCAAAATACTCAGCAGTTGATATCAAGTGTTCCGAATCCGACAACACTGATCCAGTGGAGGATAATTCCCTTATTGATCCAGATTTTGGTAACGCCTCCCTATAATCAGGTACGGTAGCCTCGGGTGTTAGTGGTCTATGTTCATCAACTGATGCCACTGATTCAGGCATTATTGCTCTTTTGTCAGGCCAGGATTGGTCCGAATATACCAACTTAAATTCCATGTCTGATGTTATTGAGTCTGTGGATGAAGACCTATATCCTGTTTCTACTGTGGTAGACCCAAGTGTGATCTGTGTAATTTGTGTAATTGGTGACTCTGGTGTCAAAGACCTATGTTCATCCACTGATGCTAGTGATTCAGGTGAGACTGGTCTCACCTCATCAAATAAGGACTCAGAAATGACTGGTGCATATTCAATATCTGAAGCAACTGGTTCGGATGACGATGACCTGTACCCAATGTTTGAAATAGCAGATTCAGGTAGCATCTGTCTAAACTGAGGTACGGGTGAGTCAGGAGCCAGTGCCCTGCATTCATCTATAGATGCTATTGATTCAGGCGATGAGCATCTATCCTGAAGAAGAATTGAGGCAACTAAGAACGACTCCATTTCAGATTCCATATCTGACCATATTGATTCAGGCGATGCTGATCTATTCCATGTCACTAGTGTGGTAGTTTCATACTGTGTGTACTGGGGTACCGGCGAGTCTGGTGACAGAGCTCTAAACTCATCTACTGATGCCGTTGAATCGGGACTGTCTGGTCTATCTTCAATCTCAGAAATCAAAGGAGCGTATTCTGTTTCAGATTCTGTTTCATAATATGCCAACGATTCAGGGGATGAGGACCTATATCCAATCATTGAAACGATAGACTCTCGTAATGCCCGTCTAAACTCAGGTATGGGGGAATCCGGAGACAGACACCTGTACTCATCCACTGATGCTGTAGTTTCAGGGGATGATGATCTGGTGTCTGTCAGTAGCATGACTGATTCAGGAGACATGGTTCTATACTCTGATAAAGACTCAGGTGATAGTGGTCTTTCCTCTGTATCTGATACTATTGACTCAGGTGAGTCTGGTCTTGATTCAATAAAGAATGGCTCAGAAATTAAAGGTGCATATTCAATATCTGAAGTCACTGATTCAGGTGATGAGGATCCATATCCAACAGAATATGTAACAGATTCAGGTAATTCTTGTCTAAACTGAGGTGTGGGTGAGTCAGGAGACAGGGGCCTGTATTCATCTATAGATGCTATTGAGTCAGGAGAGTCTGGTCTCTGCCAAAAGGCAAAAGCCTCAGATAGTATATACTCAATATCTTCTGAAGTCACTGAATCGGGTGACGATGGTCTGCTTACTGACATAAATATGGTTGGTTCTGGGAAATATTGTAAGTATTGTGGTAGAGGAGAGTCTGGAGACAGACACCTGTCCTCATCAACTGATGCTGTAGATTCAGGGGAGTCTGGTCTCTGCCAAAACGCAAAAGCCTCAGATAGTATATATTCAGTTTCTGAAGTCCCTGAAGTCACTGATTCCGGTGAGGATGACCTGTCTCCAAGAACAGACATAACAGATTCAGGTAACATCTGTCCAAACTGAGGTGTGGGTGAGTCAGAAGACAGTGCCCTGTATTCATCTATAGATGCTATTGAATCAGGTGATGAGGGTCTATCTTTTTCTGAGAAGATTGTCGAAAAGATGTCCGAAAGCTCACATTGGTTTTCTGACCATACTGATGTTAGTGATCGTGGTCTATCGTCATAGAATAACGACATCAAGGGTATAGTCCATGATTCAATATCTGAGCACATTGATTCAGGTGAAGGTGACCTGTCTCCAATACAATATATAACTGATTCAGGTAATGACTGTCTAAACTCAGGGATAGGTGAGTCCGGTGAAAGTGGCCTGTATTCATCAACTGATGCTACTGATTCAGGTGATGAGGGTCTACCTCTCTCTGAAATGCTCTGTGATGCTGACCTGTATCCATTAGCAGATGTAACAAATTCAGGTAACATCTGTCTAAACTGAGGTATGGGTGAGTCAGGAGACAGTGCCCTGTATTCATCTATAGATGCTATTGAGTCAGGAGATGAGGGTCTATCCTCAAAAAGCATTGAGGCATCTAAGAATAACTCCATTTCAGGTTCCATATTTGAGCATATTGATGCAGGTGATGATGGTCTACTTCCTGCCATAAACAGAGTTGGTTCTGGGTAATATTGTAAGTATTGTGGTAGAGGAGAGTCTGGAGACAGACACCTGTACTCATCAACTGATGCTGTAGATTCAGGTGAGTCTGGTCTCTGCCAAAAGGAAAAAACCTCAGATAGTATTCCTTTGGTTTCTGAAGTCACTGAAGTTACTGATTCAGGCGATGAGGATCTATATCCAAGAACAGATTCAGGTATCACCTGTCTAAACTGAGGTATAGGAGAGTCAGGGGATAGTGGTCTATGTTCATTGACAGATCCTAGAGATTCAGGAGAGGACGATCTAGTGTCAATACCCAGAACTATTGAATATTTTGGGTCAACGATTTCAGCGTCCGCGTCAGATACTGATTCAGATGACAATGATCTATGATAGGATTGAGCAGTTTCAAGGAAAAATAGTGAATATTGGAGTATGGGGGAATCCGGGGATAAAGATTGACATGCTTTCAATGACTTCACTGACTCTGCGGAATCTGATCTCAAAACAGTCTTTATCTTAACTGACTCATGTGAGAGAGGCCTATATTCAGATTCAGAATCAGGTGAAAGTGGTCTTTCCTCAGTAGATGTACTTTGACTTTCTCTTTCTGATGTCTGCACATACTCTATGATATTGTCAGCATACTCAAATATACCAGTTTTAGGGGTTTCCCCTACATACTGGGGGTCATGAATTGGAGAGATCAGCTTCCAAAGCTCTGCATCGTACTTAAGTTTGTAAACTGGGACTCGTATGACTGATGGAGGGACATGTATTCCTTCTTCAGATACTGTTATTGGTGACACAGATGGTTCTTTTGGAGTTTGGCCTAAATCAGGTACTGACAGTCCTTTCTGAGCTTCAGGTTTACTAGATTCAGGAAATAATTGGGCTGTGGAGTCAAATATTATTGGTGGACTTTCAGGGACTTCTACACCTGATTCAGTTGCCGTTATTGGTGACACACAAAGTACCATGTCTTGGTCTTTTGAAAGTGAGCTATGCTCACTGACTGATCCAGTTGACTCAGGTGATAAGGGTCTACCTTCAATAGCTACAAATCTTGACTCAAATATCTCTGAAACCTCATCATCTGATAACGATTCAGGTGATGATGATCTATGGTGAAACTGAACAGCTTCACAGAACAATGGTGAATATTTGGGTATGGGGGAATCTGGTGACAATGATCTATTTTCATTCACTGTTCCTGTAGATGCAGGAGATGTTGTTTCAATATCCTTCAACAGCATCAGGGATGAAGATGACATGGGTCTATACTCTGACAATGACTCTGGTGATAGTGGCTTAGAGTCACACTCCTCAGCCGGAGAATCTATTGATAAAGATTTACGTTCAGGTTCCGATGTCTCCTCATTCTCTATTCTTTGTCCAGCATACTCAAACACACCTGTTTTACTACAGTAGGTTTCTCCTACATATTGTGGGTCATTTATTTGAGAGATAAGCTTCCAAAGCTCTGCATCATACACAAGTCTGTACTCTGGCACTAGTATTGCTGATGGAAGGACATGTATACCTGATTCAGATACTGTTATCGGTGACACAGATGGTGATACAGATGAGGTTTGAGCCAAGTCAGGTACTGCTAGTCCTTTTTGAGGTTCAGGTTGACTAAATTCAAATAATAGTGCAGTTGAGGACTCGGTTAATATTGGTGGACTTTCAGCGACATTAATACCTGATTCAGTTACAGTTATTGGTGACACGCATAGTACCATGTCTTGATCTTCTGGAGGTTGAGCTACATCACCAGTGGCTGATAGACCTTCATGAGGTTCAGGTTTATTAGATTCCAGAAAGGGTGGAGCTGTGTACTTGAATATGATTGGTGGACTTTCAGGGACATTTACACCTGATTCAGTTACAGTTATTGGTGACATGCATAGTACCATGTGTTGGTCTTCTGAAGGTTGAGCTACATCAGGTACTGATAGTCCTTTGTGAGTTGTTGGTTTAGTAGATTCGGGTATTGCTGGTTTAGGTGCAGTTACGACTTCTGCAAGTTTCATTGGAGGTGGGTTTGTAGAAGGTAATACTGACTCAGATAATTGTATTTCAGCAGGAATTTCGGTCTCTGATTCAGATGCCGGATCAGTTTTGGCGGACTTTGATTGAGTTTTGGAGAGTTTTGTTTTGCCCTTTGCAGTGGACTGCTGTATATCTAGATGTATATTTTGCATGCCTGTTGAAAGAGCAGGTTCTGACATTACAAGGTTAGGTTTAATGGCTTCAAATGATTCTGCTGCCAATTGTAATTTTTCTGGAACAAGTGTCTCAGATTTGGGCAACTTTGCTTTAGTCACGGATGGAGAAACAAGGGGTTTAGGGGATTCCGATTTGGTCAATGCTGGATACATGATCTCCAGCGATATTGGAACATATTCAGTGTCTGACGATACTGATTCAGGTGAATCTGATCTATGCGCTGCAGCTATAGACTCCAGCGACATTGGACCATATTCAGTGTCTGACGATACTGATTCAGGTGAATCTGATCTATGCGCTGCAGCTATAGACTCCAGCGACATTGGACCATATTCAGTGTCTGACGATTCTGATTCAGGTGAATCTGATCTATAATCAACAATAGAGTCTGGTAATAAGTGTCTAAACTGAGGTATAAGTGAGTCAGGTGATAACGCTCTGTATTCATCTATTGATGCTATTGATTCAGGTGATGAAGGTCTATCCTTATAAAGTAATGAAAGTAAGGGTGCAGTTTCATAATCTACATCTGAAAATATAGATTCAGATGATGATGATCTACAAAATGTCACTAAAGCAATGGGATCAGATTGCCAAAATTGTGGAATTGGTGAATCTGGAGACAGAGATCTATGTTCATCTACTGATCCTGTAGACTCAGGTGAGTCTGGTCTCTGCCAAAAGGCAAAAGCCTCCAATAGTATACATCCAGTTTCTGAAGTCACTGAAGTCTCTGATTCAGGTGAGAATGACCTGTATCCTGCAATGGAGATAATCGATTCAGGTATCACCTGTCTAAACTCAGGTACAGGAGAGTCAGGGGATAGTGGTCTATGTTCATTGACTGACCCTATAGATTCAGGTGATGATGCCCTCTTCTGTAAATACTCTTCAGGGGATAGTGGTCTATCTGATGGAAAAAGACACTTCACTGTTTCTAGAATTACTGATTCAGGAGACGATGCTCTGTCTTCAGTTTCATAAATTACAGATTCAGGTGAAATGGATCGACCATAACTACGTTCACTGCCTGGAGATATCGCTCTGGTAAACTCTCCCTTGTTTGGAACCATATGTGTCAATGGCCTGTCTTCTGCTTCTGCTAGCCTTAGGAACATTTGTCCATGGGCATAAGCAGGTAATTTTGCAGTTTCCCATTCAATCTCAGGGGGCGGTAGAGGAGACATTGGTCTAAAATGAGGTATGGGCGAGTCAGGCAAAAGAAGACTAAGTTCAGTAACGGATGACAGTGATTCAGGGGATGAGGCTCTACTCTCAGTCAACAGTATGGATGAATCAGGTGTTGACGGGCGATACTCGGGTATAGGTGAGTCAGGTGATTGGAACCCAGACCTATCATCTGAAGTCAATGACTCTGGCGAAGACGATCGATCATGCATTGAAACTACAAATTTAGTAGCATACTCAGACCCTAAGTCAGGGGATGAAGACCTTTTTTCGGTTTCGGAGGCTATATATTCTGGCACCAAAGGCATGGATGACTCTGACAAGACTGTATCAAAGGCTTCCTCCTGACTTGAAGGCTTATGTTGAGTGATAGGTAAGGTTATCTCAAAGCTGTACTCTTCCCCCGGACTGGAGTCAGTCACTGGAGGAGCTGACACCTCTCCTGGGGGCTCAGCAGTTGAGTCATGTGACATCTGGATTAATGCAGTGCTGACAATGGATTTTACTTTAACCGACTCCGAAATGAGTGTGGTTCTTGACACGTCTGATGATGTTTGAGCTTCTGTCTGGGATTCCTTACCCACCTCAAAGGTGATAGACTCTGGGGTCATGGGACTGATATCTACAGGTCTGACATGAAGCTCAGTGGAGATAGCGTCTTGGTCTAGAGTAGCCTGGTCTACATCAATCAAAGGCATGGAGGTAGAGGAATCCTCTGCATAAACCGGGCTGGCTCTGTAAGTTCCCGCTACTTCATCCAATTCCATTGGTGTTTTCCTGGACTCTTTACTAGTTGACTTCTCTACATACCCAAACAGGACTTTGTAAAGTCGGTGTGACACCTCGTCAATATGATCCTTTGAGAATATCTTGCATGTCTCTTTGGGTCGTACCACCTCAGAAGACTGAGGCAGCTGAGTGGACTGTGGTACATTCATAGGCTCGGCTGTAAAACTGATGTTCTCTGTGACCCGTTCAGTTGTCATAGTGACAAAGTTGGTGGAGAGGTAAGCGTAGTCCTCTGAGGTTTGCTTTAGCTCCACAGACAGCTCACTGAAGTCTGGCTCGGCCAGGTCACATTCAGTCAGACTGTCCCCGAAGTCGGTCATGGAGAACGGACGGCTCTCACAGACACGCTTACGACTTTTAGTGGGTGACTCTTGGTGTCTCGTTGGCGACAACAACCATTTGTTGTCGCTTTCAGCCTGGGGGTGCTGGGTTGACCCCTCGCCCCACTCTGCACCCCCCTGTGCCCCCTCCTCAGAATGCTTGACAGATAGAGAGGGTGAGGGGGGAGGGGTGGGCCCTTTGTAGACAGGATCTAGGATGTGAGAGGTGAGCTGGTAGGGGGAGGTGCGGAACAAGGTGAAGAAGGGACTTACTTGTTTGAAAGTGCCCATATGTAGTGACCCAGCCTTCTCCGGTCCAGTATGTGATGTACCGTCCACAGAACTGAGGAACAAAAAAATAACGAGGTCAAACATCTAATCACCTTTGAAGTCTCCCAAGTTTCTCTTTCTGTCAGTCTCTCTCTCTCTTTCTCTCTCTCTATCTCTCTCTCTCTCATTCTCTCTTTCTGTCAGTCTCTCTCTCTCTCTCTCTCTCTCTCTCTCTCGCCTTCTCTCTTTCTGTCAGTCTCTCTCTCTCTTTCTCTCTTTCTGTCAGTGTCTCTCTCTCTCTCTCTTTCTCTCTTTCTGTCAGTCTCTTTCTCTCTCTTTCTGTCAGTCTCTCTCTTTCTTTCTCTCTCTCTCGCGCGCTCTCTCTCTCTCTCGCTCTCTCTCGCTCTCTCTCTCGCTCTCTACATCACAGCTTATTACTATTTATTTTAACAATGCAAATCAAGATCTTAATTAACTGTTTGTTTCTACAACCATCCAACATGTATGTACCAGTAAACTCTCCAAAACAATATAAGATCTCCTTACCATACCAATTTCTCTTTCACTCAATACAATTCAATACAATTCATCCCCCTTGGCATTTTTCCTATTTTGTTGCATTACAACCTGTAATTTAAATAGATTTTTATTTGGATTTCATGTAAATGACATACACAAAATAGTCCAAATTGGTGAAGTGAAATGAAAAAAATAACTTATTTCAAAAAAGTATATAAAATAAATAACGAAAAGTGGTGCGTGCATATGTATTCACCCCTTTTGCTATGAAGCCCCTAAATAAAATCTGGTGCAACCAATTCCCTTCAGAAGTCACATAATTAGTTAAATAAAGTCCACCTGTGTGCAATCTAAGTGTCACATGATCTCAGTATATATACACCTGTTCTGAAAGGCCCCAGAGTCTGCAACACCACTAAGCAAGGGGCACCACCAAGCAAGCGGCACCATGAAGACCAAGGAGATCTACAAACAGGTCAGGGACAAAGTTGTGGAGAATTACAGATCAGGGTTGGGTTATAAAAAAATATCAGAAACTTTGAACATCCCATTATTAAAAAATGGAAAGAATATGGCACCCCAACAAACCTGCCAAGAGAGGGCCGCCCACCAAAACTCACGGACCAGGCAAGGAGGGCATTAATCAGAGAGGCAACAAAGAGACCAAAGATAACCCTGAAGGAGCTGCAAAGCTCCACAGCGGAGATTGGAGTATCTGTCCATAGGACCACTTTAAGCCGTACACTCCACAGAGCTGGGCTTTACGGAAGAGTGGCCAGAAAAAAGCCATTGCTTAAAGAAAAAAATAAGCAAACACGTTTGGTGTTCGCCAAAAGGCATGTAGGAGACTCCCCAAACATATGGAAGAAGGTACTCTGGTCAGATGAGACTAAAAATGAGCTTTTTGGCCATCAAGGAAAACGCTATGTCTGGCGCAAACCCAACACCTCTCATCACCCCGAGAACACCATCCCCACAGTGAAGCATGGTGGTGGCAGCATCATGCTGTGGGGATGTTTTTCATCGGCAGGGACTGGGAAACTGGTCAGAATTGAAGGAATGATGGATGGCGCTAAATACAGGGAAATTCTTGAGGGAAACCTGTTTCAGTCTTCCAGAGATTTGAGACTGGGACGGAGGTTCACCTTCCAGCAGGACAATGACCCTAAGCATACTGCTAAAGCAATACTCAAGTGGTTTAAGGGGAAACATTTAAACATCTTGGAATGGCCTAGTCAAAGCCCAGACCTCAATCCAATTGAGAATCTGTGGTATGACTTAAAGATTGCTGTACACCAGCGGAACCCATCCAACTTGAAGGAGCTGGAGCAGTTTTGCCTTGAAGAATGGGCAAAAATCCCAGTGCCAAGCTAGAGACATACCCCAAGAGACTTGCAGCTGTAATTGCTGCAAAAGGTTTCTCTACAAAGTATTGACTTTGGGGGGGTGAATAGTTATGCACGCTCAAGTTATTTTCTTTTGGTCTTACTTCTTGTTTGTTTCACAAGAAAAAATATTTTGCATCTTCAAAGTGGTAGGCATGTTGTGTAAATCAAATGATACAAACCCCCCCAAAATCCATTTTAATTCCAGGTTGTATGGCAACAAAAGAGGAAAAATGCGAAGGGGGGTGAATACTTTCGCAAGCCACTGTACATCACTGTTATACTGTCTGACTGACTTACTGTGTTGAATCCATCTCTTTCTGCAGCTTCTCCTTCTGGGCGTGTCTCAGGAGGCCTGTTACTGATGCGTCTGTGTCCACCTGCCCTGACGTCTCGTGAAGTGACGCCATGCTGGAGGAGAGATCCTCCTCTGACACCACGAGGGGCCCCTGCCTGGACCCTGGCCCACTGGGGGTGCTGTCTGTACGCCTGCCTGGCTGGGGACTGTCTCTGTCCTCATGGAGGCCAGAGAAACCTGGACAGGCATAGATATGGACATCGTTACTTACCTGTGATCTCTCTGGCATAGTTAAAAAATGGTGGTTCAGAAAAGATGACATGAGGTTTACTGTCTCATGACAGTAAACATAGGACATTTCCATTTAGCTTGTTAATATACTGCACTGTACCTTCACTGTGATCCAGTGCAATGGTCCTCTCAATCTCTGCATAGGTGCGTGATGATGTGTCCTCCTGGGTGGACTTGACGATCTTGGTTTCGATGAGGTGGACAATGTCCATTCTGTTGATTTTGGTTAGTCTTTTGATCAGTGATGTTTCTGTGGAAAGAAATCATGACAAAATAACAAAAGGTCAAAACAGTAAATAAAGCCACTATGAAAAATATGAAAATGATCAATAATAAATATGACAAATATTCTAAATGTCGATGAATATTCAGAATACAATAACGGGTAGATCAACGTACCTGTGCCATGTTTCCCCTCCCTGTCAGTCCAGAGCTTCAGCAGGGCGTGGCTTTGGTCCTGTAGTGAGTTGGGGTTCTCAATCCTTATCAGATTGACCTTCTCCTCACTGAACTCCAGTTCTCGAGCCAGCTCTGGAAAACACACCCGAAAATAGACAGATATTATGATGTGATTTTAAAAAGGATTGATGGAAATCCAATACTGGAAACATCTGGCTGATCAGCTAAAATATGTTTTTTTTAGAGAATAGCATCCAAAGACACCTATAGGACTTTTTTTTTTCTCCCCAAATTCGTGATATCCAATTGCAATCCAATTACGATCTTGTCTCATCGCTGTAACTCCCCAACGGGCTCGGGAGAGGCGAGGGTCGAGTCATACGTCCTCCGAAACATGACCCACCAAACCGCTCTCCTTAACACCCACCTGCTTAACCCGGAAGCCAGCTGCACCAATGTGTCGGAGGAAACACCGTTCAACTGACAACCGAAGTCAGCCTGCGGGCACCCGGCCCACCACAAGGAGTCGCTAGAGCGCGGTGAGCCAAGTAAAGCCCCCCTGGCCAAATCCTCCCTTAACCCGGACGACGCTGGGCCAATTGTGCGCCGCCCTATGGGACTCCCGGTCACGGCCGGTTGTGACACAGCCTGGGATTTAACCCGGGGCTGTAGTGATGCCTCAAGCACTGTGATGCAGTGCCTTAGACCGCTGTGCCACTCGGGATGCCCTATAGGACATTTTTCAGTGTTAACTATGCAATGTTAATGTTAACAGTCTTCAAAACCACTGGGAAGTGATTATCGTCTCTGACACTGAGTGCCGACATGCCTGGCGTTCCACTCACCCATCCAACTGAAGCCCAGGTGGTCGGCTATTATTTCCAACATTTCCTCTTTCCTCTCGGCTTCATCCTGGGGATGTACTGTAAATGCCACCACAACAGCAGGAGAGCCGAGAGTGGATAGGCAGCACAAGGATGGACAAGCAAAGTCACATTCACGTTTAGAAGAAAACGTTATCTTCAACTGAGCACTTGGCTTTCTATTGCTCTATGGTGCTACAATGTTAGCTATTTGGAGGTATGTGTGGATAATTAACAGTAACTGCAACTGACGTGTATTTGGTGTATAGCTTCTCATTACAGTATAATGTTGGTTTATAGTGTGGCAGTACCATAAAAGTGATCATCATTGCCATTTTCAGGAACACGAATGAAAATATACAGTATTGAAAGTAAATTGCAGAAGTTCAACAGCAACAACATTGTAACAGCTCAGGACAAATGAAATTGGTTTCTTCTTTCATTTTATGTAATTCAGCTTTACTCCTACAGCCTAATTTGGTTCAAAAAATATATTTGATACTAAATCTGACTATGACAAATTATGTCAGTGACATTAAACTAAAACTGATCCTTCATTCCTTCAATTATTTGAATTCTTTAATTGATTCCCTGACTTAAAAAATGCCTGCCAATCTTGAGATTTGTAGAACACATACAAGGAAAAGAGACACGACCACAAACACAAGACAGAAGCAACCACAAAGAGTCTTTAGTTACACATCGCCTTAGCTACAAGACACAGAGAAGCGTCACCTTTTATGGCAACGCACACGAAAGACAGAATGAGCCCCTTAAGGAGGGGGGGTGTACCTTGACTTCTGAATGCATCGTCGGGAATCCGTTGCATCTGCGTGTCAACAGGATCATCCCACAGGGGTCTAATGGGATAGATATCTCCGGAAGCAGGGAACTGCATTTCGGGAAAAGTCTCCCTCTCTATGACAGAGGGGTCTATGCCGCTGCTCTTGTCATCCGAGACGGCGGCAGCCTCCTGTTTTTTGTCTTTCTCGTCCTGAGGAAATCTCTCAACTAGCTTTGCAACTTTGTCGCTAATCTCATCGACAAACTCTATAGACTTCTTGCGTGGCTCGCTTTTGTCTTTGGCGGTGGTGGAAGTGTGAGATGTCTGACCGAGCTTGCCTCTAACTGGCAGCCTGGATTGGAAACCGGAGCCCGACTTTGGCTTGGTGGAGTAGTCATCGCTCATGGGACGACCCAGGTCCTTTTTAGCAGATGTCTTGTCTGCCTCACAGAAGCTCTTGGCTTTGGAAGACGATGTCTTGGTTTTGGGTACAGCAGAGGGACCTGTATCTGTCTCAGACTTTCTCCTCAAGTCCTTTTTTACTGGGACCTTGAGCTTTGCATCCTGGGATGACTCAGTACATTTAACTGATGGCTCAGGCTTGACAGGGCTAGCCTTGCCCTTGACAGGTATTCTCGATTTGGACTCTAAAGAGGGAGTCTCTTTTTTAGGATTAGCTGAAGAGGGGGATGCAGGGGATGTAAAGGAGGAAGCAGTTTTAACCTGACTTTGGGGGCCAGCCTTGGCTGGGGTTTTAGTTGGGATCATTTGAACTTTTTCAGTAGAAGTTGGGGTTTTGGCCTTTTCTGTGGTTTTGGGGAGTTCTATGACCGAATGCTGCTCCTCTGGAGAGGAGTCAGAGGACTCTTGGTCCTGTTCAGGGTACACCGATCGAGTGACAGTGGTTACCGCTGTCTCAACATTTGTTATCATTGGATTGAGGGAACTAGTTTCCACCTCTAGGGGGGTCTCCTCTACAATGATGTCTGGTTTCACCTCTACAGCTTCAGCAGACACTGGAGATACTAGGTCTTTGTCTTTCTTAGTGGTCTTAGCTGAGGCGGAAAGACCCATTCTAGGGATTCTAGACTTAGAAGCATCTGATTTTGAGGGGGAGGCTGCTGCTGCTGCTTCACTACCTTTCTGATCGTCCTCTGTCGAGGCACGGTGTGGGGAATCTGAAGCATCTTTCGCCTGTTCCTCGTCTTCCTCCACTTGTATTTGCAGAGTCAGGTTGAGCCCCACTTCACTTTCTGTTTGGACTCCTCTATCTCCTGGCTCATCTCTGACCTGTTCAGCTAGCGCCTCCTCTAGCGGCTGCTCGCCTATCTGGAAGAAGGCAAAGCCCTCATCCTCATAGCTCCGTTTGGTCATGTCAATAGCTCCGCTCCGGGTCATCTCAAAAAGCTTCCCCTCTTGGAAGAGGAATGGATTGGGCTCGCTGGTTGGCGTGCTTTCCTCCGTGGGGCTCCTTCCTGGGGTGGTGTCCGGGGTTGCCCCCTGGGACTGCCGGTCCACAATCAGACCCAGGATCTTCTGCTCTTCCTCTTTGACGCGGGCCGCAAAAGCATCATCGTCTTCGCGCATGGCACTCCAAGGGTCTGCCTCCTCTCTGGCGGTTACGCCCTTCGACTCAGTTCTGGGAGGTTCCTCTTCCTCATCGTCTTCCTCTGTGTCATCATAGATACAGATCTCGGGTTTGAATGTTTCCCTCACTTGTCCAATGACAGCAGTGGAGGACGTTTCTACCTCAGGGGCTCCTGAGTGCCTCCTGTGATCTCCTTTCACTTCGTCAGTTATATTACTCTCTATCTGACAGGGAGCTTTTACAGCAGCTGTCTGCAGACTGCCTGCATCTGCTTCTTTCCCTTCCCCATCATCCTCCTTGCTTTCCCTTGATTTCCTCAAGCTTTCCTCCTTCTGCTCATCTGTTATGTTTGCAGCCCCCTCAGAGCTGGAAGACATGGTAACCGTTTTAGCTAAACTGTCTTCCGTGTCATCCGTGTCTTTGCGTGACTGAACTGATTGTGGGAGTTGCTGCTCTGAGACAGATTGAGGTCCCCCCACTGCTACCGTTGTAGCTGTACTCTTGGCCTCTGTGTGGTGGATTCCTTCATGCACACCTGCTGGAAAAGGAGAGGGAGGTTGTACTTTAATAAGGGATTCAACAGAAAGAGCTAACTCTGAGGTCTCCTTGGCCCTAGTGAACCCACTCTCATTTGCGGACTCTAGTTCAACTGTTTTGATGCTATCATCCCCTGCTTTGTCACCTGCTAAGGCACTGATATATTTTCTAGAGTTATTTTTGGTTCTGGTGTCCTGGTCCATTTCCTCAAATGTTTTTATTTTGGCTGACATTTTAAACATCTTGTCCTCTGGGGTGAATTTCCTCTGTGCTTCTGCCTCATCGTCATCTTCCTCTGAGGATTCGTGGATGACAGCTGGTATGGACATCACAGATAGGAACATGTGGTCTGGGGTTTTGGGGTTTACCTCATAACTTACCTCTTCAGAACTAGGGGTGTCGGGGGAGAGGGGACTCTTACCAGAACTTTCCATCTGGGACGAAGTCTGCTCGATACTGTCATCATCGTTGGCACTAGCCTCCTGGTCCCTGAGTAGCCTACTTCGCAACACGTCTGGGGGGAAGTCTGAGGCTTTGGATGGTTCTGGGTGGCTAGAGGACCCACTGGGCTGATCTAGAATGGGTGGGAAGGTTTTTTGCTCTACAGGGCTGCTTTCTAAGGAGTCACAACAGGGGGATTCATTGGTTGGGCTGGGCTCGATGGAGTCTGGGGTCCTATGGGAGGAGTTGTCTTCCATGAGGGGACTACCCTCGTCTAGAGAGTCTCTGTGGCTTATGGTCAAAGATTCGTCGGCTAAGGGACTGAAGGCATCTGGGTCTTTTAAAGGCAATTCTAAGCTTCCTTGACGCTGGGTAGAGGCACTAGAAGCATAGGTTGCAGCTAAAGCTGATGCTAGCTTGTCATCAGGGCTCTCCTCATCACTAAGGAAGCTCTCTAAAGTCTCTGAAACTCTCTTTGTAAGCTTTATCGGTTTAGATGGTTTAGACTCGCCCCTCTGAAAAGATATGGACTCACTCGTGGTGCGGTCATCTGCAGCCTCAGTGGGTGAGACAGGGAGGGTCATTTCCGTTGATGGCTGGTCATCAATGGTCCCCACACCAAAGTCTCCAGACTTGTCCTTAGTTTTCTTGTCACCTTTGACAGCTATAGTAGCAGCTGTTGAGTTTTTAGTGGACTGGTCAGCATTTTTGGGAGAGAGGGAGATACTGTCAGGGCTTGTTCCAGGGGTGGCTAAGCCCTCGTGTTTGAGGCTATCCTCTGAGCTCAGGTGAGGAGGACTACCATCACCCAGGCTGGCACTGGGAGAGTCTGCCACACCCTCATGTTTTAAACTATCAGAGCTATCATAGAGGGAAATATTCAGAAACTCTACGGTTTCAGTTAGGTCTGACGGGGCAGCAGGACTACCCTCTACAGAGGTCTGCTTAAACTGTTGGTACTCTGGATTGTCCTCAAGCTCTGCTTTAATTTCAGCACCAAAGTCTTTGGAGTGCTTTCTGTGTGGGCTAATTTGCTCATCTTTCTCTCTGTGGCGCTCGCCAGGTATGGCGTCCAGTGATACTTCCCGTTCATAACGGATTGTAGTGGCTTTGATGGTGGATTTGGACTGGGTGGGCTGTAATTCTGATTCTGTTATTTCATGCTCTGTAGAGGTGGAGGTTTTGAGCTCGAAAAGTCCAGACTTTGTCTTTGAGGGGTCCTGCCCCTTTTGGAAGGATCGCAAGAGCTCCCTTACTGACATGGTCTCTTGCAGCTTCTCAGACTCAGTTTTGGGGGACTTAGGGGGGCCCTTTTTAGCGGTGTCCTGTTTTGCGGGGCTCTGTTTCAATTTAAGGGTGGTTTCTTCGGCCCTTTGTGGGATTTTGCTCTCCACAGCAACCTTTGAGGTTTTTGTGCTAGTTGGCTTTTGAACCTTCTGCTCTGCCTCCACTTTCTGCTGAAGGGCTTTGACTTTGTCTTTTATGGACCCAATAGGGGTCTCCTCAACTACTGGGGACACAGGTGACACTGGTTTAGGGTCTGTGGGCGCACTTAGGAGAGCATCCCCATCGGTAGATTCCTTTGCCTGTTCCTGGTCTTTTCCTTTCCTCCTGACTGGCTTTTTGAGTTCAACAGCAGGAGTTTTGATTGTAGCTGTTGTTGTTATTGTCATCGTGGTTCTTTTCATGCCTTTGCGCAGGACGACCTCTGTGAATTTCTCTTGGACCACATCCTCCTGAGCCGCTGCACTGGAGCCCTCAGGTACATCCAGGAGATATTCTTTGAGTTCACCAGTCAGGTGTGTGACCATGCCAGACACGTCTTTGATGGCTTTAGGTCTGGGAATCCCTCTGTTGACTCTGACTTCATGGAGAACAGGTTCCTGGGGTTCTAAGGCAGTCATGTTTTTGGCCTCCTCTATCTCACATTCTGAGAGGAGGATCCACTCTTCGTTCATTCTGGCTGCTCTTGCTGCCCCCTCTGCCACCTCACCCTCCAATGTTCCACTCCTGAGTATCTTGCCCACTTTCTCCAAATCCTCTTTGACCTTCTCCATGATTTCAAACGGCTCGCCCTGAACCTCCTCAGCCCCTTTCTCCAGACCGCTCCCTTCCAGAGAACCGGATTTGTCAGTGGAATCCGTGTTTAGGATGGCGGTCATTTTGATCAGGTCTTGTTTCAGTTCAGACACATCGGAGAGGAGGTCCGGATCTCTTTTCTGGACTGTCGTCGACGTAGTGTCTTCGTCATCTTCCATTTTGGCAAGAGGACAATTAAGGAGCAAAAAAAATTTGAAATTGAAATGAAAAGGAGACAGACATTGGAGAATGTGATCAGGACAGGAACAGGAATAGTACAAACTGTCAGGATTCAAAGGGTAAAGCTGGGCCACAGTGACATCTACAGAAGGTATCAAAGGAAGGGACTTTTGATCCACTGGGGTTCTTTGGGGGCAAATACTGCAGCAAAGCAAAAAGCCAACTAAATCATAAAGCTGAGAAGGAAATGAGCAGGAAATAACTTGCTTATACACAGTCAGCACATTCGCGCTCACAACACAAAAGCGAGAACATATCTAAAATAAGTACTCGATCAAACAAATGATGAGCAACAACAGACACCCACAAATCAACAAAAGATAAGGAAACAGGGACACAAACAAAGGGATAACAACATATAGCTAGACAGACATCTCAAGATTGTCTACAGAGAGAAAGAGCAACAAAAAAAATGCAATTTTTTCCAGTGTGCTCTATTGAACAGAACAAACCATGTTGTTCCTCTACTGCTATGGAAAAATAAAGGGGTCTGAACCAGCATCAAACTGGTTACCTGGAAAATAATTTAAAGGTCCAGCGCAGCCGTTTTGATCTTAATATCAAATTATTTCTGGGTAACAATTAAGTACCTTGCTGTGATTGTTTTTAATTACAATTGTCAAAATGTTTAAAAATAAAAATAGCTTCTTAGGAAAGAGTAAATTCTCAAGCTAGGATGTTGCTAGGACTGTCTGCGAGTGGTCTGAGTGAGGAAGGGAAAACGGAAAACTAGCTGTTATTGGCGGAGAGGTTTGGAACTCTCTTTTTGTATTTGTCTATTGTCATTTCACCAGGCAGGCCATAAGTCCATCCCACCAAAACAGGCTGACATTTCAGGCGGTCTTTTCAAATAGCCCTTTATACTAAAAGGGCATTATCAAAACTTTCACAATTCCACAGTATTATTCCAACCTCATAGTGTGGAAATATCTATAAAACACAGGAAAATCACATTTTTGACTGCACTGGGCCTTTAAGGAAATTAATCATTGATTTAAGGGAATGTGGTCCTTTTGGAGGACTGTATCCATTCCCTATACTAACTTTAGTCTAGCTAAATAAACTTTTTGAAACATAACTGAGGAGAAAAGTTAAAATCATAATAAGAGTAGCAACAGTGTATTCAATCAAATTCAAATAGAGAGTGAAAAAGAATTCAAAGATCAATGTTAACGCAAACCAAAGAGTCAAAAGAACTCTCACACTTGACACACACCCAGACACAGGAACACACACATACACACTCATGTAAGCCAAGTTATTTCCATGCAAAGCAAAGGGGAAAGTTGACATGCAGCCTCTGGTGAAAAGTGAGTGGAGCAAATTCAAATTGATTCAGATAATTAATTAAATAAAATGTACCACTAGCAAATCTACATTTTATGTTTATAAAAGAGCAGTTAATTTAGGTATTCACATTCAATAGTGTGGTGAGTTGTAGTCTACTGTTTTCTCATTGACTACAACTATGAAAGGTGATGCTAAAGCATCAATTCCATATTATGTATGACATATGTATGCGAATTGCCACATAAAAAATAACATTCTGTACATTACATTGTCTATCAGTTTATGTAAGACCTGTATGTACTGTACATTTATGTTTTGAAGGTATGTGCACACAGAAATATTTTCCATATTATGTACACTACCGGTCAAAAGTTTTACAACACATAATCATTCAAGGGTTTTTCTTTATTTTTAATATTTTCTACATTGTAGAATAATAGTGAAGACATTAAAACTATGAAATAACACATATGGAATCATGTAGTAACCCAAAAAGTGTTAAACAAATTATTTGAGATTCTTCAAATAGCCACAGCTTTGCACACTCTTGGCATTCTCTCAACCAGCTTCATGAGGTAGTCACCTGGAATGCATTTCAATTAACAGGTGGGCCTTGTTAAAAGTTAATTTGTGGAATTTCATTCCATCTTAATGCGTTTGAGCCAATCAGTTGTGTTGTGACAAGGTAGGGTTGGTATACAGAAGATAACCCTATTTGGTAAAATATCAAGTCCATATTATGGCAAGAACAGCTCAAATAAGCAAAGAGAAACGACAGTCCATCATTACTTTAAGACATGAAGGTTAGTCAATACAGAAAATGTAAATAACTTTTTAAAATTTTTTGATTTCACCTTTATTTAACCAGGTAAGCCAGTTGAGAACAAGTTCTCATTTACAACTGCGACCTGGCCAAGATAAAGCAAAGCAGTGCGATAAAAACAACAACACAGAGTTTTTGTTTTTGAAATATTATTTTTGAAATATATATTTGAACGTTTCTTCAAGTGCAGTCGCAAAAACCATCAAGCGCTATAATGAAACTGGCTCTCATGAGGACCGCCACAGGAATGGAAGACCCAGAGTTACCTCTGCTGCAGAGGATACGTTCATTAGAGTTACCAGCCTCAGTAATTGCAGCCCAAATAAATGCTTCACAGAGTTCAAGTAACAGACACATCTCAACATCAACTGTTCAGAGGAGACTGTGTGAATCAGGCTTTCATGGTCAAATTGCTGCAAATAAACCACTATTAAAGGACACCAATAAGAAGAAGAGACATGCTTGGGCCAAGAAACACGAGCAATGGACATTAGACCGGTGGAAATGTGTCATTTGTCTGGAGTCCAAATTTGAGATTTTTGGTTCCAACCGCTGTGTGGGTGAACGGATGATCTCCGCATGTGCATTTCCCACCGTAAAGCATGGAGGAGGAGGTGTTATGATGTGGGGGTGCTTTGCTGGTGACACTGTCTGTGATTTATTTAGAACACTTAACCAGCATGGCTACCACAGCATTCTGCAGCGATACACCATCCCATCTGGTTTGGGCTTAGTGGGAGTATCATTTGTTTTTCAACAGGACAATGACCCAACACACCTCCAGGCTGTGTACGGGCTATTTGACCAATAAGGAGAGTGATGGAGTGCTGCATCAGATGACCTGGCCTCCACAATCCCCCGACCTCAACCAAATTGAGATGGTTTGGGATGAGTCGGACCGCAGAGTGAAGGAAAAGCAGCCAACAAGTGCTCAACATATGTGGGAACTCCTTCAAGACTGTTGGAAAAGCATTCCAGGTGAAGCTGGTTGAGAGAATGCCAAGAGTGTGCAAAACTGTCATCAAGGCAAAGTGTGGCTATTTGAAGAATCTCAAATATAAAATATATATTTTGATTTGTTTAACACTTTTTTGGTTACTACATGATTCCATATGTGTTATTTCATAGTTTTGATGTCTCCATTATTATTCTACAATGTAGAAAATAGTAAAAAATAAAGAAAAACCCTTGAATTAGTAGGTGTTCTACGTTTGACCGGTAGTGTATATTGCAGAAATATGTAGATATCCAGCTATGCTGAGGCACATGACCATGATTAATTATCAATGAATCAATCAATTAATTAATTAGATGAAAAGGCAAATATTATACACTATATGGGTAGGGTATGAAGGATGGGATCTGGAGGGCTGGGAAAGCTAGACTACAGTTTGTTTTGCCATGAGGGCACTAGAGTTACTAGGTTGGTACTATTCCCTTGTCACATAAACATCACCAAATTATGAATGAGAGTTTGTTTGAACTCTCTCTCCATATGTCCCAAATTCAAAATGGCAGAGAGGAGGGAGTTAGCATGAAGACACCGGTGCAGTGATGTGTGACATGAGAAAGGGATTAAGTTTATGCCTGATGAAGTTGTTGGCATAACCTTGTCTCGGTGCGGTGGAGTGACAGTTGTGTTGTTTTGGTTTTGTGACAAAGACAAACATGTAGAACTTAAAAGACTTTGAAAAACTAATGCGTATGCTACAGCTTTGCTAAAATCCTATGAAGGTCATATGAAGCTCAATGTTTATGCATTAGCTCTGGTTACCATTCTGTACTGTTCTCTACAATAGTCAACTAGCATAACATCATTAGTAATGTCTAAATCTATGGCATAGTTATAATGTACTTATCAAAGCAATTTCATAGTCATAATGTTTGAGTAATGCAGCCATATTATAACAGTTAAAAGTTAAATAGCAAGTTTATAAAGTATTAGAATGGTTGAGAAAAAAATATGTTAAAGGTGTTATCAAAAAAGAGTATATTACTTACATTTCTCGAGCGTCCTGCTGATCTGTAAAGAGGAATACAGAAATTGCACTATAAATATCATTTCAATCACTGTGTAAGAAAAATCTAGGCAATATTTTGTACATATTTGCTACCTTTGCTGCAGGAAGGAAATAAGTACTAGAATTAAACATAGAACTGCGACTAATATCTAAAGATGGATACTCTACTACAAGTGACAAGCACAATAATTGATCAGTAATAACATGGAACACGGAGAGCCATATATAAAATATATAAATATATGACACTTTCTAATACCTAACATAACAGCTAAATGTCAGACAAAGAAGTAGACATCTAGCTTCTAGCCTGAAAAGAGCATGAAAAGTACTGTGAAGAACATGAAAAAATAAACACTAGTTAGCGGGGGGAGAAATGGGGAGAGAGGCACAATGTTACCTCTTCCTCAGCCTCTTGGTCTGAATCTGATTCCTTTGGGGTGCAAGAAGCAGAAAGAAAGAAAGAAAGAAAGAAAGAAAGAAAGAAAGAAAGAAAGAAAGAAAGAAAGAAAGAAAGAAAGAAAGACAGAAAGAAAGAAAGAAAGAAAGAAAGAAAGAAAGAAAGACAAATAGAGGATAGAGGAGGATAGAGCAGGATAGAGGAAGATAGAGGAGGATAGAGGAAGAGAGAGGAGGATAGAGGAAGATAGAGGAAGATAGAGGAGGATAGAGGAAGAGAGAGGGAGATAGAGGAGGATAGAGGAAGAGAGAGGAGGATAGAGGAAGAGAGAGGGAGATAGAGGAGGATAGAGGAAGATAGAGGAGGATAGAGGAAGATAGAGGAAAATAAAGGAGGATAGAGGAAGATAGAGGGAGATAGAGGAGGATAGTGGAAGATAGGGGAAGATAGAGGAGGATAGAGGAAGATAGAGGGAGATAGAGGAGGATAGTGGAAGATAGAGGAAGATAGAGGAGGATAGAGGAAGATAGAGGGAGATAGAGGAGGATAGTGGAAGATAGAGGAAGATAGAGGAGGATAGAGGAAGATAGAGGGAGATAGAGGAGGATAGTGGAAGATAGAGGAGGATAGAGGAAGATAGAGGAGGATAGAGGAGGATAGAGGAAGATAGAGGAGGATAGAGGAAGATAGAGGAGGATAGAGGAAGATAGAGGACGATAGAGGAAGATAGAGGACGATAGAGGAAGATAGAGGAAGATAGAGCAGGATAGAGGAGGATAGAGGAAGATAGAGGAAGATAGAGGAGGATAGAGGAAGATAGAGGAAGATAGAGGAGGGGGAGGAGGGGGAGGAAAACAGAGAGTGGGCAAAGCAAAGTTACCATAGTGACAGACTTGAAGGTTTGTGGCCAATCATTGTTGTTTTTTGGGAGGGTGGTTCAGAGTAAACATAAAATAGCATTATTAAAGGAGAAGGGATTCATGCTACACTATAGGTCAGCTACCAGCACTTACATATAGTAATGCTGGTTGCTTATAGTTAGTTAATAAATCACAGTTAACACTAGAACTGCTAAAGCAATCATTTTGACTACTCATTATTATTCATTTGTTATTACTCTGCCATTTTTTAACTCATGCCCCCCTTCGTCCTTGACCTTTCCTAAATAAGTCTATATAACACACTGCCGTTGTCAGAATCTTAATATCACAAACAGAACTGGAGTTATAACCTGTTTTAGGAGGGTGTGTCATTAAATGGAATGGTTTCCCCCCATTGCCCCTCCTTCTCCCAACAGTAGGGCCTGCTCTGCTCCTTCCTCCTACATTTGAAAGTGCAGTGCCCAGTTGATAATCCCCCCGACAATTGCCAAGAAACTGAACATACACCATACCGAAACTAATTTCACACATATAACAACAGATGAAATAAATTAAGTAAAGTATGATGGGGAGAATGGGTGAGTTGATGAGCGAAGGGAAGCGAAAGAAGCATAATTATGTAATCCCCAATTGTGAATGAAGAACAGGGCGGGCCATTCTAATGCATTTATCCATTCTAATCATAGGCCTAATCTTAAAATGTACCCTACCTCAGTTCACCGAATCAAAGCAGTCTTATCAGTCTACTCTGGCCTCCTTGGAGTAGGCTACACAGCAAGAGCGTACGTAATTGTACATGCTGAACGGCTTTCAATCTCTAGGGAAAATATCCACATCAGGCAGCAGGGGCGAGTGTAGGAGAATGTGGTGATGGGGCTTGTGGAACATTACGTTGGCAAAGGGAGCGATGTCATTGTTAAATAACATTAATATGTGAGAACAATATTTTTTTGTGAACAAATGTTTCATTTTGTCCTTATAATAATGTTGGTAGCGACATGTGAAAATCGTTGTGGAAATCTGTTGCAGCTCAAGTCGACTACAAAACCCACAATGCAATGCGCGCTCTATGGGCTGGCTGGCTAGCTAGGTAGCTAGCTAGCAGACTCTATGGGCTCTATGGGCTGGCTGGCTAGCTAGGTAGCTAGCTAGCTAGCAGATATAGCTACACACAATAATACCAAAGTCGATATCAGCATGTGAAGTAGCTACTTAGCTGTAAAATCGCCTAAACAAACTGCACTATCAATTTAGGAGTCTACAATCTCACCATGTTCAACCTGCAGATCGATGTGCCTCGCAGAGTGGAGTCTGACATTCGCAACGGTCATGCAACGGCACAATGCAATGCACCCTGGACTGAAGAGGTAGACAAATAGGAGAAATGCGGTGGACCGGGACCCTCTGTTAAATTACACATTTCTCGAGGTAGGAATATCGCAAAAATATGATCAATGGCTCATTAGAGAGAAGATAACCTGCCGAGTTATGACATCGGCCAGTAGTGAAATCTGACATGTACTGTATGATAGACGTTTTCACGATCTAAAAGTCGTAATCCTATTAACTTCCAGTGTAGTGAGAGCGGCTTTATCACAATGCTACGTCATATCGGACTCATTTCTTCCTGCTTGAACGGCAATAGCTCAGATACACATGAAAGCATGTAAATGACCCCGAAAATCGATAGAGCATCCCTCAGAGATGCACAAAAAAACATTATAACATTCAAAATGGGTGAATCTTTCCTTTAACATTGTCAGCAATTCTGAACACTCAGGCATGTAATGGTAGCTGTTGGGTGTGGCACACAGAACTCTGAGTTGTTCCTGTACAGGTCACATGGTCAGGAACAATTCCAGGTCCTAGGTGTATCCTAAGCTGTGTGTTCAGGTGGAGGTAGTGTAAAGGTGTTCTTACCTTTGAGTAGGATGGTAGTGTGATGTTCAGGTTGCATATGGCGTTGTGGGCCAGACTTCTATAAGACCTGGGCTCTTTCATAAAGGACAGACGGCCACACGGATCCTGAGTGTTGTCTCGGATCTGTGGAATCATCAACATCCATTATCGTCAGTCAGTCAACCAATCAACATACAGAATACCATAAATGACTCGTTTGTAATAAAGTCAATTATATGGACGAGTGTTGAAAGATGGTAAAGTGATGTTCACCTTGATGAAGAGTGCTAGCCTGTTCTCTTTGAAAGCAAAGAAGCTGAAGAGGTGGTGCTGGCCACTCTTGGTGAGAGGGACCAGGTTGCCGAAGCAGTCTGCATAGATGGGTTTGCCCTCCAGGACCTGAGGAAAGGAAACATCAGACATTAATCCTAGCTGAGGAAAGAACATACCAAACATACCATTTCCTGTTAGTCATCAACCGCATGATTTACTAAGACTTCACACTTTACTGACAGTTCACTACTATTGTAAAAGTAAAAATGTGTTCTCAATTATTTGCTTGGCTAAATAAAAAATAAACTCTACTATAACACCTACCTCTACTATAACACCTCTACTATAACACCTACCTCTACTATAACACCTCTACTATAACACCTACCTCTACTATAACACCTCTACTATAACACCTACCTCTACGTCTCTGCTCCTGGCCACCTCAGTGAAGTTCTCCTGCTGTTCCAAGGTCTTGTCCATCTTGTCGTCCGTAATGCAGAAACAGCGGAGCCGCGCCTCGATGGGGTCGTGGGTCTTTGCGAAGATAACGAACTTGGCCATGTAGGGAACGCAGATGATCTCCCTGTAGACTGAAGTGGAGAAGTTGACCGACTCCTGCACTTGCCGACAGTCTATCAGCCAGAACCTGGCCGACACGTTGGTCGTGAAGGAGACACAGTCGTTGATGAACGTTAGGGGCGTGGTTCCTGTAATGTCCTCCCATTGGGCTGGCGTCGTTCCACCTTTGAATAAGAATACAATTGAGAAATATTAGAAGGTTAGCTACAGACATTATAGTTTGTGTGTGTGTGCCTACAGTGTGTTTGTGTTTGTGTGTGTGTGTGTGTGTGTGTGTGTGTGTGTGTGTGTGTCTGTGTGTGTGTGTGTGTGTCTGTGTGTGTGTACAGTTTGTACAGTGCCTTCGGAAAGTATTCAGACCCCTTGACTTTTCCCACATTTTACAGCCTTATTCTAAAATGGATTTAAAAATAATAATAATCCTCAGCAATCTACACACAATACCCCATAATGACAAAGCGAAAACAGGTTTTAAGAAATATTTGCAAATGTATTAAAAATAAAAAACTGAAATACCTTATTTACATCAGTATTCAGACCCATTGCTATGAGACTCGAAATTGTGCTCAGGTGCATCCTGTTTCCATTGATCATCCTTGAGATGTTTCTACAACTTGATTGGAGTCCACCTGTGGTAAATTCAATTGATTGGACATGATTTGGAAAGGCACACACCTGTCTATATAAGGTCCCACAGTTGACAGTGCATGTCAGAGCAAAAAGTAAGCCATGAGGTCGAAGGAATTGTCCGTAGAGCTCCAAGACAGGATTGTGTCGAGGCACAGATCTGGGGAAGATTACCAAAACATTTCTGCAGCATTGAAGGTCCCCAAGAACACAGTGGCCTCCATCATTCTTCAATGTAAGAAGTTTGGAACCCCCAAGACTCTTCGTAGAGCTGGCTGCCCGGCCAAACTGAGCAATCGGGGGAGAAGGGCCTTGATCAGGGAGGTGACCAAGAACCTGATGGTTACTCTGACAGAGCTCTAGAGTTCCTCTGTGGAGGTGTGAGAACCTTCCAGAAGGACAACCATCTCTGCAGCACTCCACCAATCAGGCCTTTATTGTAGAGTGGCCAGACGGAAGACACTCCTCAGTAAAAGGCACATGACAGCCTGCTTGGAGTTTGCCAAAAGGCACCTAAAGACTCTCAGACCATGAGAAACAAGATTCTCTGGTCTGATGAAACCAAGATTGAACTCTTTGGCCTGAATGCCAAGCGTCACGTCCGGAGGAAACCTGGCACCATCCCTACGGTGAAGCATGGTAGTGGCAGCATCATGCTGTGGGGATGTTTTTCAGTGGCAGGGACTGGGAGACTAGTCAGGATCGAGGGAAAGATGAACGGCGCAAAGTACAGAGAGATCCTTAATGAAAACCTGCTCCAGGTCCTCAGACTGGGGCGAAGGTTCAGCTTCCAACAGGACAATGACCCTAAGCACACAGCCAAGACAATGCAGGAGTGGCTTCGGGACAAGTCTCTGAATGTCCTTGAGTGGCCCAGCCAGAGCCCGGACTTGAACCGGA
Organism: Coregonus lavaretus; assembly: GCF_964263955.1. Taxonomy (NCBI): domain Eukaryota; kingdom Metazoa; phylum Chordata; class Actinopteri; order Salmoniformes; family Salmonidae; genus Coregonus; species Coregonus lavaretus. The sequence continues at coordinate 59,070,844 of NC_139994.1, forward strand.
TCTAACATCTCTGGAGAGACCTGAAAATATGCTCCCTATCCAACCTGACAGAGCTTGAGAGGATCTGCAGAGAATAATTTGAGAAACTCCCCAAATACAGGTGTGCCAAGCATGTAGCGTCATACCCAAGAAGACTCAAGGCTGTAATCGCTACCAAAGGTGCTTCAACAAAGTACTGAGTAAAGAGTCTGAATACTTATGTAAATGTGATATTTCCGTTTTTAATTTTGTATAAATTAGCTAAAGTTAATCAATTTCAGAATAAGACTGTAACCTAACAAAATGTGGAAAAAGTCAAGGCGTCTGAATACTTTCCGAATGCACTGTATGTATATGTGTGTGCGCGTTTAATCCGCCCTCTCTCTAACCTGTGATACTACAGAGCAGGCGCAGGGTGGGCTGGTCCCCTCCGAAGCCGTTGACCACAGGGTCAGTGTTACTCTTGGGGATGGGGATGGTCATGGTTATGGGTTTATGGAATTTCCTTCTCCGGGGCTCCAGGGTCACAATGGGGCTGAACGTCGCCTTGTTTCCCAGGAGCTTCCTCACCACGTCCACGTTCATTGGCTGAGCCTGGTGTTGACAGATTACCGTGTTAGTAGTAGTTTAACATTAGAGGAACTGACAGCACAAACTTCTTTGGGGCCAAAACATGGAGGCCCTTGACTGAGCTTGTCTGGTGCAACCAATGAAATAGTCCCAAACCTGCATACTCCACCCTTCTGGCACTCCAAGCAGGCTCAATCAAATGTTCCAAGTATTACAAATAAGAATTAACCAGTCAGAGGCAAGTCAGGTTGTGTGTTATTACCTGTAGTCCAACTCTGATCCTCTTGGTGAGGGCTCCCTCTGGGAAGACAGCCTGGACCTGAGGCATCACCGTGCTGCTGAGGATGCCCCCCTCTGGACCGATCAGGCTACTGTCCTGCTTGACCCGGGACACCACCGCAAAGTACTGTGGGAAGTCCCTGGTGATGATGCGGCAGATACGCTTCTTCTCCAGTTCCTCTGGAGGGTCCAGTTCTGGAGAGGAGGACAGAAGGAATGGTGCTTCATATTACATTGATACAGATTATGGCCCTGTTGAAATACTTGAACAACACAATGCACTCCCTCCTTGGAGTAATCACCGCTCACAAGACTGGGTTGGTGTAATCTATATATTGGGAGGCAGGATGGATTGTGTTTCCAAAGTCTTTGAGCAGGGCCTCTTTTCTTGCCAATGGTCTTTAATTATGATGATCACTAAGTGTTGTCTCACGTTGATGACATCACACTCACCCTCGTCCATGCCATTGAGGATCTGGTTAAGTTCCTCCTCAGTGTGTTCACAGTGGTGCTCCTTCCAGCTCTCTCCTGTCTCACTGCGTAAGATCACCAGCTCCCTCTCCTTCCCCCTCAGGGCAGCAAAGTGAGGGATCTCTACCACCACAGGCCTGCGACCAGGGATTGAAGCATGGTGAGTGAGTGTGTGGGAGTGGGAATGGGGTGTTATGTGTGTGTGTGTGGGGGAGTGGGGGGGGGGGCACGATGTATGTGTGTGTGTGTGTGTGTGTGTAAAAAGTGTGTGTGTGGGCAACCACTTATCTAACAACCCACCTGATGAGCACAGTACAGTGTGTCAACTACAATACCTATGGGACAGTCATGCTAAACTCAGGGACATCCACCATGGTACCAAATTAACCAATAAAACAATGAGGTTGAACAGACAGACAGCACTAAACATAGAAGGCCAACCACAAGGTAAGGAGCCAAAAGGTAAGTTGGGAGTGTCTGAGATGTTACGACAGAGAGCACAATTGGGTCACGACACTAGCACGCCACTATTACACATATCATCCAGGTGAGGTCACGGACACGGACACAAACACAACACATCACAGAGGTGGGTCGTACTATAAAAGGAGGGTGATATCAAATGGAACCAGTAGCAGTAGCATCCATAGATTGTTTCATATGCGGTTTCTTTCCCCCTACCCGAGGAATTTTGTCCCGGGTGGCCCGAGCTGCAGGATGCGGCTAACGAGGCTCTCGCCCTCGTTAAGAGGGGGCGGGGCAGTGGGAAGGTGTAGTTTACTGTGAGACCAACCGTCCGTTAGCAGCAGTAGGGGAGAGAGAGCGGAAGTAGTCAGAATAACGGGTGACTAGTGTATACTGTTGGGTTTTGTGAAAGCCTTTTGGCTGAGTGGAGTGGAGGCCATCAATAGGATATAATGTTAAATACATTGGGCTTTAAATATACAGGGCTTTCAAAGTGGAAGTTATTATATTATTGGTAGACAGCCTCTCCTAGTGGTTTACCAATCTACATATCAAATCAATCATGGATCAATGTATTTTTCTTTAGTGGATTTTTTTGTTTCCATGTGTCTTATAGAAACAGTTAGTTTCCATATAAAGGGTTGATTTAGAGTTAGAATGCGGCCCGACTTTTAAAAAGAAAACAAGCAAGGCCCCTGGCGCTGGGAAGAAGCATAGAGCAGAGACAGCTTTATTAAGGCAGAGGCAGGGTGAAATTAATCTGAGAAAAGTAAGAGGGGCAGCAAAATGCTCAGGTTTTCATTCATACAGAAGGCTTACACTGTCCTTTAACGAACACACTCTCTCTTCTGTTTCTCTCCTAGCACCCACTCTGCTCTGTCACAACATAGATCATGATCTCTTCTGTTTCTCTCCTAGCACCCACTCTGCTCTGTCACAGCATAGATCAGGATCTATGACATCCCTTCTTTTTATTTAATTCTCCCTCGCTCTGTTTCATTCGCTCACTCGCTCACTCTTTCTTGCTCTTTGTCCTAGGATCCTGTATACTCCTACCTCTCTCACACTAACCCTCTCCCTCAATCTCTCCATCTCCGGTCTCTTACCCGAGGAACTGGCCTCCGACAGGCCCCACCTCGATCAGCCTGCTGGCCAGGCCCTCTCCCTCTACCATGGGGGGCATGGTGGCCAGGCGGTGCCTCTTCACCAGCCGGCAGGTCACCCGCGTGGGCGCGCTGCACTTCCGCGGTGGGATGATGATGCGCAGTCCGTTGTGGCGGCAACCCCGCATGGCTCCACCCCTGGCGTCAACCATGAAGCTAACCAGGAAGCTGTGAAGGGAATGAGCAGGGACAGATATGATGTTTACAAAAGGAAAATATTAAGTTATATATTTAGACATTGTGTCTTTGTACCAGTGGATGCTGTTGGGAGGAGCTATAGGAGGACAGGCTCATTGTAATGGCTGGATTGGAATTATTGGAACGGAGTCAAACGTGGTTTCAATATGTTTGATGTATTTGATACCATTCCATTTATTCCATTCCAGCCATTACAATGAGCCCATCCTCCTATAGCTCCTCCAACCAGTCTCCTCTGCTTTGTACATTACCCTTTACACAGATAACTTACATACCTTACAGAAAAATAAGGATTTTTGACTTGATAACTACGGCCAAAATGAATCCATGTTAAAACAGACATAAGAATTACAATTTCACTGCATGCCCATACCCACATGCAAAAACAGTGAGAGGGGAATGGGTGTAATGATAACACTACATACTGTAGTGGAGTTAATGTGAGAGCGCTGGGTCTAACACATTCCAACTGTGACATCATTATTTTATGTAAAGCAAACAAACCATTAAAATGACACTGCAACATGTAGACAATACGGCACAACGTCAAACATGGATATTGGTTATATCAAACACACAAACACAAGACCTTGCAACTGTGAATCGACCAAACACAGTTAAACAACAAACAAAATGGCCACCATGAGTCGGCAAGATTCAACCAAGATGGACACAATGACTGACCAATGATGATGAGGAAATGTGTGTGACTTTTTGATGCAGCACTAGGTGCAAAATATGTCTTCCATCTGATAAAAGTGGACTAAGTCCCTTATAAAGAGGCCTGTGTAAAAATGAATGTAAAAGTGATCAAAAGCTAAAACGGGGGAAATACTGGAACATGGGCAACATCTGTTAGTAGTGTTGCACTCGCATTCAAGCATTTGTGACATACACACACACACACACACACACACACACACACACACACACACACACACACACACACACACACACACACACACACAGATCTCCCCGGAAGGAGAGCACACTGTGAAAGGAGGAGGAAGAGGAGGATGAAGAGGAATAAACCAAGGTGCAGTAGATCACCTGCTGTCGCCATGATCATGGCACGGAGAGGAACGTCTGAAAACAGAACAGAGACCCCATAAGAGAGAGAGAGAGAGAGAGAGAGAGAGAGAGAGAGAGAGAGAGAGAGAGTGTGAGAGAGAGAGAGTGTGAGAGAGAGACAGAGAGAGAGAGACAGAGAGAGAGACAGAGAGAGAGAGACAGAGAGAGAGACAGAGAGAGAGAGACAGAGAGAGAGACAGAGAGAGAGCGCGAGAGAGACAGACAGACAGACAGACAGACAGACAGCGAGAGATAGCTAGATAGACAGACAGCGAGAGATAGCTAGATAGACAGATAGATAGAGAGATAGATAGATTGATAGATTGATAGATAGATAGATAGATAGATAGATAGATAGATAGATAGATAGATAGATAGATAGATAGATAGATAGATAGATAGATAGATAGATAGATAGATAGATAGATAGATAGATAGATAGATAGATAGATAGATAGATAGATAGATAGATAGATAGATAGATAGATAGATAGATAGATAGATAGAGAGATAGAGAGATACATAGATATATAGGCCTAGATAGAGAGATAGAAAGGGATATAAGTGTTTGTCATATTGATTGTCCTAAACCAGTACTTAGAAACTCTCTGGTGTGAACACACTCAGTGGCCTAACATGAGTGATTCAGGATTGATGTCATTATAACTAAGAAGGATTATCTTTCCTCATTGTTACCAATTAGCATGGCAGAGAGAGTTAGCCTGAGGACAACAGGGTATCTTCATATCACAATGTATTAGACTAATAGGTGGTATCACCCCAAGCCGCTTAACAGATTAGGTTTAGAGTAGGATTACAAAAGGTTGTGATTCCTTTCTCAAAACTTTCCAAAAATCTACCAAATCTCTGCTTGAGGTACCTGGATCCACCATTGCTCTAGTGCCTGCTGAACACATTAGGCTCAAGGGAGAGCTGTATTCGGGATGGGTTAGAGCAGATAACTGTTGTACCTTTTCCACCAAAATACGTTTCTTTGGGCTGTTTTGATGGTTAAAACCTAACCCTCCTGTGTGCCTGCTATGCACGCGGTACCTACCCAGAGTGGACGGGGCTGGAGGACAGTGCCACGTTGTCCAGGTTTTCTGTGCCCCAGCTCAGACGGTACGAGTCCTTCTCATTTTCCCTGGCAAGAGACGACACCTGGCGCACAACAAAGACGCGCTTGTTAGGGACTGACCTGCCGTCATTTAAACACGGAACGCATTGCGGTGTTCGGTTAGACACTTTTGTGAGCATCTATACTCAAACTCACACATTTTGTGACTTTCTACAGTCAGATAAATTACATCTTAAGAGCAATATTTCAATATTCCAATTCAGCAGCTATTAAAAATGACCAAACATTACAAGCCTTTAAAAAATAAAGTAATCTACACTGAGTGTACAAAGAACACCTGTTCTTTCCATGACATAGACTGACCAGGTGAATCCAGGTGAAAGCTATGATCGATTATTGATGTCACTGTAAATCCACTTCAATCACTTGAACGGGAGGAGACGGGTTAAAGAGGGATTTTTAAGCCTCGAGACAATTGAGACAAGGATTGTGAATGTGTGTCATTCAGAGGGTGAATGGGCAAGACAAAAGATTGAAGTGCCTTTGAACGGGGTATGGTAGTAGGTGCCAGGTGCACCAGTTTGAGTGTGTCAAGAACTACAACGCTGCTGGGTTTTTCATGCTCAACAGTTTCCTGTGTGTATCAAGAATGGTCCACCACCCAAAGGACATCCAGCCAACTGTGACAAGCATTGGATTCAACATGGGCCAGCATCCCTGTGGAACGCTTTTGACACCTTGTAGAGTCCATGCCCCGACGAATTGAGGCTGTTCTGAGGGCAAAAGGTGGTGCAACTCAATATTAGGAAGTGTATTTTCTGTACTGAACAAGTGCATTGGGCAATGCAAGGCATACACAGCAAAGCATGTTTTGGTGCAGTAGATGTAAAACGTTGAACCCTTTACTTACGTTGTGGCCCGTGAGCATCTCGTCCATCAGGCTGTCCTGTTTGGGAGAGTAGTAGCCGTGGTGACTGGGAGTGTAGGACCTGTCCGAACTGAGGAGAGGAGGAGAAGATGAGGTTGGTAGCCATGGAAACATCACACACAGCTAAAACAGTGTTCACCACCCAATATGGCAATAATCTAACCATCAGACACGGCACAAGTACTACTCTAAAACTAAGGAATGGAAGGCGATAATAACTTTGAGCTGATTTACTGGTGATTTTACAGTCTTTAATGTCCAACAATTGTTTCATTTTGTTTTGCTCAGGAAAGTTGGGGGTCCAATAGGCGGGCCACCTATTAGGGAACCCTGCCATAGAGAAACCATAGCAGAAAGAGACCAAAGCATTTTTTGCACATACCTTTGGATTCGACTACGTATGCATGGTAGGAAGGAGTAGAAATTAGTAAAAGATCATCCGAAATATTAGAGCATTAATACACATCCCTCCCCCAGACAAATACACCCTTCTCCTCTACGATAGGTATGTGTATAGACTACCTGTCAGAGCGTCCCCCTTCCAGGCTAAAGCGCAGGTAGTTCATCCCATCCAGGTACTGTCCAGGCAGGGAGTCATCCCCCAGCTCCCTCAGGTCCTCTGCCCTGAGATACTCCCCTCCGTCCCCTGTCATAGTGTCATCACCTGGGAGAGAGTGAGCGAGAGAGAGAGAGAGAGAGAGAGAGAGAGAGAGAGAGAGAGAGAGAGAGAGAGAGAGAGAGAGAGAGAGAGAGAGAGAGAGCAGAGGGAGAGAGAGAGAGAGAGAGAGAGAGAGAGAGAGAGAGAGAGAGAGAGAGAGAGAGAGAGAGAGAGAGAGAGAGAGAGAGAGAGACAGAGAGAGAGAGAGAGCAGAGGGAGAGAGAGAGAGCAGAGGTGTGAGGACCATGGAAGATGATAAAGGGTCATTCTGGGGAAGGGGACATGGTGATTTGCTGTGCGCTCAGCAGGAGTGACTACGCAGGGTCCAGCACTTCCCTGGGATGTGAATGTGCCCCAATCAAACTGACATGAGGTTGACTTACACACATACAGACACACGATCATTCATACACGATCATCCTCCCTCTTCATCATCACATAAAAATGCTTGTAAACACTAGAGATGAGCATGGAGACACAGGTCATGACTGCCTTGTGTCCACGTTAAAAAGCTCTCCTGCTGCTGTTACCACTACTGGACAGCAGGGGTCAGAATCAATAACACCCTTTTCACAATACAGGGCTGAACCAAACTGAGGCGAGCTGTACTGGGCTGGCCATCCAAAAACCCCACAAAATTAGCGGAACTGAACTGGAAAGGACAGTGTGAAAGGAAATTACCTGAGCCAGGACAGTACAGTTCAGGTTGGCAGCATAGTGTGTAAAGGGTATACAGCCCTTAGCTTACAGCTGGTAGCATACTGTAGGATAGGCTGACAGAACAAGTGAGAGACATACTGTAGGATAGGCTGACAGAACAAGTGAGAGACATACTGTAGGATAGGCTGACAGAACAAGTGAGAGACATACTGTAGGATAGGCTGACAGAACAAGTGAGAGACATACTGTAGGCAGAGAGAGATGTTCCTGTGTCAATAGCATAACATTTGCAAAAATTTCAAAAAAACGGTTTTTGCTTTGTCATTATTGTCACGCCCTGGCTCTGGGGACTCTCGTATGTTGAGCCAGGGTGTTTATTTCTAGGTTTTGTATATCTATGTTGAGCCAGGGTGTTTATTTCTAGGTTTTGTATATCTATGTTGAGCCAGGGTGTTTATTTCTAGGTTTTGTATATCTATGTTAGCCAGGGTGTTTATTTCTAGGTTTTGTATATCTATGTTGAGCCAGGGTGTTTATTTCTAGGTTTTGTATATCTATGTTGAGCCAGGGTGTTTATTTCTAGGTTTTGTATATCTATGTTGAGCCAGGGTGTTTATTTCTAGGTTTTGTATATCTATGTTAGCCAGGGTGTTTATTTCTAGGTTTTGTATATCTATGTTAGCCAGGGTGTTTATTTCTAGGTTTTGTATATCTATGTTGAGCCAGGGTGTTTATTTCTAGGTTTTGTATATCTATGTTAGCCAGGGTGTTTATTTCTAGGTTTTGTATATCTATGTTGAGCCAGGGTGTTTATTTCTAGGTTTTGTATATCTATGTTGAGCCAGGGTGTTTATTTCTAGGTTTTGTATATCTATGTTGAGCCAGGGTGTTTATTTCTAGGTTTTGTATATCTATGTTGAGCCAGGGTGTTTATTTCTAGGTTTTGTATATCTATGTTGAGCCAGGGTGTTTATTTCTAGGTTTTGTATATCTATGTTGAGCCAGGGTGTTTATTTCTAGGTTTTGTATATCTATGTTGAGCCAGGGTGTTTATTTCTAGGTTTTGTATATCTATGTTAGCCAGGGTGGCTCCCAATCTGAGACGGCTGTAGCTCGTTGTCTCTGATTGGGAGCCATACTTAGGTAGCCGTTTGGCATTCATTTGGTGTGGTTTCTTGTTCCGTATTGGTTTGTGTATGTAACCAAGGACGTCACGTTATCGTTTTGTTGTTTTGTTCGTGTAATCATTAATACATATAAATATGTTCACATTCCACGCTGCGCCTTGGTCCTCCTCCTTCAGCGATCGTGACAATTATGGGGTATTGTGTGTAGATTGATGAGGGGAAAAAATAATTGAATCCATTTTAGACTAAGGCTGTAACGTAACAAAATGTGGAAAAAGTCAAGGGGTCTGAATACTTTCCGAATGCACTGTAGGCGGATGCGGTGGATTGAGACGCATCCAATGCAAAAAAAAACAGATATCTCTAGCTTAAACTGACAGATTATTATGGGGATTTTTTTATTATGGGTTTAAAGTTAGCAGCATTTCACACTTCTCCCTAGACATTGGCTGTCAATGTCATTCAGGCTCTCCTGGCCATGGCATGTGATATGAGATCACATATGAGTATTTCAGAGTGGGGATTTGAAATTGTCTTTGAAGTGACAACACTTAGGGTGAAACTATCTTCTAGGCTTGTGTACAGACAAGCTTTTGCTGCTTCAGTTAGTCTTTTCGCTAGACGTTTAATGACACTCTCTAGGGGGTAGTATTTGTTAAGTGCTCAGAGCATGGTGGATCTGAATATTAAAACGCTTTTAAAACCACTGCTTCCCTTAGCTGATTATCAAGAAGCGTTTCAAAACAAAAACACTGTCGCATTAACATTCAAAAGGGCACAGCCATCATTAGTGTCAATGTAGTTTGTTGACAACCCTAATGCTTTTCACAATGATATCCAGTATTTCCCATTTAGACAAGTGGCCCTAAATGTGTGTGTCACGATCTTGATTTCACCGCACTGTGTATGAATCAAAACCCCATACCAACAGTGGTTGAGGTTGGGTGTAGGTTCAAGTATATACTCTAAGACTCATCCATGACAGCTTGTTATACACAACCATCGCAGAGGAAGCTCACACCGTGCGAATTACCACAACCACAACAAACCGCCACACACTCATCAATAGCAATCCCCACGGCAACCTTGACACGGTGTACCTTCTAAATCCATGGAGTCATCAGACAAAACAGCATCCTCATTCTGTTTCAGCCCTGTGGGTACAGTATGCAGGCCTGTACAGTATGCAGGCCTGTACAGTATGCAGGCCTGTACAGTATGCAGGCCTGTACAGTATGCAGGCCTGTACAGTATGCAGGCCTGTACAGTATGCAGTACAGTGAGAAACTAGCCGACCACAACAAACACACACTAGGATTGGGCTATGGAGAAACGGGAAGGACTTGGGGCAGGCTAAATGAGATAGCCTAGTAGTAGGTTAGTGTCTACACTGGAACAAAGTGAGTCTTTGGCTGTCGCCATTGGAGAATCCTTTTTGGTTCCAGGTTGAACCCTTGTTTTCTAAGAGTGTAGAGGGAAACTGGGACAGGGTTTGAAGTCAGGCTTACTGAGGTGACAGTAGGTCAAACCACTAAATCAACCACATAAATAGACTGAAGTTTAGAATGACTGTCTCTATACATGGTTGTGGTCATATACAGTAGGCTAGTGACTGGATCAAGTGTTAAACTCACCCTCCTCATCAGACACATCCAGGACTTCAGTCATGGTCTCAGGAACGTTCATCTTGTGTTTCTCTGTCACCGTCTAGACGACATAAACAGACACATCTCATTACAACTAGTCTACCATTGACATTAATGCAAAACTATGTGAAAATTCGACTTAAGTGGAAGTTAGGAATTGCCCCTTACAAGCCAAATAAACACCATGTGTAAATACTGTGATTTCAGACAAGATGTGAAGAGCTGTTGGACTGAGATAGTTGAATCACTCACGGTTGTCGAGGTAATGATCTCCTCGGTGACCACCTTGAGTGTGTCCACCACAGAGATGTAGCCCAGTCGCCGGGCGATGGCCAGAGCTGTGTTACCATTCTGTTAGGATGGTAGAAAGACATATAAGTGTGTGTGTGTGTGTGTGTGTGTGTGTGTGTGTGTGTGTGTGTGTGTGTGTGTGTGTGTGTGTGTGTGTGTGTGTGTGTGTGTGTGTGTGTCTGTGTGTGTGTTTTCAGCAGCTCACCACAGTGATGTTGTTGGGCTTAGCTCCATTCTGCAGCAGTAGATTGATGATGTGTGTGTTTCCTTGTTGTGCTGCTTGGTGGAGGGGAGTGTACCCATTCTGAGAAGAGAAAGTACTGACTGTAATGACTGTCTGGCGAGGCCTGAACATTTAAGAGATTCAAATGTGAACCCTTAGGCTAGCACTTGGTATTTTCTGTTAAAGTAAAGCATGCATTATTGAACATTCATAACACAGTGAAAGAGTGCTTATGTGCTTTATCATACACTATATACCTTTCTTATACATTTCCATATGCAACAAACCCCATTATAAATGCACTGTGGCAGTTTTGTGTATGGTTTATTACCTTGGTTTCGGCGTTGACGCTAGCACCGTTCTGTAAGAGGAAGTTGACCATCTTGGCGTTTCCATAGTGACACGCTACAATCAGTGGAGTATAGCCCAACTGGAGGAGAAAAGTTAGTTTAGTTTCAAAACACATCTACTAACATTATCAAAGATAAATAATAGGGCCTTATCATCATTCCAGTACAATGGTCATTCTATGCTCAAATTAAATGAATGTACATTCTGTCCATACCTTAGTTTGCTGGTCCAGGTTGGCTCCATGTTTAGTCAGTATCTCACTGACAACCACCTTGTCCTCCTGGGCAGCAAGATGGAGGGAGGTGAGGCCACTCTGAAGGGACAATATGTTACAATATGTTACTCACCACATCTCTAAATCAATCAATCAATTAGCAAACTGTATAGTGTAACTACGGACAGGAGATTGTCCATAGATGCTGTATGTGGTTACATTAGGTTACATGGTTCCCCTAAATATTGAGGGAGGAGTTTTGAGTGACAGGCGACCTTTACCACCAAAAACAGGAAATGACCAGTTGACAGGGGAGGGAATGTGAGATTGGGTATTTGGGTTTTGTGACCCGTTTCACTCATGCAGAGTGCAGATACACTATCAGTGTTCTTGCACCCCTGAGATAGTGTGCATTTGTCATCGGTACAGTATATATGACAGGGCGGACTGAGTCTGGTAAAGCAGTGATATATCTTCATCCACTCAGGTCTGTCTGGGGTTCAGTGATAGAGCTGGATGAAGAATGAGCGGATTGGAAAAAGGTTAAAGGAGGAATAAATCTGGGTTTCTGCTTGAGACAAATCCCTGTGATAATCAAATCAAATCAAATTGTATTTGTCACATGCAGCGGTAGCGGTACAGAGTCAATGTGTAATAACAGTAGGGAGGCTATATACAGGGAGTAGCGGTACTGAGTCAATGTGTAATAACAGTAGGGAGGCTATATACAGGGGGTAGCGGTACAGAGTCAATGTGTAATAACAGTAGCGAGGCTATATACAGGGGGTAGCGGTACAGAGTCAATGTGTGATAACAGTAGGGAGGCTATATACAGGGGCTAGCGGTACTGAGTCAATGTGTAATAACAGTAGCGAGGCTATATACAGGGGCTAGCGGTACTGAGTCAATGTGTAATAACAGTAGGGAGGCTATATACAGGGGCTAGCGGTACTGAGTCAATGTGTAATAACAGTAGCGAGGCTATATACGGGGGTAGCGGTACTGAGTCAATGTGTAATAACAGTAGGGGGGCTATATACAGGGGCTAGCGGTACTGAGTCAATGTGTAATAACAGTAGTGAGGCTATATACAGGGGCTAGCGGTACTGAGTCAATGTGTAATAACAGTAGGGGGGCTATATACAGGGGCTAGCGGTACTGAGTCAATGTGTAATAACAGTAGCGAGGCTATATACAGGGGGTAGAGGTACTGAGTCAATGTGTAATAACAGTAGGGGGGCTATATACAGGGGCTAGCGGTACTGAGTCAATGTGTAATAACAGTAGCGAGGCTATATACAGGGGCTAGCGGTACTGAGTCAATGTGTAATAACAGTAGCGAGGCTATATACAGGGGCTAGCGGTACTGAGTCAATGTGTAATAACAGTAGGGAGGCTATATACAGGGGCTAGCGGTACTGAGTCAATGTGTGGGGACACCGGTTAGTCGAGGTAATTGAGGTAATATCATCCAAAAAAAAAATCTAAAAAATAATAATAATTTGGTAAAGTGCTGATCCCACTGGCTATAAGGTGAATGCACCTATTTGTAAGTCGCTCTGGATAAGAGCGTCTGCTAAATGACGTAAATGTAAATGTAAATATGTACGTGTGGGTAGAGTTAAAGTGACTATGCATAGATAATAAACAGAGAGTAGCAGCAATGCAAATAGTCCGGGTAGCCATTTGATTAGCTGTTCAGGAGTCTTATGGCTTGGGGGTAGAAGCTGTTAAGAAGCCTTTTGGACCTAGACTTGGCGCTCCGGTACCACTTGCCGTGCGGTAGCAGAGAGAACAGTCTATGACTAGGGTGGTTGGAGTCTTTGACAATTATTAGGGCCTTCCTCTGACACCGCCTGGTATAGAGGTCCTGGATGGCAAGAAGCTTGGCCCCAGTGATGTAGTGAGCCATACGCACTACCCTCTGTAGTGCCTTGCGGTCGGAGGCTGAGCAGTTGCCATACCAGGCAGTGATACAACCAGTCAGGATTCTCTCGATGGTGCAGCTGTAAAACTTTTTGAGGATCTGAGGACCCATGCCAAATCTTTTCAGTCTCCTGAGGGTGAATAGGCTTTGTCGTGCCCTCTTCACGACTGTCTTGGTGTGTTTGGACCATGATAGTTTGTTGGTGATGTGGACACCAAGGAACTTGAAGCTCTCAACCTGCTCCACTACAGCCCCGTCGATGAGAATGGGGGCATGCTCTGTCCTCCTTTTCCTGTAGTCCACAATCATCTCCTTTGTCTAGATTACGTTGAGGGAGAGGTTGTTATCCTGGCACCACATGGCCAGGTCTCTGACCTCCTCCCTATAGGCTGTCTCATCGTTGTCTGTGATCAGGCCTACCACTGTTGTGTCGTCGGCCATGCAGTCATGGGTGAACAGGGAATACAGGAGGGGACTAAGCACGCACCCCTGAGGGGCCCCCGTGTTGGGGATCAGCGTGGCAGATGTGTTGTTACCTACCCTTACCACCTGGGGGCGGCCCGTCAGGAAGTCCAGGATCCAGTTGCAGAGGGAGGTGTATAGTCCCAGGGTCCTTAGCTTAGTGATGAGCTTTGAGGGAACTATGGTGTAGAATGCTGAGCTGTAGTCAATGAATAGCATTCTCACGTAGGTGTTCCTTTTGTCCAGGTGGGAAAGGGCAGTGTGGAGTTTAATAGAGATTGCATCATCTGTGGATCTGTTGGGGCGGTATGCAAATTGGAGTGGGTTTAGGGTTTCCGGGATAATGGTGTTGATGTGAGCCATGACCAGCCTTTCAAAGCACTTCATGGCTACAGATGTGAGTGCTACGGGTCTGTAGTCATTTAGGCAGGTTACCTTAGTGTTCTTGGGCACAGAGGAGGTTGACTGACGGCCTTGCATGCCTGTTCTAAATTTCTAAGACAATGTGTGTGTGTGTGGGGGGGGTACTATAAAGTGTGCTTTTGTGTGTGTGTGCGTGCATGTGTGTTTGTGTGCGTATGTGCGTACATGCGTGCATGTACTGTATTCACATGCTATGTATGTTTAGTATGTGCATGCCAGTAAGCGTGTGTAGGTGCGTGCATGCGAGCAGGCGTGTGTCTCGCTTTCGCCCACAGACAGGGACCATTAAGTAGGATCGGTGTGATACGTGTGGGAAGACATCCGTGGTCGTCACGGCAGTGTACTAACCTCCCACATCCCTCGCTGTGACTCATCCGTCTACAGCACTGGGCTGTTCCTAAAATAGCCATGAAACAGCTCTCTGTCCCTCTTTTAACCCTCCCGTTGTCCGACTTTAAAGAAAGTATCACTGCCTCCTTCTCACAAATGATCCAAAAAATATAAAAATTAAATAAAGTTGGTTCAACACAGTGGCGGGTCATTTTGACCCTAGGACAATGGGAGGGTTAACTTCATTCCTGTTACATTCTTGTAAGCCATGCTGCAGCTCTGTAATCACAACTGAGGACTTGTAACAACGCTAAATGTAATAACACCGGTAAAAGTAATAACTTTTCTATTTGTAATAACTTTGAGATTTTTTATGTAATAAAACATTGAACGGTAAACATAATAACTTTTTTCGGTAAATGTAACACACACACATTCGGTCTTCAACGAGGTCCGGAGGGCCGCACAGATTTATTTTTACATTTGCAAAAAATTTGCTCCCTGACTGTCTAACTTTCATTTGAGTGATTATTAGCAAGCTGGACACAGTAAAGAAACTGTATGAATGTAGGTCCATTATCATTTCTCCGGTGGCATGCATTAAAACACGTATCTTTGTCGTGGCTTTCTTTTGCAAAATAAATATGAATTAACAGACGTATTTTTGAATAATTGTCAACATACTGTATAATATCACATTAAGATGTAGGACGTTCACTGTATTAAAGGGAACAATAGCAGGTCTATTTTGCTCCAGAGAAGTAGCTCATTGTTCCCTCGTTTCCGCATACGCTAGCCTATCTTCACTTGACGACAGAGGTCGGCCTGCAGGCGCCCGGCCCGCCACAAGGAGTCGCTAGAGCGCGATGAGCCAAGTAAAGTAACCCGACGCTGGGCCAATTGTGCGCCACCATATGTGCGCCACCCTATGGGACTCACGATCACAGCTGGTTGTGATACAGCCCAGGATCGAACCCGGGTCTGTAGTGATACCTCTGCGATGCAGTGCCTTAGACCGCTGTGCCACTCGGGAGGACGCTAGCCTATCTTCTAACTAACGTTAGCTAGCTATCAAGCTAGCCAGGTTTCCTTAGCAGCTTGTACACAGCCCCTGTATTGTCTCGGGAGTGTGACTGTTTGAATCCCTGCTGTTTGTTGCTGTTTCCATCTGCCCTGTGACCTGCCCTGTGACCTGCCCTGTGACCTGCCCTGTGACCTGCCCTGTTACCTGCCCTGTGACCTGCCCTGTGACCTGCCCTGTGACCTGCCCTGTGACCTGCCCTGCGACCTGCCCTGTCTGGAACTGCAAGGAGTAACAGCCTACATTGCTACCATGACAAAGACCAAAGCTGGTGGGCGTACTGTTGAGGATAGTGGTGTCTCTCTATCACAGGTAAAGGATATTTTAAACAAACAAAACTAGTTCTATAAGCAGTTATTACAACAACAAGAAAATAGTGTTGTGTCCAAATACTGGTGGAGTCAGCTAATAAAATAATGGGCGAAATGACCAGAGAGGTCCAGGACCTGAAGAACAGTTTGCAGTTATGGGGGAAGTGTTGCTGTATATATTCAGAACCATATCCCTGTAAAGCTTAGAGAAGATCTCATGTAAAGTGTTATTGAAGTGTTGTGGTTGCAGGTTCACCTGCTTCATCTTAAGACTATTATTTTAGAGTGTTGCTATAGGCCACCAAGTGCTAACAGTCAGTATCTAGATAATGTGTGTGAAATGCTTGATAGTGTATGTGATGTAAACAGAGAGGTCTACTTTTTCGGGGACCTGAATATTGACTGGTTTTCATCAAGCTTCCGCTCAAGAGGAATCTTCTCACTGTAACCAGTGCCTGTAATCTGGTTCAGGTTTTTAATCAACCTACCAGGGTGTTTACAAATAATACAGGAACTACATCATCCACATGTATTGATCACATTTGTATTACTACTGTAGAACTTTGTCCTAAAGATGTATCCATACCCCTTGGATGCATTGATCACAATATAGTGGCTATATCCAGGAAAGTCAAAGTTCCAAAAGCTGGTGTATAAGAGATCATGCAAAATAATTTGCTGTGACTCTTATGTGGATGATGTTAAAAATATTTGTTTGTCTGATGTGACTAATAAGGAGCATCTTGACTCCGCACTTGATGACTTTGCTTCTTCCAATTATTAATAAACATGCACCTGTTATGAAACGGACTGTTAGAACTGTTAAGGCTCCATGGATTGATGAGGAATTGAAAAACTGTATGGTTGAAAGGGATGGGGCAAAAGGAATGGCTAATAAGTCTGGCTGCACATCTGACTGGTTGACTTAATGCAAATTTAGAAATTATGTGACTAAACTCAACAAAAAGAAGAATAATCTGTATTATGAAGCCAAGATCAATGATATAAAGAATGATGGAAAAAAAGTTTGGAGTACTTTAAATAAAATTACGGGCAGAAACAAATTCAACTCCATCTTTCATCGAATCAGATGGCTTATTCATCACAAAACCATTTGATGTTGCCAATTATTTTAATGATTACCTCATTGGCAGAGTGAGCAAACTTAGGCAGGAAATGCCAAGAACGAACAGTGACCATCGTACTCATGCATGAAAAAACGAATAATGAAAGAAAAGCATTGCAAGTTTGAATTTTGTAAAGTTAGTGTGGGAGAGGTGGAAAAATGATTGTTGTCGATCAATAATGACAAACCTCCTGGCATTGACAACTTAGATGGAAAGCTACTGAGGATGGTAGCTGACTATAGCCACTCCTATCTGTCATATCTTTAATCTGAGCCTAGAGGAAAGTCTTTGTACTCAGGCCTGGAGGGAAGCCAAAGTCATTCCGCTACCATAGAATGGTAAAGCGGCCTTTACTGGTTCTAACAGCTGAACTATCAGCTTGCTGACAGACCGTTGGAAAAAATTGTGTGTGACCAAATACAATGCTATTTCTCTGTAAATTAATTAACAACAGACTTTCAGCATGCTTATAGAGAAGGGCACTCAACATGTACTGCACTGACACAAATGACTGATGATTGGTTGAAGGAAATTGATAATAAGAAGATTGTGGGAGCTGTACTGTTAAGATTTCAGCGCAGCCTTTGATATTATTGACCATAACCTGTTGTTGAAAAAACGTATGTGATATGGCTTTTCAACCTCTGCCATATCATGGATTCAGAGCTATCTATCTAATAGAACACTGAGGGTTTTTGTTAATGGAACCTTCTCTAATGTTAAACGTAAAGTGTGGTGTACTTCAGGGCAGCTCTCTTGGCCCTCTACTCTTTTCTATTTTTACCAATGACCTGCCACTGGCATTAAACAAAACCTGTGTCCATGTATGCTGATGATTTAACCCTATACGTGTCAGCAACAAAAGCTAGTGAGATCACTGTAACCCTAAACAAAGAGTTGCAGTCAGTTTAAGAATGGGTGGCCAGTAATAAACTGGTCCTGAATATTTATCAAACTAAAAGCACTGTATTTGGTACAAATCATTCCCTGTTCTAGACCTCAGCTGAATCTGGTAATGAATGGTGTGGCTGTTGAACAAGTTGAGGATATTAAATTACTTGGCGTTACCTTAGATTGTAAACTGTCATGGTCAAAACATATTGATACAATGGTTGTAAAGATGGGGAGAGGACTGTCCGTGATAAAGAGATGCTCTGCTTTTTTGACACCACACTCCACAAAGCAAGTCCTGCAGGCTCTAGTTTCATCTTACCTTGATTATTGTCCAGTCATATGGTCAAGTGCTACAAAGAAATACCTAGTTAAGCTGCAGCTGGCCCAGAATAGAGCTGCACGTTTTGCTCTTCATTGTAATCAGAGAGCTAATATCAATACTATGCATGCCAGTCTCTCTTGGCTAAGTTGAGGAAAGACTGACTGCATCGCTTCTTGTTTTTATAAGAAACAATGTGTTGGAAATTCCAAATTGTTTGCATAGTCAACTTCCACACAGCACTGACACAGCCACTTACTCCACCAGACATGCCACCAGGGTTCTTTTCACAGTCCCCAGGTCCAGAACAAATTCAAGGAAACATACAATATTATACAGAGCCATGATTGCATGGAACTCCCTTCCATCTCATATAGCGCAATTGAACAGCAAACCTGGTTTAAAAAAAACAAAAAAAGCAACAACCCAAGGCTCAATGCTGTGACCTACGTTTTGTGTGTATGTTTATGTGTAACTGATAGATGCACACACACACACACAGACACACACAGACACACACACACACACACACACACACACACACACACACACACACACACACACACACACACACACAAACACATTAATATTTTTAAATGTATGTAAATTGTAAAGTATTTAGTCTGTTCTGTCTTTTTCGTTATGTGTCGGACCCCAGGGGACCATGACACAACGTCCCAAGAACGTCATAAAAACATCCTCAGGAACATTGCCAGGACAAACCGGGAACTAGACAATACCTCCAGGGGACCATGACACAACGTCCCAAGAACGTCCTAAAAACATCTTCGGGGAATGCCCCTGGGAAAACTGGGTACTAGAAAAAGGTCCCCCAGAGAAAGTTCCCTTGGGAGCATCATGCAACATCCTAAGGACTAGTAAAATGAACATCATGGAAAAAGTCCTAAAAAGGTCCTGACATGGTCCTCAGTGACGTCCTGGGAACTTACAGGGAACTAGACAAAGGTCCCCCTGAGAACGTTCTCGGAACGTCAGATGGATAAAGTCGCGCCGAAACCCTTCATGGACCTACAGTAATGAGAACATTGCAGAATGTCCTCAGGACAAACCCCTGTTTGCTGGGTTACTGCTGTTCAATGTTCATCTCAATGAATGCATGTATTCTGTTTTTTGCTGTTTATAGTGTGTGGATTCCTAAATTATTTGTCGATATATATATCCTTTGCAAATAAAGGTGATTTTGAATGTTATTGAACAATATAACTTATTTATCTAATAATATGCCATTTAGCAGACACTTTTATCCAAAGCGACTTACAGTCATGTGCGCATACATTTTTACATATAGGTGGTCCCGGGGATTGAACCCACTACCCAGGCGTTACAAGCGCCATGCTCTACCAATTGAGCAACAGTGGACCACCTGCTTCATTTCTTACAAAGCTTGGTCTTACCCCATCATAATATAAGATTGTTTTACCCCATCATAATATAAGATTGTTTTACTCCATACTCCAAACAATGTATAGCCTCAAATATATCTTCAAGCATGGTTTACAGATCCACTTTCGTTACACTCCACCACCCATTTCACCTCCTAACAGACACCTATCCAGGTCATGGCACCAATGGGACAGACTGTTGTCTAACCTAGGTCTCCTGCAGGCCACAATAATGTTACCCCGCTAAGATTAAACGTAGGCATAAGCGCAGGGAGCTTACACAAATCATTAGGTCTCAGACAAGTTTAATTACACCTACATCACTTTTCAGGTGCTATCCCCTTCTGCCTTTCAGGTGCTACCCCTTCTGCCTTTCAGGTGCTATCCCTTCTGCCTTTCAGGTGCTATCCCTTCTGCCTTTCAGGTGCTATCCCCTTCTGCCTTTCAGGTGCTATCCCCTACTGCCTTTCAGGTGCTATCCCCTACTGCCTTTCAGGTGCTATCCCCTACTGCCTTTCAGGTGCTATCCCTTCTGCCTTTCAGGTGCTATCCCTTCTGCCTTTCAGGTGCTATCCCTTCTGCCTTTCAGGTGCTATCCCTTCTGCCTTTCAGGTGCTATCCCCTTCTGCCTTTCAGGTGCTATCCCTTCTGCCTTTCTGGTGCTATCCCTTACTGCCTTTCAGGTACTATCCCCTTCTGCCTTTCAGGTGCTATCCCTTCTGCCTTTCAGGTGCTATCCCTTCTGCCTTTCAGGTGCTATCCCCTTCTGCCTTTCAGGTGCTACCCCCTACTGCCTTTCAGGTGCTATCCCCTACTGCCTTTCAGGTGCTAACCCCTACTGCCTTTCAGGTGCTATCTCCTACTGCCTTTCAGGTGCTATCCCTTCTGCCTTTCAGGTGCTATCCCTTCTGCCTTTCAGGTGCTATCCCCTACTGCCTTTCAGGTGCTATCCCCTACTGCCTTTCAGGTGCTATCCCTTCTGCCTTTCAGGTGCTATCCCCTACTGCCTTTCAGGTGCCCTCCCCTACTGCCTTTCAGGTGCTATCCCCTACTGCCTTTCAGGTGCTATCCCTTCTGCCTTTCAGGTGCTATCCCTTCTGCCTTTCAGGTGCTATCCCCTACTGCCTTTCAGGTGCTATCCCCTACTGCCTTTCAGGTGCTATCCCCTACTGCCTTTCAGGTACCATCCCCTACTGCCTTTCAGGTGCTATCCCCTTCTGTCTTTCAGGTGCTATCCCTTCTGCCTTTCAGGTGCTATCCCCTACTGCCTTTCAAGTGCTATCCCCTACTGCCTTTCAGGTGCTATCCCTTCTGCCTTTCAGGTGCTATCCCCTACTGCCTTTCAGGTGCTATCCCCTACTGCCTTTCAGGTGCTATCCCCTTTTGCCTTTCAGGTGCTATCCCCTACTGCCTTAGTGGCCATGAGTAAGGCACTTTGCCCCTTAACTGCTACAAGGGCAAGGCTGACCCTGTTCTGCTCCAAGCCTGTTCTGTGTTTGGTGTGTCATAGGATTGGGTAAGATGCAAACAAAAGTACATGTTTCCATTGTACAATATACTTTTATTTTGAAATAAAATGTTGCCTGAATATGCACGTGTGTTATTTTGTCACGTGCCTATGTGTTCCTGTGAGTGTGTGTGCATGTCTGTGTTTGTAATACAGGTTGAGTCTGTATTTGTGTTACATAAGCAGTTTAAAACCAAGAGGGGTGGGAAGATGTAGGCCTACCTTGGTGGGGACGTTGACTTGAGTCCCCTTCTCGATGAGCAGGGCGGCCATGTCAGCGTGTCCCTCCTGTGAGGCCAGGTGTAGAGGGGTGACCCCCTGCTTGGTCAGGATGTTGGTCTCCGCCCCGTACTGCAGCAGCACCACCGCTATGTCCATCTGGTTCTTCTTGGCCGCAATGTGGAGGGGGGTGTAGCCGTTCTGGAGGGAGGGAGAGAGAGTGTGAGAGAGAGAGAGAGAGAGAGAGAGAGAGAGAGAGAGAGAGAGAGAGAGAGAGAGAGAGAGAGAGAGAGAGAGAGAGAGATGCATGCACTCACACATGCATGCACACACACAAACGTACACACACAAACGCACACGCACACCACATACACACCACACACAAACGCACACCCACACACAAATGCACTCACACACACACACACACACACACACACACACACACACACACACACACACACACACACACACACACACACACACACACACACACACACACACACACACACACACGCACACAGCTTCAATACCACATTGACTGTCCACCCCAAGGCTGACCGATGTCTCTCCCCCCACATGTTTGGGGAGAGTGCCAGAGTGGCCTCATGGAGGTCTCACCTTGGCTGTGGCGTGGGGCGAGGCCCCTTTGTCCAAAAGCAGGAGCGCCACCTTCTGGTTATCGTAATGTGCTGCTACATGGAGAGGTGTGAGGCCGTTCTGCAAGGATGACGAGGTGAGTGCAGATTGGATTAAACCAGGCTGGTTAGCAGAGCAAGCAGCCATTAAGAACACTGGTCAACACACACGACACATGATAAATAAGCTGAGTTATAGTGGTACTATTACAGCATGTTATGGACAATTAGGCTTATATTAAAGAGCAAGCAGCAGGAGGCTCACTGGGTGGGTCCTTATTCAAAAAGAATAATAAGAAAAAATATATATATGTTATCTGTCTTTCCTAAAAGTAGAGGAATAAACAGCAGTTAATCAAACTGAAAGTTGATTTAATCAAACTATGCTTCCGGGAGTCTAGCTGACAACATAGCCTCAACCAGAAATAACAACAGACTTTTTAAAAATATAGCCAGATAATTCCTCATCAGATAATTCCTCATCAGACTATTCCTCATCAAATAATTCCTTATCAGACTATTCCTCATCAGATAATTCCTTATCAGATAATTCCTCAACAGACTATTCCTCATCAGACTATTCCTCATCAGATAATTCCTCATTAGACTATTCCTCATCAGACTATTCCTCATCAGATAATTCCTCATCAGATAATTCCTCATCAGACTATTCCTCATCATGTAACAATACTTCAAGGTCAGAGCATTGTCTGATATTGTGAAAATATAACACACCTTGTGAGAAATATACTTTTCTACTGTTTAGTTATTTCTCCCTCTGTTACAAAACTATACTATGATTAAGAGTTTGAGTTTTATGGTAATGATGCTTACCTTCCCAGCAGAATCAGGAGGAGCTGTTTTTTTCAGGAGAAGTTTGGCCACATCCAGGCTTCCGTACTTGGATGCCACATGCAAGGGAGTGAATCCTTTCTGTATGGAGACAACATACAGATGACCATTTAATAATGATTGAAACAAACACTATCTATATCTTCATAAATGTGCATAAGGCTCATGGAATACACTGAGTGTACAAAACAATAGGAACACCTTCCTAATATTGAGTTGCACCCCCTTTTGCCCTCAGAACAACTTCAATTCGTCGGGGCACGGACTCTACAAGCTGTTTAAAGTGTTCCACAGGGCTGCTGGCCCATGTTGACTCCAATGCTTCCCACAGTTGTATAAATATAAATATAAAAAAATATATATAAAAAATAATAATATATGCACTCACTAACTGTAAGTCGATCTGGATAAAAACGTCAACTAAAATGAATAAAAGTTGGGTGGTGGACCATTCTTTATACACACTGTTGAGCGTGAAAAACCCCAGCAGCATTGCAGTTCTTGACATAAACCGGTACTCCTGGCACCTACTACCATACCCTGTTCAAAGGCACTTAAAATCCTTCTTTAACCTGTCTCCTCCCCTTCATCTACACTGATTGAAGTGGATTCAACAAGTGACATCATTAAGGGATCATAGCTTTCACCTGGATTCACCTGGTCAGTCTATGTCATGGAAAGAGCAGATGTTTTGTATATTCAAAAGCAATAATTTCATAACAGCGTCCTTTCCAAAGGGATCAGAAATTCACTGCCAACTAATGATGTATGTGAACCAAACATAATGCAATTTCACAAGATGCACAATAACAACAAATCTCTGTTCACCCACATTGCTTATGCCATCGTAGGTAATACCCAAAATCCAATTTACAGAGCAAAACCTGCCTTTCCTTCTGATCAGCAATACCTAGTACCAACGCAGCCACCAGGTGGTGGTCTTTAGCCATTGTCACATTGGGCTGTTGTGATAGGACGACAGCGCCGCTCCCATGTCACATGACTCCCTTGTTTACGACCCAACCCATGAAGGGAGGGAATCCTTTGTCTGTGTAACGCTGGTTCATTTCTGATGTAATACACATCCAATTAGAAACAATGTGTAGATAAGAAGAGAATGAGAGGCACTAACGTTGTGAAAAACAGAAGATAAAGATTAGAATCTATAGGGTGTAAAACGTCACACATCTAACAGATCAAACACAGGTGATTGGGGACAGAGGTAGAGAGGAGCATATCTAGGAAGATGTTGTTCAACGGGCAAACCGCTGTCCCTGTCCTGTTTTTCATGCTATCAATGCCACACCTGTTTTTCCCCATGAGACAAGGAGAAGAGGGGGAAGGGAAGACAGAGACAGAGAGAGAGAGAGAGAGAGAGAGAGAGAGAGAGAGAGAGAGAGAGAGAGAGAGAGAGGGGGGGGGCGAGAGAGAGAGATGGGTGAATTTTACTGCATCATAAACCTCAGAACCCAGAGCATATGAATAAATTAGCACTGATATATCGTTGTGTCAGTGGATGTTGAATATCCTTCAGTGACAAAAGTCAATGTGTTTTTGCAAAATTCAGGAGAAGAAGCCAGGGGTTCTCCAAAGCATCATAAATCATGAATTGATTAAACCAGAATAAGCCAGGTCACACTGACAGTGACCCATAGTCTGTGCCCATAGTCAGGCCATACAGCGAATCAAGATGTATTTCTTATATAATCCACACAGAAATAAGGGGATGGAATCCATCCATAAAAACATCTCCACAAAAACCGCACCAAGATGTACAGGTGTGTGTGTGTATGTGTGAATGTGTGTATGTGTGTGTGTGTGTGTGTGTGTGTGTGTGTGTGTGTGTGTGTGTGTGTGTGTGTGTGTGTGTGTGTGTGTGTGTGTGCGTGTATGCGTGTATGTGTGCTTGTGCTTAGGCGAAGAAATGTAGGTGTGTGTGAGTGTGTAGGTGTGTGTGAGTGTGTGTGCGCCTACACATGTATTATCTCTACCCACCTTAGTAGCCAGTGAGTGTGAGGCGCCTGCCTCCAGCAGTACTGAAGCCACGTCCACCTGTCCCTCCCTGGCTGAGATGTGGAGAGGTGTGTATCCGTTAGTCGTGGAGGCGTCAGGGTGGGCCATATGCTGCAGTAGCAGCTGGACTATCTCAGTCTTCCCCAGACGAGATGCAATGTGGAGGGGTGTCTGGTCCTCCTGGAGGGGGTAGAGACATGGAGGTTATATGTGGTAGAATATGTATTTTATTACAGACGTACATAGAGAGATAGAGGCTATGGGTGATATTACTTTTAAGGTACTTGAAGTTTAATGAGGGTAGTAATGCTTTATTTTACAGCCCCGCTTTCATGAAGTTACTATATGTGGTGATAATGGGTACTTCATTATTTTGGTGCTTTCTTGGAGTACAATAGAGTAGAGTAGAGTAGAGTAGAGTAGAGTAGAGTAGAGTAGAGGAGAGGAGAGGAGAGGAGAGGAGAGGAGAGGAGAGGAGAGGAGAGGAGAGGAGAGGAGAGGAGAGGAGAGGAGAGGAGAGGAGAGGAGAGGAGAGGAGAGGAGAGGAGAGGAGAGGAGAGGAGAGGAGAAGTGAAGTGAAGTGAAGTGAAGTGAAGTGAAGTGAAGTGAAGTGAAGTAGAGGAGAGGAGAGGAGAGGAGAGGAGAGGAGAGGAGAGGAGAGGAGAGGAGAGGAGAGGAGAGGAGAGGAGAGGAGAGGAGAGGAGAGGAGAGGAGAGGAGAGGAGAGGAGAGGAGAGGAGAGGTGAAGTGAAGTGAAGTGAAGTGAAGTGAAGTGAAGTGAAGTGAAGTAGAGGAGAGGAGAGGAGAGGAGAGGAGAGGAGAGGAGAGGAGAGGAGAGGAGAGGAGAGGAGAGGAGAGGAGAGGAGAGGAGAGGAGAGGAGAGGAGAGGAGAGGAGAGGAGAGGAGAGGAGAGGAGAGGAGAGGAGAAGTGAAGTGAAGTGAAGTGAAGTGAAGTAGAGGAGAGGAGAGGAGAGGAGAGGAGAGGAGAGGAGAGGAGAGGAGAGGAGAGGAGAGGAGAGGAGAGGAGAGGAGAGGAGAGGAGAGGAGAGGAGAGGAGAGGAGAGGAGAAGTGAAGTGAAGTGAAGTGAAGTGAATTGAAGGAGAGGAGAGGAGAGGAGAGGAGAGGAGAGGAGAGGAGAGGAGAGGAGAGGAGAGGAGAGGAGAGGAGAGGAGAGGTGAAGTGAAGTGAAGTGAAGTGAAGTGAAGTGAAGTGAGGAGAGGAGAGGAGAGGAGAGGAGAGTAGAGGAGAGGAGAGGAGAGGAGAGGAGAGGAGAGGAGAGGAGAGGAGAGGAGAGGAGAGGAGAGGAGAGGAGAGGAGAGGAGAGGAGAGGAGAGGAGAGGAGAGGAGAGGAGAGGAGAGGAGAGGAGAGGAGAGGAGAGGAGAGGAGAGGAGAGGAGAGGAGAGAAGAGGAGAGGATATTTATTATCCCTGAGGGGCAATTTGCTTACAGGAAGAATTTGCTGTTAACTGCCTAGTACTAAGTGGGAGTGAAGCAAAAGCTTAATTTGAGCCGGATCCTGCCGGAACAGTATCCGGCTCCTCCCCGTGTTGGACTGTTTCGTTCCGGAACCTATTTTTACCTCTACATGAGAAGAAAATCACTGTTTCCAATGTAAAAATGCTAATAAAAGTGATCAGAGTTTATTCGAGTTGCTTCCTCATTAATTCTCCTGCCCTCTAAAAAAAAATGCAATGTGAAAACATCGTTTTTCAGCCCGTGCCTGATATTTGTGTTGGGCCTGCCCGGGCTTATTGTTGTGGTGAGAGAGAGGCCGCCTTTATATCTCTCAGATCTAGAATGAGATTCACTTTCTATGATCTCTCTCCCTCTCTCTGCTCTGATAGAAATGAGCCTGCAACTCTCCTCTCTCCAGCGTTGCACTTCATCATTTATTTCCTTATAGAATCATCGCCACAGGAAGGGTGCTGGAGGAGCTGCAGCAACCCTGATTAATTGAAATATATTTGCCAAAGTTATAGAATCACTGCTGTCTGTTCAGAAAGAAATTAAATAATTTAGAATACTGCTCCATGAGTAGGCCTATAATTTAGCCACAGAGGACCAATAGCTTCTTTTAAAAAATTGCCTTGCTGTGGATTGTGTGTAGCCCAATCACAAGGCATATAGCCTGGTAACGCGCTGAAAATCTGTCAGTGAAAAGCATGCAGCCAGAACAAGCCTTTCGCAATATTTCAAATATAATTGCGGGAAAAAACAGGAAATTGGAAAGCAATTGGCTCCTGCTTAAAAGAGAAGACTCTAATCTGACTGTACCAAAATATTTTATCAACTTCCAACCTAGGTCTATTGAGTGAACATTGTTTTATAAAGTAAAATAAGTGAGATAGACTTTTGGCACGAGAGGAGTGGTGAGTACTAGTACTAAGTGGGAGTGGAGTGGTGAGTACTAGTACTAAGTGGGATTGGAGTGGTGAGTACTAGTACTAAGTGGGAGTGGAGCGGTGAGTACTAGTACTAAGTGGGAGTGGAGCGGTGAGTACTAGTACTAAGTGGGATTGGAGTGGTGAGTACTAGTACTAAGTGGGAGTGGAGCGGTGAGTACTAGTACTAAGTGGGAGTGGAGCGGTGAGTACTAGTACTAAGTGGGAGTGGAGCGGTGAGTACTAGTACTAAGTGGGAGTGGAGTGGTGAGTTGTGTGTAGTGTGTGATAATGTGTCTCACCCTGGCTCTGGCGTCCACCATGGCGCCGTTCCTCAGCAGACAGCGCACCACCTCCACCTGTCCTGCCCTGGACGCCATGTGTAGAGCAGTCTCCCCACGCTGCACAGAACACACACGTGAATCAGAAGAAACACAAAAACACACACGCAGAGATACAGACACACACACACACACACACACACACACACACGTGTACGGGCACACCCTCATACACACACGAGACACCCTGAGACAGCACAAACACCCATTAATGCACAGACACGTACACCCACTGTCCATGCCATTGTCGTTGTCATGACGTTAACCCCCATCACTCACAATGTTGCTGACGTCAGGCGAGGCTCCGTTCTGCAGTAGCAGCAGGACGATGTTGAGGTGACCCATGAAGGCAGCTACGTGGACGGGAGTCAGGCCAGACTGGATGGAGGGAGGGGAGAGAGTTTTCATCATTACAAAGTATCATTACCGTTCATGCATGTGAAGCCAGTTCTGGTCAAAACACAAGTCACTGGGACTGTACATCAACAGTGTTGAAGAGTAAAGGAGTGTGTGGTTGCATGGTATATTGTGTAATCTGGTGTAGCTGTAATTGTGTGTATATTGTGTAATCTGGTGTAGCTGTATTTGTGTGTATATTGTGTAATATGGTGTAGCTGTATTTGTGTGTATATTGTGTAATCTGGTGTAGCTGTAATTGTGTGTATATTGTGTAATCTGGTGTAGCTGTATTTGTGTGTATATTGTGTAATCTGGTATAGCTGTATTTGTGTGTATATTGTGTAATCTGGTGTAGCTGTAATTGTGTGTATATTGTGTAATCTGGTGTAGCTGTAATTGTGTGTATATTGTGTAATCTGGTGTAGCTGTAATTGTGTGTATATTGTGTAATCTGGTGTAGCTGTAATTGTGTGTATATTGTGTAATCTGGTGTAGCTGTATTTGTGTGTATATTGTGTAATCTGGTGTAGCTGTAATTGTGTGTATATTGTGTAATCTGGTGTAGCTGTAATTGTGTGTATATTGTGTAATCTGGTGTAGCTGTAATTGTGTGTATATTGTGTAATCTGGTGTAGCTGTAATTGTGTGTATATTGTGTAATCTGGTGTAGCTGTATTTGTGTGTATATTGTGTAATCTGGTGTAGCTGTATTTGTGTGTATATTGTGTAATCTGGTGTAGCTGTAATTGTGTGTATATTGTGTAATCTGGTGTAGCTGTATTTGTGTGTATATTGTGTAATCTGGTGTAGCTGTATTTGTGTGTATATTGTGTAATCTGGTGTAGCTGTAATTGTGTGTATATTGTGTAATCTGGTGTAGCTGTAATTGTGTGTATATTGTGTAATCTGGTGTAGCTGTATTTGTGTGTATATTGTGTAATCTGGTGTAGCTGTAATTGTGTGTATATTGTGTAATCTGGTGTAGCTGTAATTGTGTGTATATTGTGTAATCTGGTGTAGCTGTATTTGTGTGTATATTGTGTAATCTGGTGTAGCTGTATTTGTGTGTATATTGTGTAATCTGGTGTAGCTGTATTTGTGTGTATATTGTGTAATCTGGTGTAGCTGTATTTGTGTGTATATTGTGTAATCTGGTGTAGCTGTAATTGTGTGTATATTGTGTAATCTGGTGTAGCTGTATTTGTGTGTATATTGTGTAATCTGGTGTAGCTGTATTTGTGTGTATATTGTGTAATCTGGTGTAGCTGTAATTGTGTGTATATTGTGTAATCTGGTGTAGCTGTATTTGTGTGTATATTACCAAGCTTGTTGTATTGTAAAAAGTTCAAAAACTCTTCTATCTGAACTGGCCAGACTTACCTCTGTGATGGCCTGGATAGATGCTCCATACTTGACCAGCAGCTCCATCACCTTCACTCTGTTCTTCTTACAGGCGATGTGCAGCGGAGTGAAGCCGTTCTGACAGACACACACACCAGACACATGATGTATGAAACACACCTACATACACATGTAGGGACATGTTGACATGTTGAGACATACATGAGAGGCCATCTTATTCTCACTCCACACTTTGTTCTGTCTCTTAGAGACATTACAAGGACCTGTAGTACTGGTCCTTGTAATGAAAGTCATTGTATTAGTGAGTAGTACCAGTGCTCTAGCGTTGGGGTTGGCCCGCTTGTCCAGCAGCAGCTTGGTGACTCTGTAGTGACCGCAGTGGGCGGCGACGTGCAGCGCCGTCAGGTAGTCCAATGTGACATCATCAACAGGCGCCTTGTGCTGCAGCAGGTGCTTGACACACTCAACGTGGTCACCCTGAGACGACATGTGTAGAGGAGACAGACCGTTCTACAGAGAGAGAGAAGATGGTCAGAGAGAGGGAGTCTATGTGTGCATGTGTGTGTATCCATGCTTGTGTTGGTGTGTGTGTGTGTGTGTGTGTGTGCGAGTGTGTGTGAGTGTGTGTCCATCCATGTGTGTCCGTGTGTGTGTGTGTCTGTGTGTGTGTGTGTGTGTCCGTGTGTGTGTGTGTGTGTGTGTGTGTGAGTTTGTGTGTGTCCATGTGTGTCTGTCCATGTGTGTCCGTGTGTGTCCGTGTGTGTGTGTGTCCGTGTGTGTGTGTGTGTGTGTGTGTGTGAGTTTGTGTGTGTCCATGTGTGTCTGTCCATGTGTGTCCGTGTGTGTCCGTGTGTGTGTGTGTGTGTGTGTGTGTGTGTGTGTGTGTGTGTGTGTGTGTGTGTGTGTGTGTGTACCTTGGTCCTGGCCAGCATGGGTGCTCCTCTCTCCAGCAGTAGCTCCACTGCTGGGTCATGTCCACTCCTGGCGGCACAGTGTAGAGGTGTGAGGCCGTCCTGTAGACAACACACACACAGATGGTCATCATTAAACAAATACACACACACACAGATGGTCATCATTAAACAAATACAAATACACACAGATCTATAAGGTTCATTCACACAAGTGGAGGCTGCTGCTGCTGTTGTTGTTGTTGTTGTTGTTGTTGTTGTGGAGGTTGTTTACAAGTAAACACACACAGGCTTTATTCTTTTATCCAATCTGCCAGGAAGTACAGATGTTTTCCTGATTAAACAGACTGTTTTACTAGAATATTATACTGGAGTTATGATGGTGATTAAACAGACTGTTTTACTAGAATATTATACTGGAGTTATGATGGTGATTAAACAGACTGTTTTACTAGAATATTATACTGGAGTTATGATGGTGATTAAACAGACTGTTTTACTAGAATATTATACTGGAGTTATGATGGTGATTAAACAGACTGTTTTACTAGAATATTATACTGGAGTTATGATGGTGATTAAACAGACTGTTTTACTAGAATATTATACTGGAGTTATGATGGTGATTAAACAGACTGTTTTACTAGAATATTATACTGGAGTTATGATGGTGATTAAACAGACTATTTTACTAGAACATTATACTGGAGTTATGATGGTGATTAAACAGACTGTTTTACTAGAATATTATACTGGAGTTATGATGGTGATTAAACAGACTGTTTTACTAGAATATTATACTGGAGTTATGATGTTGATTAAACAGATTGTTTTACTAGAATATTATACTGGAGTTATGATGGTGATTAAACAGATTGTTTTACTAGAATATTATACTGGAGTTATGATGGTGATTAAACAGACTGTTTTACTAGAATATTATACTGGAGTTATGATGGTGATTAAACAGACTGTTTTACTAGAATATTATACTGGAGTTATGATGGTGATTAAACAGATTGTTTTACTAGAATATTATACTGGAGTTATGATGGTGATTAAACAGACTGTTTTACTAGAATATTATACTGGAGTTCTGATAGAAACCATGTGTTGATGTATTTGATACCATTCCACTTATTCCGTTCCAGACATTACCACAAACCCATCCTCCCCAATTAAGGTGACACCAACCTCCTGTGATACACACAGGGCATACAAAACACACATGAACGCACACACACACACACACATAAAACAACCCCCCATCCTCGCATGAACACACACACACATGCACACACATGGTTCAAGGTCACCAGTGGTAGCAGAGTATTGATCAGGTCACAGCACTTATGACATGTCCATCTAAGGGGCTATGGTTCCATTCCCTGGTGAATAAACTGCTGACTGAAGCTCATTGATCCACAGTGGACTTACATTACTCCAGTCCCCTGAGTATCTTGGTAGACGTCTACCAGTGGACCAATGGCTTAATTAAATACATTACCATGTCAAACTAAAGAAAATCAAACAGACAAAACGTCCCCTGTATCCCTCAAATCAGCTGTGTAATAAAACATGAGGACGGACCTGCTGTTACGTGAGGGTTTCATAAGGCTTTAGTTGTTGTTGTTGTTGTTGTTGTTGTTGTTGTTGCTGTGGAGGTTGTTTATAAGTAAACACACACAGGCTTTATTCTTTTATCCAATCTGCCAGTGTCACACTCTGGCTCCGGGACTTGTATTTGAGCCAGGGTGTATTCGTGTTGTTGGGGTTTGTTTTGGTTAGGTTGGGAATAGGGTGTGTTCATTTGGGTGTGTGTGGTTTTGGTTAGTTCTTGTGTAGTCATGTGACTCCCAATCGGAGGTAACGAGTGTCAGCTGTCGGCTCGTTATCTCTGATTGGGAGCCATATTTATCTGTATGTTTTCCTTTGGGTGTTGTGGGTTTTTGTTCCGTTTCGGTCGGTGTACCGTGGACTTCATGTGTCGTCTTTTGTTTGTAGTTCGAAACTTTAATTAATAAAGTCATGTTTCTTGCACACGCGGCGCCCCGGCACTCGCGGCCCCCCCGGCCGCGGGCAGTTCAGGGCCTCCCGCTGGGTGTGCGCGTGGATTGCGACCGGGCCTCCACCCCTGACGGGAATTGGACCGTGCCCGGGCCGTCTTCCGCTGAGCGCACCTGGGTACAACTTCTATGTTGTGAGGGGAAAAACCCACCATTCTAGGACCAAGCGGCGTGTCAAGCGGCAACAGGATCCACCTACACAGGATTCATGGACATGGGAGGAGATACTGGATGGAAGGGGTCCTTGGGCACAACCGGGAGAATATCGCCGCCCTCGTGAAGAGCTGGAGGCAGCTAAAGCCGAGAGGAGGCAATATGAGGAGGCAGCACAGAGGCAAGGCTGGAAGCCCGTGAGCACTAGCCAAAAATTTCTTGGGGGGGGCCTTAAAGGGAGTGTGGCGAAGTCAGGTAGGAGACCTGCGCCTACTCCCTGTACTTACCGTGGAGAGCGAGAGTACGGGCAGACACCGTGTTACGCAGTAGACCGCATGGTGTCTCCTGTACGCGTGCATAGCCCGGTTCGGTACATTCCAGCTCCACGTATCGGCCGGGCTAGATTGAGCGTTGAGCCGGATGTCATGAAGCCGGCCCAACGCATCAGGCCACCAGTGCGTCTCCTCGGGCCGGCTTACATGGCACCAGCCTTACGCATGGTGTCCCCGGTTCGCCTACATAGCCCGGTGCGGGTTATTCCTCCTTCCCGTACTGGTCGGGCGACGGGGAGCATACAACCAGGTAAGGTTGGGCAGGCTCAGTGCTCAAGGGAGCCAGTAAGCCTGCACGGTCCGGTATTTCCGGCGCCACCTCCCCGCTCAAGCCCAGTACCACCAGTGCCTACACCACGCACCAAGCCTCCTGTGGGTCCCCAGAGTCCTGTGCGTCCTGTTGCTGCTCCCCGCACTAGCCCTGAGATGCGTGTCCTCAGCCCGGGACCACCAGTTCCGGCACCACGCACCAGGCCTATAGTGCGTCTCGGCCGGCCAGAGTCTGCCGTCTGCCCAACGGCGCCTGAACTGCCCGTCTGCCCAACGGCGCCTGAACTGCCCGTCTGCCCAACGGCGCTTGAACTGCCCGTCTGCCCAAAGGCGCCTGAACTGCCTGTCTGCCCAACGCCGTCTGAACTGTCCGTCTGCCAAGCGCTGCATGAACTGCCCGTCTGTACTGAGCCTGCAAAGCCGCCCGTCTGCCATGAGCCTTCAGAGCCGTCCGCCAGACCGGAGCCGCTAAAGCCTTCCGCCAGACAGGAGCCGCTAGAGCCTTCCGCCAGACAGGAGCAGCCAGAGCCTTCCGCCAGACAGGATCAGCCAGAGCCTTCCGCCAGACAGGATCAGCCAGAGCCTTCCGCCAGACAGGATCAGCCAGAGCCTTCCGCCAGACAGGATCAGCCAGAGCCTTCCGCCAGACAGGATCAGCCAGAGCCTTCCGCCAGACAGGATCAGCCAGAGCCGTCCGCCAGACAGGATCAGCCAGAGCCTTCCGCCAGCCATGAGCAGCCAGATCCGTCAGCCTGCCATGAGCAGCCAGATCCGTCAGCCAGCCATGAGCAGCCAGATCCGTCAGCCTGCCATGAGCAGCCAGATCCGTCAGCCAGCCATGAGCAGCCAGATCCGTCAGCCAGCCATGAGCAGCCAGATCCGTCAGCCAGCCATGAGCCGTCCAGCCAGGATCCGCCAGAGCCAGCCAGCCAGGAACTGCCATTCAGTCCGGTGCTGCCCCTTAGTCCGGTGCTGCCCCTTAGTCTGGTGCTGCCCCTTATCCTGGTGCTGCCCCTTAGTCCGGTGCTGCCCCTTAGTCCGGTGCTGCCTCTTAGTCCGGTGCTGCCCCTTAATCCGGGGGGGTTAAGTTGGAGGGTGGTCAGTTGGAGGAGGCTACGGAAGCGGGTAGTGACTATGGTGGGGTGGGGACCACGACCAGAGCCAGAACCACCGCCGAAGAGGTATGCCCACCCAGCCCTCCCTGGGTTAGCCCTAGTTGAGGCGCGGTCGCAGTCCGCGCCTTTAGGGGGGGGTACTGTCACACTCTGGCTCCGGGACTTGTATTTGAGCCAGGGTGTATTCGTGTTGTTGGGGTTTGTTTTGGTTAGGTTGGGAATAGGGTGTGTTCATTTGGGTGTGTGTGGTTTTGGTTAGTTCTTGTGTAGTCATGTGACTCCCAATCGGAGGTAACGAGTGTCAGCTGTCGGCTCGTTATCTCTGATTGGGAGCCATATTTATCTGTATGTTTTCCTTTGGGTGTTGTGGGTTTTTGTTCCGTTTCGGTCGGTGTACCGTGGACTTCATGTGTCGTCTTTTGTTTGTAGTTCGAAACTTTAATTAATAAAGTCATGTTTCTTGCACACGCTGCGCCTTGGTCTCCTTCGCTCTTAGACGACCGTGACAGCCAGGAAGTACAGATGTTTTCCTGATTAAACAGACTGTTTTACTAGAATATTATACTGGAGTTATGGTGGTGATTAAACAGACTGTTTTACTAGAATATTATACTGGAGTTATGATGGTGATTAAACAGACTGTTTTACTAGAATATTATACTGGAGTTATGATGGTGATTAATCAGACTGTTTTACTAGAATATTATACTGGAGTTATGGTGGTGATTAAACAGACTGTTTTACTAGAATATTATACTGGAGTTATGGTGGTGATTAAACAGACTGTTTTACTAGAATATTATACTGGAGTTATGGTGGTGATTAAACAGACTGTTTTACTAGAATATTATACTGGTTATGGTGGTGATTAAACAGACTGTTTTACTAGAATATTATACTGGAGTTATGGTGGTGATTAAACAGACTGTTTTACTAGAATATTATACTGGAGTTATGGTGGTGATTAAACAGACTGTTTTACTAGAATATTATACTGGTTATGGTGGTGATTAAACAGACTGTTTTACTAGAATATTATACTGGAGTTATGATGGTGATTAAACAGACTGTTTTACTAGAATATTATACTGGAGTTATGATGGTGATTAAACAGACTGTTTTACTAGAATATTATACTGGAGTTTGTGATAACTGATACCCTGTCCCACACTGACCCATCCGTTGCAATAACAAAGCTGTGCTATACCCTAGGCTGCATCCCCTAATGTTGATTTTTTGCCATTATTTTACATTGACTCTATGCCAACATGATGATATTATGTTCGTTTTAATTACATAATCCACCTATGATATCATATCAAACATTAACTCTGGACATGTAATATGATATATGGATGTATAGTATATTAAAGGCCTAAATGGGTGCTGTAATGCACTGACCGGAAGAGTACTGCTCGTATCTGACGTTAATTGGACGTTATAGTGACATTAGGCTCTAATCGCATAATCTTTCTATGCAATATTTACATTAACTGTGGACATTACAATGATATTTAAGTGATAATGCCCGAGAAGCCGGTGTTTGGAGGATATATTGGCACGGGAGTTGTTAGGCCCGAGACGAAGTCGAGGTCCGGCAAACCGTGCCAATATATCTTTAAAACACCGGCTTCGAGGGCATTATTACTTTTATACAACGGGTTACCAACATATTCAAATAATGATTGACATATTTTCATTAAAAACTTTATTTGGATTCATTTGTTCATACTAATTCATCCTTCCACAAGATACAGTCACGACACAAATCTTGGGTTGCTACCCAAGCCGGCTGGTCGTTCGTTCTATCGGTTCGGTTGCCAGAGACGCGACCCAGTCTTTCAGTCTTTTTGTTCTGTATCTATGTCATTGGTTCTAAATGTTCCATTGCCATACTGGCTGGCAACGTTCTTATCCCTTGCTTGCTAGCGAGCTACGGCTAATTTACAGTCACGTCAAACAGTGCAGCCAGAATAACAGTAAAGTAGCTGCATTTGCATTTGTTTAAGCTGTTTTCTTGTGACATTTATTTGGGTACATCCATAACAATGAGCTAATGAGGTGCGATTTCACCTGGCATAGAAAATGTGCTCTCTCGTCAGGACACTGTTGTTCAGAGGAGCTAGACAACAACACAGCTAACACAATCACTTCAAACTGAAGCTGGAAAGACTACAAACTAGCTGCACTTATTTTTACCTTTTTTCAATTGACATTTCTTTGTATATATCCATAAAAATGATGCCAGCTGATTCATGATTTCGACTGGCTGAGAAACGCTGCCTGCCTGTCTGTCTCCTCCCGACTCCCGACACGTTCATTACTATGGGACAGCTGGAGATCGAATTTGAATATTGAAACAATGTTGCAAATGTCGGAGAGACATACAGCAAGGTTTATACAAATCTCCGCTGTTGAAAACAAAATGTTAGTCTAAAAGAAATGTGAGATAATGTCTAGATGCTTTTTATAGTGGAGATCAAGTTTATAAATTGCTTTGCTGGGCTGATAGAACAGAGTAAATAGGCATTTTAATGTCATATATTTAGCTGTTGGTAACTTGTGGAATAGACACCAGCTGGAATGCGATTTTAACCAATCAGCATTCAGGATTAGACCCTGCCATTGTATAATATGATTTAATACCTTGGTAATGGACACATAAATATCAATGGCACAGGACATTTTCTGACACGAAAGATTGGTTGATTGTCAGGCTACCTGAGGGAAGTATAGTGATGGTGATTTGAGAGAAGGAGTGGTTGCATCATAGGGGATTTTTGCCCTAAATTAATGCAGTAAGCTGAGCAGCAAAACGGACCAGGAATAACAGCGGGTGAAAATGGAGGGCTTTAAGACTCAACAAGTTATTCTCTAGTGAACTAGCTGTAACTACATTGATCTGCAGCTCTCACTCACACACACATCCACCAGCTATGCAGTACACATTCACTGACCCTCTCTCGTACTGATCAACACACCCCACACCCACATACACATTCACTGACCCTCTCTCGTACTGATCAACACACCCCACACCCACATACACATTCACTGACCCTCTCTCGTACTGATCAACACACCCCACACCCACATACACATTCACTGACCCTCTCTCGTACTGATCAACACACCCCACACCCACATACACATTCACTGACCCTCTCTCGTACTGATCAACACACCCCACACCCACATACACATTCACAGACCCTCTCTCGTACTGATCAACACACCCCACACCCACATACACACTCACAGACCCTCTCTCGTACTGATCAACACACCCCACACCCACATACACACTTACTGACCCTCTCTCGTACTGATCAACACACCCCACACCCACATACAGTATGAACAGTGGGCACACTTACTTACAGTACCAGTCAAAAGTTTGGACACACCTACTCATTCAAGGGTTTTTCTTTATTTTTACTATTTTCTACATTGTAGAATAATAGTGAAGACATCAAAACTATGAAATAACAATCATGTAGTAACCACAAAAGTGTTGAACAAATCAAAAAATATTTTATATTTGAGATTCTTCAAAGTAGCCACCCTTTGCCTTGATGACGGCTTTGCACACTCTTGGCATTCTCTCCACCAGTTTCATGAGGTAGTCACCTAATGTGCATTTCAATTAACAGGTGTGCCTTCTTAAAAGTTAATTTGTGGAATTTATTTCCTTCTTAATGTGTTTGAGCCAATCAGTTGTGTTGTGACAAGGTAGACAGAAGATAGCCCTATTTGGTAAAAGACCAAGTCCATATTATGGCAAGAACAGCTCAAATAAGCAAAGAGAAACGACAATCCATCATTACTTTAAGACATGAAGGTCAGTCAATCCGGAAAATTCTTGAAGGTTCTTGAAAGTTTCTTCAAGTGCAGTCGCAAAAAACATCAAGAGCTATGATGAAACTGGCTCTCATGAGGACTGCCACAGGACAGGAAGACCCAGAGTTACCTCTGCTGCAGAGGATAAGTTAATTAGAGTTAACTGCAACTCAGATAGCAGCCCAAATAAATGCTTCACAGAGTTCAAGTAACAGACACATCTCAACATCAACTGATCAGAGGAGACTGCGTAAATCAGGCCTTCATGGTCGAATTGCTGTAAAGAAACCACTACTAAAGGACACCAATAAGAAGAAGATACTTGCTTGGGCCAAGAAACACGAGCAATGGACATTAGACCGGTCGAAATCTGTCCTTTGGTCTGATGAGTCCAAATTTGAGATTTCTGGTTCCAACCTCCGTGTCTTTGTGAGACGCAGAGTAGGTGAACGGATGATCTCCGCATGTGTGGTTCCCACCGTGAAGCATGGAGGAGGAGGTGTGATGGTGTGGGGGTGCTTTGCTGGTGACACTGTCTGTGATTTATTTAGAATTCAAGGCACACTTAACCAGCATTGCTACCACAGCATTCTGCAGCGATACGCCATCCCATCTGGTTTGCGCTTAGTGGGACTGTCATTTGTTTTTCAACAGGACAGTGACCCAAAACACACCTCCAGGCTGTGGAAGGGCTATTTGACCAGGGAGAGTGATGGAGTGCTGCATCAGATGACCTGGCCTCCACAATCACCCGATCTCAACCCAATTGAGATGGTTTGGGATGAGTTGGACCGCAGAGTGAAGGAAAAGCAGCCAACAAGTGCTCAGCATCTGTGGGAACTCCTTCAAGACTGTTGGAAAAGCATTCCTCATAAAGCTGTTTGAGAGAATGCCAAGAGTGTGCAAAGCTGTCATCAAGGCAAAGGGTGGCTACTTTGAAGAATCTTAAATATATTTTGATTTGTTTAACACTTTTTTGGTTACTACATGATTCCATATGTGTTATTTCATAGTTTTGATGTCTTCACAATTATTCTACAATGTAGAAAATAGTCAAAATAAAGAAAAACCCTTGAATGAGTAGGTGTGTCCAAACCTTTGACTGGTACTCTATACAGTACACAAATGTAAGAATACACACACACACACACACACACACACACACACACACACACACACACACACACACACACACACACACACACACACACACACACACACACACACACACACACACACACACAGACTCATACACACACACACACACACACACACAGACTCACACACACACACACAGACAGACAGACAGGCAAACGGTATGTGTGTGTGTGTGTGTGTGTGTTTGTGTGTGTGTGTGTGTGTGTGTTTGTGTGTGTGTTTGTGTGTGTGTGTGGGGGTGTGTGTGGACTTACCCTAGTCTTAGCGTCGATCTGAGACCCCCTGTCCAATAGGAGGCGCACCATGTTAGTGTTCCCACGCTTGGAGGCAACGTGGAGGGGCGTGATCCCATTCTGAAACACATAAAACACAATGGAAGACACATTAAAATCTACATCAACTAATTAACTAATGGTATATAACTACAATAGTATTGTATACAATCTGTGTTGTCACAATGCCAGTACACAGTTTATATTATGTTTAATGTTGTCCATCAGACAGTGGGGGTAGTTTATGCTTTCTAATATGCCACAATTAATTTCCCTGCTGGAACAATAAAGCTTGAATTGAATTGCTGACAATGGCTTCCTGTTCATTCATCCTGTTAGGATGTGTTCTGTTGTCTTGGCGTCCGGCCACTCCTCTGATGTCTGTGAAATCCTGACAATGTGAAAGCTGAGCGCCTGGCCCAAAGCTTTGCGGGACACAGCTTGTGAGGATGACTGTGACTAAAAATGCCTGAGAAAGTGTGACATAGCAGATATGACAGTGGTTTTGAGCGTTACATTTTTGCAAATTAAAGGATTCTTGCTGAGTTAGCAAATTTGGGCTTTGGCCGCACACACACACACACACACACACACACACACACACACACACACACACACACACACACACACAGTCTGAGAGCTGAGAAGAGTACTGCTTGAGTCTGTGACCTTCTGGTAACCTTTTAGCTTGAAAATATCACTGTCCATTTCTCTGCCCTTGGGTTCTGTCTCAACTCCTGAAAAGGACTGGCTTTCTCCCATTCTCCTGGTTCCTCTCTTCTGTCTGAGTGGTTGTACAATACAGTACAGTACAGACCATCTTCCCTTGAGTGGCTGATGGAGACCACACACATTGGCATGAGGATTCAGAGAAAAGGGGAAGTGCTGAGGAGGATGGCGTCATTGTCCAGGAAAGCATATAATTAGCAGACTGTGGTTCCTAAAGAGCACTACACTCTACACGCTCAGAGAGAGAGAGTGTGTGTGTGTGTGTGTGTGTGTGTGTGTGTGTGTGTGTGTGTGTGTGTGCGTACGTACATGTGTACGTGTGTACGTGTTCTAAAGTCTCCTGTGTTTTATGACTCTTGGACTCTGTGCAGGGTTGGCACAGTGTGTGGGCAGCCCTTCCTATAAACTACAAACTGTGCACTAGTTCCAGTAAAGCTCTATAGTAATGGTGCCTAAGACCTTGTGGCACAACGGCTGACTCCAGATCAGAAGGCAGCTGTAATGGTGCCTAAGACCTTGTGGCACAACGGCTGACTCCAGATCAGAAGGTAGCGGTAATGGTGCCTAAGACCTTGTGGCACAACTGCTGACTCCAGATCAGAAGGTAGCTGTAATGGTGCCTAAGACTTTGTGGCACACCGGCTGACTCCAGATCAGAAGGTAGCTGTAATGGTGCCTAAGACCTTGTGGCACAACGGCTGACTCCAGATCAGAAGGCAGCTGTAATGGTGCCTAAGACCTTGTGGCACGACGGCTGACTCCAGATCAGAAGGTAGCGGTAATGGTGCCTAAGACCTTGTGGCACAACAGCTGACTCCAGATCAGAAGGCAGCTGTAATGGTGCCTAAGACCTTGTGGCACAACGGCTGACTCCAGATCAGAAGGTAGCTGTCATGGTACACTACTCACCCTGGCTGTGAAGTCCACAGCCGCCCCACGGTTCAGCAGCAATGTGGCCACGTTCACGTTTCCATAGTGGGCAGAGATATGCAGTGGCGTGAATCCACTCTGTAACACAGGGGCGAACACAGAGAGAGGGAGGGAGAGAGAGACGGAGTGGTTTAGATAGTAACCTCATTCATGACCCCCAAAGTCTGACCCTTGACCTCCACCAACCCAGCATGCAGCAGTCGCATTAAGCAGCACGTCAACAAAAATAAAGAAATAAAGAAAATGAAATGAATAGTCAAAATATCAAAGAGGGAGGAAACCAAGGAGATGAAGGGAAGGAAATAAATCTTAAAATTCAGTTTCAGAAAATCATGATTCGATTACGCACTTACACGTAAATCCCGTACTGTATGCATACACACAAACACACACTAAGAAAGATCCCCACCATGCAACTGGTGATGCTACAGTCAGAACAAAATAAAAACAATAGTGTCTACATTTAAATAAATCATAAAGAAATAATAATCATGAATAACTGAAGGAAATAAAAAAAACAAATAGACGTACATTAATCACAGACTGTTAATATCAACCAAACAACTGACACAGTATTAGTTAACCACACATTTACAGGACAGAGAAAAAAAGAAAGAAAAAAAGAAAAAATTAACATGACTGCATCTTTTAAATTAACACCA
The DNA here is from genome assembly GCF_964263955.1 of Coregonus lavaretus. Taxonomy (NCBI): domain Eukaryota; kingdom Metazoa; phylum Chordata; class Actinopteri; order Salmoniformes; family Salmonidae; genus Coregonus; species Coregonus lavaretus. The sequence goes on from NC_139994.1 coordinate 59,112,641, forward strand.
AAGTGCACTATGTCACTGTACTGCAAATTGTCATGTTAGGAATCATAAGAAATCAGAGAGAGAAATCAGAGCAATCAGAGAGAAATCAGAGCAGTTGGAGTATTGTGAAATTCTTGGCTTACCTTTCCATTCTGAAAGTCATGGTCCGATTTAATGTGAAAACATTATTTACAAAAGTGTGAAGAATTGTAGACTACGCGATGATTCAAAATTACACATATAAAGCTGATAGCTGATAATGGTGCAAATTAAAATAGACAGGATGCATCATGCTATTTGTTCTGCAAATTATCTGCAAAGCGCCTGGATACTTTTGGATTGATGTCATATCATGACATTGTATTGGGGAGTATAATATACTGTATAAAAACATATTTGTATGCAATAATAATGTACATATATTTGCATTGATATATTTCTTATAATATTACTATTTCTTTATCTAATCTCAAGCTCCTTGTAATTAGAAAAAAAAATGGGACGCTACTGACCTCATTATAACAATAACATTGTTATGTTTAGTCAAATAATATACATTTAGTTCATAGTGCATCTAAAATATAAATAGATTTTTAAAAAAAATGATATTTATAGATGGCATGCAACACAACATATAGGTGTTCTGTATGTTAACAAACACCCTGTAAAAAGCATTATGCATCATTATGTAAAGTCTATAATCTTAGTGTGAAATGTATTGGTGATTTTGTATTGGAGTTTAAATGTATTGGAGGTTTTCAGTAATCAAGCTTGCTGAGCTTGTGATAACATCAATAAAACTCCAGAAACTCAACCAATCAATAAGAAAGGAAGTCTAAAGTACGCACAAAGTAAAAGACCTATGAAATTAACAAATAACAATTTTCTAACTGAAATACAAACTATTGACAAACTACATGCGTACTTAAGCAATAAGGCGGGGGTGCGGTATATGGCCAATATATCACGGCTAAGGGCTGTTCTTACGCACACATTATTGCTATTATAAACTTGTTACCAACGTAATTAGAGCGGTAAAAACAAATGTTTTGTCATATCCATGGTATACGGTCTGATATACCACGGCTGTCAGCCAATCAGCATTCAGAGCTCGAACCACCCAGTTTTTAATTAGCATTACAGAACAAAATCAAAAGACCAAGAAAAGACCCGCGGCTATTGCCACCATGCAGTGCTATAGATCTGAGGGAAATAAAGTGGTGAAAGAACAAAAGACAAAAATAGAAAAGTGATGTGTTTATGCTGAAGGTTTGAGTGCTAGACATAGTGGTTATACCTCTGTAGTCCTATTGACCATCATCTGAAGCGGTAGAGATGAGGAAGGGGAAGAATTGAGTTATTTTACACACAGTTGTACAGACGCTCAGAGCTCAGGGTAGCTGTACAGAACAAAAAAATACGGGCAACGTGGCTCGAGCGGTACGTTTCTCTTCGAAAATAGCTTTATCGCTAGACTGTATAGCGCCTTTCATCCAAAAACCTTTAGATGTTTTACAATGAGAGAAGCCAGCCCATAGAGCTATACTGTACACAATACTGTTTTCTATGAGCAGGCCTTACTCTCGCTACGCAACACACACAACAGTGACGCATGGCAGCCATTTTGCGCCACAAGGCCAAACTCACTAGAGAGTTGCCAATTTATAGTGTTTTTACATTTCAAAGTAAGACTTTAAGATGGTGGTTATTTCCAAACTAACTCAGGTAAATTCAGAGGACTTTGTTTCATGGCTGCGTTTATAATTGTTTCACTAAATGGTCTTTCAACGAATCAGATCAGCTCTGAAAAATATCTGATGTAAAAAGATCTGACGTGATTGGTCAAAAAAATATCAAAAAATGGGCTGCCTGTGTAAATGCAGCCCACGTGTGTGAGAGTGGGTGTGTGCTGCACTCTTCATCCACCCTCCTCTGGGTCTCCCGTGTGGTTCATGCTGCAAACAGCATGTCATGGCTGCATACATTGTGTAATATGATTTAATAACATTAGCATTAGGCCTGACACAAGGACAATGTTATGTTCAATGACATCACCAATTATTACTGGTGTGCCATGTGTTTACAGCTACGGCTGTTCACTTCCTGGTGAATCACAGCACTGCTAGTTTTCACTAATTCTCTAGTTTTCACTCCTGTTATCGTTCTACGTCGAGGACCACATTGAAAATACGTTGTTATGTTTTATCCTCTGGGGTTCTTTGTACTTTCAATTTGTTTTTAACCAGTGCCAATTGTTTTACCCAAAAGTAAATCACTCAATCAATCAATCAATCAATCAAAATAACTGATTCAGACCTGGGTAATCCAGGTGAGTGGATTTTGGCCAATCAATGACATTAACTGGTCAACCAACTATGAAAATCAGCAGTGCTGCAGTGATGACCTTTTGGACAGTTATTGAATAGCCCTGGTGTAAAATATTATTTCAGTTTAGGCTACTGTCCTTCACTCTAGCCACAGCCAATCCCTTCACACCCCGTTTCCACAGTATTCCCCTAAGGTTGTTTCCACAGTATTCCCCTAAGGTTGCATGCATACGGCCCTTAAATGGTGACATTCAACAATACGACCTGTGGACAATAGCACACTCTATACAGTGCTACACATAAACACCAGGGGGCGGTTCTTCAGTTTTATCTGTGAGCAAGAATGAATGAACTCAAACTCAAACTCAAACTCAAACTCTTATTCAAACCATAGACCACAAAGCACTGACAAACTAAAACTGTAACACACCGTATTCTATTCCCTTCCAGTCCTACTCCACGTCAGGCTTGCACCATTAACAACACATGGTCGTAGCGCCAAAGACACATGCTAACCCAATGACACAGACGCCCGTTTTAACCATTAACCCCTTCCCTCCAGCCTTGGTACCTTGGACTGGACGTCGGCGTTGTGGTCGTTCTGGAGGAGCAGCGCGGCTGACTTGGTGTCATCCTTGCGGGCGGCGATGTGCAGGGCAGGCAGCCGCACCTTGCCCTTGGTGTCGTGCTCCAGCAGGACGGACACCACCTGGTTGTGGCCCTGCTGCAGAGCGATGGCCAGTGGGGTGAAGCCATCCTGGAGGAGGGAGGAGATGGGGAGGGATAAGGTTAGCATAACCACAGACAAACAATGGTGATGGATAGAGTTGTTATGTAATTATTCTAAGCAGAACAAATTGTTCAAAATGGTAGGTGTTGGTAACATCTTGTGCTGTCAAAATGGGGCTTCAACCGTAGGACTGCCAAGAGACACCCTCACCTCTGTAGCGGTGCTCTGGTTACCTCCGTTCTCCAGTAGGTAACGCACCACGTCTATATGGTTCTCCTGAGCAGCCATGTACAGAGGAGTGAAGCCATTCTGGAGACACAACAGCACAACATTAGACCTTAGAGCCTAACGAAGACAACGACAGGTAACATCATTTTGGGAAGACATCATTTTGTAGAGCATCAATCAATACAATATACACACTGCACAGTAAGAGGGTATGTCCTTAGCCCATATGTCCACAGCATTGTATGGCCACAGCAATCCTGATCAGAGCTGGTAGGGATTAGAGACGAAAGCAAGATGGCTGCCGCCTTGCTACTGAATCTCTTACCTGAGACTGAGAGTTAATTTCTGCTCCACGCTTCACCAGTATCTTCACCACGTCTGCCTGTCCGGCCAGAGAGGCAATGTGGAGGGCTGTGTTCCCTTTCTGGTGGACAGAACACACAGACAGTGCTTACAGCAGTATCAGAGAACAAGGAAAACATGGAGCACTGTGGGTTCAGTTGCTAAAGAAGCAAGTTAAAACACATTACAAGAGGTTCACGTTTCACCTCAGACTCATGAATATGACAAGAACTGCTTTGCCCTGTATAGGCCTTACAACATACACTATATATATAAAAGTATGTGGACACCCCTTCAAATTAGGGGATTCGGCTATTTCAGCCACACCCGTTGGTGACAGGTGTATAAAATAGATTACACAGCCATGCAATCTCCATAGACATTGACAGTAGAATGGCCTTACTGAAGAGCTCAGTGACTTTCAACGTGGCACCGTCATAGGATGCCACCTTTCCAACAAGTCAGTTGGTCAAATTTCTGCCCTGCTAAAGCTGCGCCGGTCAACTGTAAGTGCTGTTATTGTGAAGTAGAAAAGTCTAGGGGCAACAACAGCTCAGCTGCGAAGTGCTTGGCCACACAAGCTCACAGAACGGGACCGGCGAGTGCTGAAGCGCGTAGCGTGTAAAGATTGTCTGTTCTAGGTTGCAACACTCCCTTCCGAGTTCCAAACTGCCTCTGGAAGCAACGTCAGCACAATAACTGTTCATCAGGAGCTTCATGAAATGGGTTTCATGGCCGAGCAGCCGCACACAAGCCTAAGATCACCATGTGCAATGCCAAGTGTCGGCTGGAGTGGTGTAAAGCTCGCCGTCAATGGACTCTGGAGCAGTGGAAACGCATTCTCTGGAGTGATGAATCACGCTTCACCATCTGGCAGTCCGACAGACAAATCTGGGTTTGGAGGACGCTACCTGCCCCAATGCATAGTGCCAACTGTCAAGTTTGGTGGAGGAGGAATAATGGTCTGGGGCTGTTTTTCATGGTTCTGGCTAGGTCCCTTAGTTCCAGTGAAGGGAAATCTTAACGCTACAGCATACAATGACATTCTAGATGATTCTGTGCTTCCAACTTTGTGGCAACAGTTTGGGGAAGGCCCTTTCCTGTTTCAGCATGACAATGGCCCGTGCACAAAGCGAGGTCCATACAGAAATTGTTTTTCAAGATCGGTGTGGAAGAACTTGACTGGCCTGCAAAGAGCCCTGACTTCAACCCGATCGAACACCTTTTGGGATGAATTGGAACGCTGACTGCGAGCCAGGCCTAATCGCCCAACATCACTGCCCAACCTCACTAATGCTCTTGTGGCTGAATGGAAGCAAGTCCCCGCAGCAATGTTCCAACATCTAGTGGAAAACCTTCCCTGAAGAGTGGAGGCTGTTATAGCAGCAAAGGGGGGACCAACTCCATATTAATGGCCATAATTTTGGAATGGGATGTTTGACTTTTGGTCATGGAGTGTATATTACTATTAATATTGAATTGTCCATTTTTGAATTTCATGCATACTAAACCCAGAGTGCGAATTACAGGGGGCCCAGGAGGGGTCTCAGACCCCCTGAATGAGACATGAGTCCCCCTCTAAATAATGCTAATTTAGCCATTCTCCTATTTGTTTAAAATGCAAATTGTACTGCTACAGTGGTACATATTAAAATAAAAGCATATTCCAAATTAAATGAACATCCCCACCTCTGTGTCATGGTTTAAATGATTTTTGTTCCATGTGGCTGCACATCCCGGGACAGTCCCATATCTCAGCCATTTTCAGGTGTTCCAACTTTTCATTCTACAAAAAGGTCCTTTTGAAAGCGAGACACATCAATTAATTCAGGCTACAAGAGTGTAGACCCAATGAGTAAGTTTACATGCACACTAATAATTAGATATTAAACTGATTATGGCAGTAGGCCGATTACGCAATAGTCATGTAAACACCTTACTCTGCTCATCTTAATGGGCGTCAAGTCAAAATGGAAGTAAGCATCCGCCGATTAAAACACCTGGTTTTCTGAGCAATCTTTCTAAATATTAGAAAATGTAAACGCCGTAGCCCTTTCCTGCAGTCAATGACCAAAAGCGCCCTTTTTGGCCTCATGGGGTGGAATGTTATTAATATTTTTTATAATTTCACCCATCATTAATACATATATTATTATTTTTACGACGAAAATCCACTGTTTCTATGTCAAACAGCTTGTTAGATTTCAGTCTTCTGTGATGTATATAAAGCGTAATATTGGGATGCAAACTCAAAATGTAATATATTTCAACTCTATATCTGACATGGTACAGGTGTCTTATTTTTTTAAGCCTATAACTATGTGCGTGAGGTGTATACTTTTGTTTCATAGTAGATTTGTTTAAGACTACCAATAATCACTCTGTGTGGCCCTGATTTAGCCCACTGCAGTAATAATATATAATAATATGCCATTTAGCAGACGCTTTTATCCAAAGCGACTTACAGTCATGCGTGCATACATTTTTACTTATGAGTGGTCTGCCATCAGGTAGCCTGATTTCAGATGTGTCCATGTAAACAGGATTATTAGGGAAAAGTTTATTCTTGCAAAGCATGTAAACACTTTAATCAAACTATTATATTAATCTGATTATCTACAACAACAAAAAACATTTTTGTGTGCATGTAACCGCACTCAGAAACAATCACCAGATGTCATTACACTTTTTGGTGTTTTGTAACAGATGCCTCTTTCCATTTATCAAATGACGCGAGTCGAGACTTTGAATGCTGGAATTATTTTGGAGTGGATGAACATGCGCTGGTAGCCTACTTGTGGTTTGTTGACAATAAGATGAAAACATCATGACTGGTTGTGTTCATGCCAAATTAAAAGGTAATACATTTAGTTTACTATATATTTGACACATAATATTTTTTTATCATGGTCCCACGAAAAAAAGAGACCCCCAAATAGCACAGTATAATTGGCACTCTGACCAAACCTCTTATAAGTAACTATACCCTACTCCCTCCCTCATCAGTGTTATGACATTTTCATTACCACACAAATGACTGTCATACCGCCATCTCATTACTCTACAGCCACTCCTATTCATAATTTTATCACCCATCATCATTCATTCAATCCATCACTGACTGGAGGTGTGACAACCCAAACAGACAGGCATATCCACAGACACCCATGGCTCAGTGATGGAGTTGAGGGGGCCTTCCTAATGATGCTGTGACACAGACAGCCAGAGATGATGCCTTCCTAATGATGCTGTGACACAGACAGCCAGAGAGAATGCCTTCCTAATGATGCTGTGACACAGACAGCCAGAGATAATGCCTTCCTAGTGATGCTGTGACACAGACAGCCAGAGATAATGCCTTCCTAATGATGCTGTGACACAGACAGCCAGAGATAATGCCTTCCTAGTGATGCTGTGACACAGGCAGCCAGGGATAATGCCTTCCTAATGATGCTGTGACACAGACAGCCAGAGATGATGCCTTCCTAATGATGCTGTGACACAGACAGCCAGAGATGATGCCTTCCTAATGATGCTGTGACACAGACAGCCAGAGATAATGCCTTCCTAATGATGCTGTGACACAGACAGCCAGTGATAATGGAGAGTTATCCCTCATACCAGCAACAGCCTGGGATTAAACCCTCAATGCTTTTAATTAGGACACAGTGATTAACAAGTCACGTCAAGACACTTGTTTCAGTGACAATCTACCTCAAGTTTGGGGTAGGCCTATTGTGTTGTCAAAATAAACATTTAAAATGAGTAATGTACAGTAAACACAATTAAACATGACCCAGTAATGATATTAAACACAAGACGAGTAAATTCAGGATATAAAATGTTTGGGAGAAACCAGCGCCTGTAATCTGGTTCAGGTTTTTAATCAACCTATCAGGGTGTTTACAAACACTACAGGAACAAGATCATCCACATGTATCGATCACATTTTTACTAATACTGTAGAACTTTGTTCTAAAGCTGTATCCGTACCCATTGGATGTAGTGATCACAATATAGTGGCTATATCCAGGAAAGCCAAAGTTCCAACAGCTGGGCCTAAAATAATATATAAGAGATCATACAAAAGATTTTGCTATGACTCTTATGTGGATGATGTAAAATATATTTGTTGGTCTGATGTGATTAATAAGACGCTGCACTTGATGAATTTATGAAATTGCTTCTTTCAATTATTGATAAACATGCACCTGTTAGGAAACTGACTGTTAGAATTGTTAAGGCTCCATGGATTGATTAGGATTTGAAAAACTGTATGGTTGAAAGAGATGTGGCAAAAGGAGTGGCTAATAAGTCTGGTTGCACATCTGACTGGTTGACTTACTGTAAATTGTGAAAGTATGTGACTAAACTCAACAAAAAGAAGAAGAAACTGTATTATGAAGCCAAGATCAATGATATAAAGGATTATGGAAATGTTTTGGGAGTACTTTAAATGAAATTATGGGCAGAGAGACAAATTAAACTCCATCTTTCATCAAATCAGATGGCTTATTCATCACAAAACCATTTGATGTTGCCAATTATTTAAATGATTACATCATTGGCAAAGTGGGCAAACTTAGGCAGGAAATGCCAACAATGAACAGTGAGCCATCGTATTCCTCCATAAAAAAACAAATAATGAAAGAAAAGCATTTCAAGTTTGAATTTTGTAAAGTTAGTGTGGGAGAGGTGGGAACATTATTGTTCTCGATCAATAATGACACACCTCCTGGCATTGACAACTTAGATGGAATGCTACTGAGGAAGGTAGCTGACTCTATAGCCACTCCTATCTGTCATATCTTTAATCTGAGCCTAGAGGAAAGTCTTTGTCCTCAGGCCTGGAGGGAAGCCAAAGTAATTCCGCTACACAAGAATGGTAAAGTGGCCTTTACTGGTTCTAACAGCAGACCTATAAGCTTGCTACCAGCTCTTAGCAAACTGTTGGAAAAAATGGTGTTTGACCAAATACAATTCTATTTCTCTGTAAACAAATTAACAACAGACTTTCAGCATGCTTATAGGGAAGGGCACTCAACATGTACTGCACTGACACAAATGACTGATGATTGGTTGAAAGAAATTGATAATAAGAAGATTGTGGGAGCTGTACTGTTAGATTTCAGTGCAGCCTTTGATATTATTGACCATAACCTGTTGTTGAAAAAACATTTGTGATATGGCTTTTCAACCTCTGCCATATCATGGATTCAGAGCTATCTATCTAATAGAACACAGAGGGTTTTCATTAATGGAACCTTCTCTAATGTTAAACATGTAAAATGTGTGTGGTGTACTTCAGGGCAGCTCTCTAAGCCCTCTACTTTTTTCTATTTTTACCAATGACCTGCCACTGGCATTAAACAAAGCATGTGTGTCCATGTATGCTGATTATTCAACCATATACGCATCAGCAACCACAGCTAATCAAGTCACTGAAACTCTTAACAAAGAGTTCCAGTATGTTTTGGAATGGTTGGCCACTAACAAACTGGTCCTGAACATCTCTAAAACTAAGAGCATTGTATTTGGTACAAATCATTCCCTAAGTTCTAGACCTCAGCTGAATCTGGTAATGAATGGTGTGGCTGTTGAACAAGTTGAGGAGACTAAATTACTTGGCGTTACCTTAGATTGTAAACCATCATTGTCAAAACATATAGATTCATTGGTTGTAAAGATGGGGAGAGGTCTGTCCGTAATAAAGAGATGTTCTGCTTTTTTGACACAAGTTCTGCAGGATCTAGTTTTGTCTAATCTTGATTATTGTCCAGTCGTGTGATCCAGTGCTGCAAGGAAAGACCTAGTTAAGCTGCAGCTGGCCCAGAACAGAGCAGCACATCTTGCTCTTCATTGTAATCAGAGGGCTGATATCAATACTATTCATGCCAGTCTCTCTTGGCTAAGAGTTGAGGAGAGACCGACTGCATCACATCTTCTTCTTATAAGAAACATGAATGTGTTGAAAATCCCAAATTGTTTACTTAGTCAACTTACACACAGCTCTGACACACACACTTACCACACCAGACATGCCACCAGAGGTCTTTTCACAGTCCCCAAATCCAGAACAAATTCAAGAAAGCGTACTGTATTATATAGAGCCATTATTGCATAGAACTCTGTTCCATCTCATATTGCTCAAATAAACAGCAAACCTGGTTTCAAAAAACAGATAAAGCAACACCTCACGGCACAAAGCCTCTCCCCTATTTGACCTAGATAGTTTGTGTGTATGTATTGATATGTAGGCTACGTGTGCTTTAAAAAAAAATTATGTAGTTCTGTCCTTGAGCTGTATTATGTCATGTTTCATGTTTTGTGTGGACCCCAGGAAGAGTAGCTGCTGCTTTTGCAACAGCTAATGGGGATCCTAATAAAATACAAAAAAATACCTCAAATGGCACCATGCCAGCCATTCAAACACCAACCACGAGGCAAAAACACCAACTGTATAAGTGTTGAATCTACGTTTCAACATTTAACAAGTCACAGGACACCCAAACAAGTTGCTTAGAAGGAATAGACCTTCTCCATTTCCACAGCTTGGCATTAGTACCTCCATCTAAATTTAATCTAGCTGTATCCTCTTTCCTGCCTGCTACACCCCAGTACTCTGAAGCTAGAATGCACAGTCATGTGACAGCATTAGGTTACAGTTAGGTTGCAGTGCATTGGGTGTTGGGCAGTGGGATAAGGCTGACCACCCTGGGTATGGTAGTGAAAAGGTTAAGAGTCAGGTTAATGTAGGGCAAGCGTTTGACTATAGCCATTTCAGGACTTTGACCTGGTTAACCCCGTGTGTTACACTTGATCCAGGTTTTGGGCACCACATTTGGAGATCGATACCATGAACGAGCAGACTTTTCTGAGAAATGCATCCCATTTTTGGGTTGTTTGAAAGATTTTATCCCAGTTGGAAAGTAAAACATCAAGCCAAACCAAACCAAACCAAAACAATGCACAGTTGCCTTTAGGCGTCAAACCAATCAGATTTCACCGCTGAAGAAAAACAAAACCTGATGTCATCTTTGGAGTACTTTCACTTGATTATGATATTTGATTTCAATCCAAAAGTCTAAGTCCATGACAAGTCTTACTCTACTCAGTTGTGGATGAATCAATAGCCTACCTACCTGTGCTAGCGTCACATACGGTAGAGTGTTAAGGGAACCCACCTTGGTGGACGAGTCCACAGCCGAGCCTCTCTCCAGCAGCTCCTGGACCAGCTCCACGTGGCCCTCCTTAGCTGCCAGGTGCAACGCGTTGAGCCCATTCTGAGGAAGAAGAGAAGAGGGGACACAACTTCAAAACAAAATGGAGGATTGACACGAAAGAGAGAAAAAAGAACGAGAGAAGTGACTTGGTGTACCTCTAGGTCCATAACCTAATGGAGCCTCTCTCTCTCTCTCTCTCTCTCTCTCTCTCTCTCTCTCTCTCTCTCTCTCTCTCTCTCTCTCTCTCTCTCTCTCTCTCTCTCTCTCTCTCTCTCTCTCTCTCTCTCTCTCTCTCTCTCTCTCTCTCTCTCTCTCTCTCTCTCTCTCTCTCTCTCTCTCTCTCTCTCCCTCCCTCCTTCTCTTGGCTGTGAAACCGTGTTGGCTACTCACACACTGGACGGGGTGAGTATATCAAAGCCAGTACTGGAGGTTAGAATTTGTGCCGTGTCACGATGGTGGTGGACTAGGGCCAGTCCAGGATTTACTATGTAGGCCTGGTGGTATTAATAAAACCTAGCAGTGTGTGTGTGTGTGTGTGCATTCGTGTGTGTGTGTGTGTGTGTGTGTGTGTGTGTGTGTGTGTGTGTGTGTGTATGTGTGTGTGTGTGTGTGTGTGTTTGCTTGGTGTGTGGTGTGTGATTCTGTTCGTTGAATGCAACTGTCCCCAAAACAGCAGTCAGGCATTGCTATGATCTATGCATGGCTAGTCTACCTATTAAGCTTGGGTGGTAACTGTATATACCGTATACCAGGATATTAGAAAATAGTTTCAATACCATTGAAACTATTTCTTTGAAGTTTTTTTATTTTTATACATTTGAATATTTGTAGCTACTTAAGTCAACTTGTGCAATATGTTAGGAGATAAAAAGATTGCGTTCTTCATTTCAACTGTCACATCATTTTTCATTATGAAGCTTACCAACAGTCCCCAGTCAAGTGGTGTTTGTTTACGAGCACACAACGACTAGAGACCGGAGCCTTGTTGATGTAGTTACAGTATGGAATTCACAACTAAATGTTTGCCAGCTTGATATCTAATAACTATTAAGTTAACTGTCTAAAATGTGCTAAATGCTCTGCTGTTAAGCATTTAATTTGCTAATTTAGTAGCTAGTTAGCTATCTAGCTAAGTGGTTAGCTTCTTCCAAAATACATTTTCGCTTGGTAACAGCAGAGAATCCCCTGCTGGATCAAGAGCCTTGCTGTCTAATATTTGTTTTGTGCGTGTAACAAACTGTGAGTAGAATTTGTTTGTTACTTGCATAACTTTATGAGCTGGGATGTCTGTCCTGCAAATACTTTAGGTCAGAGACTGTATAACATTTTTGCAATGTGCCCGTTAGCATTTAGTTTGCATTCTCTATGAGATTTTACATATACCTGTTAGCATTGCTAACCTTCGGATTACAAAGGCTCAGTGCAGTTTGAGAATAGCGCCCCTTGTTTTCAGTGCCGGTATTACTGAATATCCCGGTAAGGCACAAAGTCAATATGAAGGTATGACAATCTGGATACCACCCACGCCTACTACATATCTTTCCAGACATCCCATAAGACCTGACCATAGATCAGAACATCCGTCCAAGACTAACTCAGATATATCAAGACAGATATACTAACTGGTCCCAGTTCAACTTGGCATAAGACTGGGTGATTTCCCTCTGTATAAGTGCGGTCCTGATCCTACTAAAATATTGTTGTTGGGGCTATAAATAGATCCTAAATGCCTGGGAAGGAGAGAAATGAAGATTACATTTCAATATCACTCTGGGCGGATTACCCTGCGGATTAAGGAACCCAAGCGTTAATTCCCAAAACACCACAATATGAGGGGATGATTGACAGAATAGACATGTCGGACGGAGCCAATGAGAGAGCAGAGAAATGAAGGGGCGGGAGGTAAAGAGAGGTTGGCCAGTGAGAAGGAGATGATGAAAGGAAAGCATGGCTACTATTATTTCCCCCATGAATTGCCCTCTTGCAGTCTAATGATGGGAAAGAAGACTAGACCTAGTAGTCACTCACAATGCTCTCACTACAACACAATCAAATCACATTTTATTGGTTGCATACACATATTTAGCAGATGTTATTGCGGGTTTAGCAAAATGCTTGTGTTCCTAGCTCCAACAGTACAGTATCTAACAATACACAACAATACACACAAATCTAAAAAGTAACGGAATGGAATTAAGAAATATAGAAATATTAGGACGAGCAATGTCGGAGTCCAGAGTATATATATATATATATTTACACTCCGGACTCCGACATTGCTCGTCCTAATATTTATTTGTATTTTATTATTATGATTTTTTTATTATTTGGGGGTAGATCAGCTTAATATTGCAGATAGATTGTAACTTCCATCAATGTAATTGTCTGCATCACTTCCAATCCCCCATGTTATATATACAGTGGGGAGAACAAGTATTTGATACACTGCCGATTTTGCAGGTTTTCCTACTTACAAAGCATGTAGAGGTCTGTAATTTGTATCATAGGTACACTTCAACTGTGAGAGACGGAATCTAAAACAAAAATCCAGAAAATCACATTGTATGATTTTTAAGTAATTCATTTGCATTTTATTGCATGACATAAGTATTTGATACATCAGAAAAGCAGAACGTAATATTTGGTACAGAAATCTTTGTTTGCAATTACAGAGATCATACGTTTCCTGTAGGTCTTGACCAGGTTTGCACACACTGCAGCAGGGATTTTGGCCCACTCCTCCATACAGACCTTCTCCAGATCCTTCAGGTTTCGTGGCTGTCGCTGGGCAATACGGACTTTCAGCTCCCTCCAAAGATTTTCTATTGGGTTCAGGTCTGGAGACTGGCTAGGCCACTCCAGGACCTTGAGATGCTTCTTACGGAGCCACTCCTTAGTTGCCCTGGCTGTGTGTTTTGGGTCGTTGTCATGCTGGAAGACCCAGCCACGACCCATCTTCAATGCTCTTACTGAGGGAAGGAGGTTGTTGGCCAAGATCTCGCGATACATGGCCCCATCCATCCTCCCCTCAATACGGTGCAGTCATCCTGTCCCCTTTGCAGAAAAGCATCCCCAAAGAATGATGTTTCCACCTCCATGCTTCACGGTTGGGATGGTGTTCTTGGGGTTGTACTCATCCTTCTTCTTCCTCCAAACACGGCGAGTGGAGTTTAGACCAAAAAGCTATATTTTTGTCTCATCAGACCACATGACCTTCTCCCATTTCTCCTCTGGATCATCCAGATGGTCATTGGCAAACTTCAGACGGGCCTGGACATGCGCTGGCTTGAGCAGGGGGACCTTGCGTGCGCTGCAGGATTTTAATCCATGACGGCATAGTGTGTTCCTAATGGTTTTCTTTGAGACTGTGGTCCCAGCTCTCTTCAGGTCATTGACCAGGTCCTGCCGTGTAGTTCTGGGCTGATCCCTCACCTTCCTCATTATCATTGATGCCCCACGAGGTGAGATCTTGCATGGAGCCCCAGACCGAGGGTGATTGACCGTCATTTTGAACTTCTTCCATTTTCTAATAATTGTGCCAACAGTTGTTGCCTTCTCACCAAGCTGCTTGCCTATTGTCCTGTAGCCTATCCCAGCCTTGTGCAGGTCTACAATTTTATCCCTGATGTCCTTACACAGCTCTCTGGTCTTGGCCATTGTGGAGAGGTTGGAGTCTGTTTGATTGAGTGTGTGGACAGGTGTCTTTTATACGGGTAACGAGTTCAAACAGGTGCAGTTAATACAGGTAATGAGTGGAGAACAGGAGGGCTTCTTAAAGAAAAACTAACAGGTCTGTGAGAGCCGGAATTCTTACTGGTTGGTAGGTGATCAAATACTTATGTCATGCAATAAAATGCTAATTAATTACTTAAAAATCATACAATGTGATTTTCTGGATTTTTGTTTTAGATTCCGTCTCTCACAGTTGAAGTGTACCTATGATAAAAATTACAGACCTCTACATGCTTTGTAAGTAGGAAAACCTGCAAAATTGGCAGTGTATCAAATACTTGTTCTCCCCACTGTATATATATATATACACACATACATACACATATACATATACACACATACACACACACACATACATACACATATACATATACACACTCTCTCTCTCTCTATAGGCTGTCTCATCGTTGTCGGTGATCAGGCCTACCACTGTTGTGTCGTCGGCAAACTTAATGATGGTGTTGGAGTCGTGCCTGGCCATGCAGTCATGGGTGAACAGAGAGTACAGGAGGGGACTGAGCACGCACCCCTGAGGGGCCCCCGTGTTGAGGATCAGTGTGGCAGATGTGTTGTTACCTACCCTTACCACCTGGGGGCGGCCCGTCAGGAAGTCCAGGATCCAGTTGCAGAGGGAGGTGTTTAGTCCCAGGATCCTTAGCTTAGTGATGAGCTTAGAGGGCACTATGGTGTTGAATGCAGAGCTGTAGTCGATGAATAGCATTCTCACGTAGGCGTTCCTCTTGTCCAGGTGGGAAAGGGCAGTGTGGAGTGCAATAGATATTGCATCATCTGTGGATCTGTTGGGGCGGTGTGCCTGTAGTGTGGTTTTCCACTTTAATTTTGAGGGTGACTCCAAATCCAGACCTCCATGGGTTGATAAATTTGATTTCCATTGATAATTTTGGTGTGATTTTGTTGTCAGCACATTCAACTATGTAAAGAAAAAAGTATTTAATAAGATTATTTCATTCATTCAGATCTAGGATGTGTTATTTTAGTGTTCCCTTTGTTTTTTTGAGCAGTGTATATTCCCCTTTATTACTTTCCAACCCCGCCACCCTTTCCCTACTTGGAGTAAACTAGTGAACAACAATGCTTAGGCCTCTACTTCCAGTTTATACTTACTATCTACATTTTATGGACACAGTCAATTTTACAATAATTACATTTTGTTTGTTCTTTCTCCTGAACTTCTTCTACTCTCAACCTCTCCGATCATTTTCATGATGTCCATCCGGTTTGCTTCTATATGCCATATCTTTCTAACTGTGCTCCTTCACAAAAGCTCCCAACCTACAACCAATACACTTATTATGGACACAGCGTGCCTACATTATTAGTTATCTTGTTATTGTTTGTTGTTAGTTGTTATTAGTCCCATCCTTCAATTCCATTCAACACCTCCCATCTATCTTTTAACACCATCCATATAGGATTTCTATTTGCCATATATATTTCAACTGTACTATGATGTCTTACAAAAGTTCTGAACCTTTCTATTCTCATTGTTTCTACAGATTGAGAATTGAAAATAATTTTTTTTGCTAATAGTATTATTATGTTGTTGATCGATTGACTATGACTTTTCAGATCACGCAGTAGTGCTATCTGCAGGGTTAGCTCCAGGTAAATATTGCAATCCTTTAGCCATTCCTGGACCTGTGTCCAAAAACAAGCTACAAATGGACAGTACCAAAACAAATGATCTAATGATTCTGTCTCTTCGCAGCAAAATCTGCAGAGCTGGGAAGATTGTATCCCCCATATAAATAACATTCTATTGGTAGCAAGAATTCTATATAATAATTTAAATTGAAAGATTCTAAGTTTTGAATCCGGTGTCGTTTTGCGTTTCAGTTCATAAACACTATGCCATGGGATCGGTACGTCAAAAATCTCTTCCCAACTATTTTGCAATCTATATAGGATGGCTGTCAATCCTTTGGTCCTTAAATTAAACTGATATACTTTTTTATTTATCAAAGTTTTCCTTAACCAATTATGTTCTTTAATGCAAGGCCGACAGATAAGTTCCTTACTTTCTCCCCCTTCCACTTTCCTCTTCCATTTTTTGCGGTAAGGCTGCAATTATTTGGTTGTAATTTTGTGTAGAGCAGACATTTCCATATGTTTTTGCTAGCTGCATGTGCGACATAACTCCACCAGTCCTACCGATGATATAATTTACAAAGATTATACCTTTTTAAAACATTTTGTCAAAAAAATGTTTTTTTGTCAATTAGTATATTTGAGTTTAACCACAATATTTTTTGCATTATTTGTTCTGTCGTTTCTGGAGGATTAAATTGAAATTGCAACCAACTTTCTATGGCTTGTTTTAGAAATAGTGATATCTGGGAGATGATTTCCTTTTCAAATAACTGAAAGTGAGTGGTTGTAATCTGAATAAAGGCCATTCTTGAACATTGGGTGAGACAATCTTACTAATTTGCTAGAGAACCAGTTCGGATTTAAGTATAACTTTTGTATGACTGAAGCTTTTAGTGATAGGTCTAATGCTTTAATATTTAATAATTTCTGTCCTCCGAATTCATATTCATTATATAAATAGGCCTGTTTAATTTTGTCTGGCTTGCCGTTCCAAATAAAATGGAATATTTTTTTCTCATATAATTTAAAAAACTGTTCGCTAGGCGTAGGCAAGACCATAAGCAAATAGGTAAACTGGGATAATACTAAAGAGCTAATCAGGGTGCTTTTTCCACAAATTGACAGGCACCCACCTTTCCATGGTAGCAAGATCTTATCTATTTTTGCTAACTTTCTATTATAATTTATTGAAGTGAGATCATTTATTTCCTTTGGGATATGTAGTCCGAGTATATCCACATCACCATCAGACCATTTTATTGGTAAACTACATGGTAATGTAAATTTTTTATTTTTTATTGATCCAATACGTAATATAGTACATTTGTCATAATTTGGTTGTAATCCAGAGAGGTTAGAAAATGTATCTAGATCCTCTATGAGGCTGTGGAGTGATTCTAGTTGTGGATTTAAAAGAAAACATGAATCATCAGCGTACAATGACACCTTTGTTTTTAAGACCTGGATTTCTAAATCCCTGATATTATTGTTGGATCTGATTTTAATAGCTAACATTTCGATGGCCATAATAAATAGATATGCCAATAGTGTACAAACTTGTTTCACTCCTCTTGACAGTTTAAAACTTTCTGAGAAATAGCCATTATTTACTATTTTACACCTGGGGTTACTATACATGATTTTGACTCATTTTATAAGAGATTCATCAAAATTGAAATGCTCCAGGCATTTATAAATAAACCCCAGTCGTACTTTATCAAATGCCTTTTCGAAGTCTGCTATAAATAGCAGGCCTGGTTTCTCCGATTTTCCATAATGTTCTATTGTTTCCAATACTTGCCTTATATTATCTCCAATGTATCTTCCATGTAAAAAACCTGTCTGATTAGAATGAATAATATCCGACAATACCTTTTTAATTCTATGCGCTATATATTTTGCTAGAATTTCTGCATCACAACACTGAAGTGTAAGGGGCCTCCAATTTTATAAATGGACTGGATCTTTATATTTTCCACTTGTATCCTGTTTCAGTAATAATGAGATCAGACCTTCTTCTTGAGTGTCAGATAAACTACAATTTACATAGGAGTGGTTAAAACATGCTAATAACGGTCCTCGACTGGTATGCCATCCAACCCTTGAGTTTTTCCGGCCTTAAAGTCTTTAATTGCATCCAGAAGTTCCTCCTCTGTAATTTCACCTTCACATGAGTCTTTCTGTATGGCTGTTAATTTTACATTATCAATAGAAAAAAAATCTCTACAATTAGCTTCAGTTAGAGGAGATGGAGGCGACTGAAACGAAAACATATGCTTATAGTACTTTGTTTCCTCCTTCAAAATATCATTTGGTGAATCATGGGTTACTCCATCAATTGTAACCAGTTTCATGAAATTATTTTTGGTAGCATTCCTATGTTGAAGATAAAAAAAATAATTTGGTGCATTTTTCCACATATTCCATCCAGTTTGCTTTATTTTTATAATATATTAAACTTGATCTTTCTTGAATAAGTTTCTCCATTTCTTTTTGTTTTTCCTCTAATTTATTCTGAGCCTCTATGTTACAGTTTTTATTGCCATCTATCTGTTCTGTTAGACTTTCTATTTCCTTTGTTAATATAAACTCTTTTGACCTAAATTGCTTTTGTTTTCGAGATGAGTACTGAATTGCATGGCCTCTAAAGGCACATTTAAAGGTGTCCCATACAATAAGGGGATTTGCTGTACCTATGTTATGTCGGAAAAAGTCAGTTATAAGTTCCTTTGTCCTAGTTAAAAATAAATTATTATCCAATAGGCTTTGATTAAATTTCCAATATCCTCGCCCATGTGGAAATTCAGTAAGAGTAATGTATATGCCAATTATATGATGGGCCGACCACATTCTGTCCCCTATCAACACTTTTTAAACTTTTGGTGCCAACGAGAATGAGATAAGAAAGAAGTCAAGACGACTAGCTTGATTGAGTCTCCGCCATGTATATCTCACTAGATCAGGATATTTAAGCCTCCATATATCTACTAGTTCTAATGTACAGTGGGGAAAAAAAGTATTTAGTCAGCCACCAATTGTGCAAGTTCTCCCACTTAAAAAGATGAGAGAGGCCTGTAATTTTCATCATAGGTACACGTCAACTATGACAGACAAATTGAGGGAAAAAAATCCAGAAAATCACATTGTAGGATTTTTAATGAATTTATTTGCAAATTATGGTGGAAAATAAGTATTTGGTCACGTACAAACAAGCAAGATTTCTGGCTCTCACAGACCTGTAACTTCTTCTTTAAGAGGCTCCTCTGTCCTCCACTCGTTACCTGTATTAATGGCACCTGTTTGAACTTGTTATCAGTATAAAAGACACCTGTCCACAACCTCAAACAGTCACACTCCAAACTCCACTATGGCCAAGACCAAAGAGCTGTCAAAGGACACCAGAAACAAAATTGTAGACCTGCACCAGGCTGGGAAGACGGAATCTGCAATAGGTAAGCAGCTTGGTTTGAAGAAATCAACTGTGGGAGCAATTATTAGGAAATGGAAGACATACAAGACCACTGATAATCTCCCTCGATCTGGGGCTCCACGCAAGATCTCACCCCGTGGGGTCAAAATGATCACAAGAACGGTGAGCAAAAATCCCAGAACCACACGGGGGGACCTAGTGAATGACCTGCAGAGAGCTGGGACCAAAGTAACAAAGCCTACCATCAGTAACACACTACGCCGCCAGGGACTCAAATCCTGCAGTGCCAGACGTGTCCCCCTGCTTAAGCCAGTACATGTCCATGCCCGTCTGAGGTTTGCTAGAGTGCATTTGGATGATCCAGAAGAGGATTGGGAGAATGTCATATGGTCAGATGAAACCAAAATATAACTTTTTGGTAAAAACTCAACTCGTCGTGTTTGGAGGACAAAGAATGCTGAGTTGCATCCAAAGAACACCATACCTACTGTGAAGCATGGGGGTGGAAACATCATGCTTTGGGGCTGTTTTTCTGCAAAGGGACCAGGACGACTGATCCGTGTAAAGGAAAGAATGAATGGGGCCATGTATCGTGAGATTTTGAGTGAAAACCTCCTTCCATCAGCAAGGGCATTGAAGATGAAATGTGGCTGGGTCTTTCAGCATGACAATGATCCCAAACACACCGCCTGGGCAACGAAGGAGTGGCTTCGTAAGAAGCATTTCAAGGTCCTGGAGTGGCCTAGCCAGTCTCCAGATCTCAACCCCATAGAAAATCTTTGGAGGGAGTTGAAAGTCTGTGTTGCCCAGCGACAGCCCCAAAACATCACTTCTCTAGAGGAGATCTGCATGGAGGAATGGGCCAAAATACCAGCAACAGTGTGTGAAAACCTTGTGAAGACTTACAGAAAACGTTTGACCTGTGTCATTGCCAACAAAGGGTATATAACAAAGTATTGAGAAACTTTTGTTATTGACCAAATACTTATTTTCCACCATAATTTGCAAATAAATTCATTAAAAATCCTACAATGTGATTTTCTGGATTTTTTTTCTCATTTTGTCTGTCATAGTTGACGTGTACCTATGATGAAAATTACAGGCCTCTCTCATATTTTTAAGTGGGAGAACTTGCACAATTGGTGGCTGACTAAATACTTTTTTTCCCCACTGTATCCATGACATTCACGATTTCCTTAAGAGCATGTGGGTGATTGTTTGCTCGTCCTAATATTTCTATATTTCTTAATTCCATTCCTTTACTTTGTGTAAATATATATTTACACTCCAGACTCCGACATTGCTCGTCATAATATTTATATATTTTTTAATTCAATTATTGTACTTTTTAGATATGTGTGTATTGTTGTGTATTGTTAGATATTATATATATACTGTATATACTGTATGTGTACAAGAACAGCAGAAGGAGAAGTTATATGGTTATACTACTCTGTCTTGTGGCCCAGGGGGCGAGTGTCAGTGACCGAGCACTGATTCAATTACTCTTTCACCAGGGAGCATATGTCCGCTGTTTAAAAAGGGCCACTCAGTCGATAAGTAATCTCCTCTGTAGCCTGGTCAGCCCAAACAGACTGTCACGCGGGCCCTGCTTATACTGAACTGAACTGCTCCAGAGGGCCCCTGTACTTACAGCAAGGCCCCCTATGGATGGGGAAACTATGCTTAGGACTGGTAGTGAGAATAAATGGGTCTACTCTACAGTTGTATACAAAATAAGTGTGTAATATATTCTACAAGAGTAGTATGGGATGTTTTCTGCCCTGAAGGAGCTTGTTGTATAACAGAGAGGAAGGCAGAAATACTTGCTGCATTTGACGCAGAAGGGTGCACCACCTGTTCCCTTAGCTTGTCCTCACATCACAGCAAAAACAAGCTCTATTTCTGTTTTAGTACTGTGTAATTGGTTGGGCCTTGCCCCAATACCGTACTGAAGGTAGAGTGTAAACAAACTCCCTGTAGAATGTACACCTTTGAACCTGTCCTTGTTTAACAAACGTCCTCCTCAGAGATGGCATTGGGAATAACTCAATGCCAGCCAGACAGGGTGCTATAGCACCTCAACACCTGTCACTACCCAAATGGAACGGAGCAGTCGTTTTTTTAAAAGTCCCTCTCTATGGACTTCAGAGATGAATGGCTGCCTCTGTCGTTTGCCCCCATGGAGGGAGGGAGGGAGGGACGAAGGGAGGTGGTTTAACAGCAGGGATAATTCTCCTTGGCGGGGATCCCTGAGTTGGCCTACTGTATGTTATCTGGCTATGCACCATGCCATAGACAAGATATGCTTATAAGTCCCATGCCATTATTTTATACTATATGATTTTATAGTAAGATATACAATTAGTTTAGATTTAGAATGACCCATTATTAAATAGGCAGGAACAGGGTCAAGACAAAAAATACATGTCATCCGTATGACCTCGATTAGTGAATGGAGGCCACTTTCCAGCCTGTACGTTTTTTCACTCATGTTGGGTAGGCTGCTCCGGTTATTTCGCTGTGTGACAGGTGATATTCCGCCCAAACTCTGCATGCCATGGGCTCTCCAACCCTGTTCCTGCAGCTACCCAGTGCTCTGCATGCCATGGGCTCTCCAACCCTGTTCCTGCAGCTACCCAGTGCTTAATTTGGGAAACCAAGTGAAATCTGTTCGGGAACATTGACAGTAACATGTTTTAACAACAAAACATATTTCATTAAACTGTTGACAGCCCCTCTCTCTGCGCGCTCAATAAAGGAAGCAGAAGGGTGCACCACCTGTTCACTTAGCTTGTCCTCACATCACAGCAAAAACAAGCTCTATTTCTGTTTTAGTACTGTGTAATTGGTTGGGCCTTGCCCCAATACCGTACTGAAGGTAGAGTGTAAACGGATCAGTGTAAAAGGATCATCTCACCCCTGAGATGATCCTCAGCATGATGGACCGGTGATCTAGCCCACACAGACAGCTCAAGGACTTCCCCCTTCTCTCAACATTTCCCTTCAAGTCCACCCTCTTCATATGATCTGCCATATTACAAACCACTCCGCTTTACTCTTTATTTTCATAATTTGTTTTTAACAAATCTGTGTTTCTTTTCACTCTCAAACCCACATCCTTCCATGCATTCACTGTAACAGTTTAAGTTCCAATTGCTTTGGTCTGGGGCGGCAGGTAGCTTAGTGGGTAAGAGCGTTGTGCCAGTAACCGAAAGGTCGCTGGTTCTAATCCCCGAGCCGACTAGGTGAAAAATCTGTCGATGTGCCCTTAAGGCACTTAACCCTAATTGCTCCTGTAAGTCGCTCTGGATAAGAGCGTCTGCTAAATGACTAAAATGTAAAAATGTAAAGGATTGAAGGATAAAGAGGAGATGGAAAGGTAATGTGTCAGCCTATTAATTATGGAAATATTTTTAAAAATGTCCTATTACATTTTAGTCATTTAGCAGATGATCTTATTTACATTTACATTATTTAGCAGACACTCTTATCCAGAGCGACTTACAGGAGCAATTAGTGTTAAGTGCCTTGCTCAAGGGCACATCAACAGATTTTTCACCTAGTTGGCTCAGGGATTAGAACCAGCGACCTTTCGGTTACTGGCACAACGCTCTTAACCACTAAGCTACCTGCCGCCTCTTATCCAGAGCGACTTACAGTTAGTGAGTGCATACATTATATTCCTTTATTTTTTTCATACTGGCCCCCTGTGGGCATCGAACCCACAACCCTGGTGTTGCAAACGCCATGCTCTACCAACTGAGCTACATCCCTGCCGGCCATTCCCTCCCCTACCAATTGTGCGCCGTCCCATGGGTCTTCCGGTCGTGGCCGGCTACGACAGAGCCTGGATTTGAACCAGGATCTCTAATGGACAGCCTTAGACCACTGCGCCACTCGGGAGGCAGGGTATTAATAGGCTATTCAAAACCAAACACAAATTAATTATACTTGTAGGCTAACTCTGAATTTGTTTAGGCTAGACCAATTATGTACCAAAGATAACTTAAATCAGTATTTTTTTAAATGTTTTTCTGCCATGTGTAATATGCGGTAAGCTATGTATTGTATAATGGCACTATCATTATTTTAATAATGTTTTTTTCCTGGGCTTGGGCTCATATATAGGCCTATGCTTATGCAAACTCCAATTTGCATGAGTGTTTTGAATTAATCATCACCTTAGAAAGCGCTGTCCATTTCGTTGTGTTAGGCTTTGAAACAACATCCAACACGACCATGTTTTCCACTCAGTTTCAACCTGCTGTTGAAATTCTTTCTTCAAATTGATCAATCACAGTGAGGTGAGTTTTAAAAGCATGATACTGTTTTGATGATAAGTGTTTGATGTTATTTTCGATTGCATTTACATTGAAGTCAGAGTGGTTAGAGGGCCAATAGAGCCCTGAGTACCAGGCCATTAGAGGGCCAATAGAGCCCTGAGTACCAGGCAATTAGAGGGCCAATAGAGCCCTGAGTACCAGGCCATTAGAGGGCCAATAGAGCCCTGAGTACCAGGCCATTAGAGGGCCAATAGAGCCCTGAGTACCAGGCCATTAGAGGGCCAATAGAGCCCTGAGTACCAGGCCATTAGAGGGCCAATAGAGCCCTGAGTACCAGGCCATTAGAGGGCCAATAGAGCCCTGAGTACCAGGCCATTAGAGGGCCAATAGAGCCCTGAGTACCAGGCCATTAGAGGGCCAATAGAGCCCTGAGTACCAGGCCATTAGAGGGCCAATAGAGCCCTGAGTACCAGGCCATTAGAGGGCCAATAGAGCCCTGAGTACCAGGCCATTAGAGGGACAATAGAGCCCTGAGTACCAGGCCATTAGAGGGCCAATAGAGCCCTGAGTACCAGGCAATTAGAGGGCCAATAGAGCCCTGAGTACCAGGCAATTAAAGGGCCAATAGAGCCCTGAGTACCAGGCCATTAGAGGGCCAATAGAGCCCTGAGTACCAGGCCATTAGAGGGCCAATAGAGCCCTGAGTACCAGGCCATTAGAGGGCCAATAGAGCCCTGAGTACCAGGCCATTAGAGGGCCAATAGAGCCGTGAGTACCAGGCCATTAGAGGGCCAATAGAGCCCTGAGTACCAGGCCATTAGAGGGCCAATAGAGCCCTGAGTACCAGGCCATTAGAGGGCCAATAGAGCCCTGAGTACCAGGCCATTAGAGGGCCAATAGAGCCCTGAGTACCAGGCCATTAGAGGGCCAATAGAGCCCTGAGTACCAGGCCATTAGAGGGCCAATAGAGCCCTGAGTACCAGGCCATTAGAGGGCCAATAGAGCCCTGAGTACCAGGCCATTAGAGGGCCAATAGAGCCCTGAGTACCAGGCCATTAGAGGGCCAATAGAGCCCTGAGTACCAGGCCATTAGAGGGACAATAGAGCCCTGAGTACCAGGCCATTAGAGGGCCAATAGAGCCCTGAGTACCAGGCCATTAGAGGGCCAATAGAGCCCTGAGTACCAGGCCATTAGAGGGCCAATAGAGCCCTGAGTACCAGGCCATTAGGACCTGATGGTTAGAGGGCCAATAGAGCCCTGAGTACCAGGCCATTAGAGGGACAATAGAGCCCTGAGTACCAGGCCATTAGAGGGCCAATAGAGCCCTGAGTACCAGGCCATTAGTGGGCCAATAGAGCCCTGAGTACCAGGCCATTAGAGGGCCAATAGAGCCCTGAGTACCAGGCCATTAGAGGGCCAATAGAGCCCTGAGTACCAGGCCATTAGAGGGCCAATAGAGCCCTGAGTACCAGGCCATTAGAGGGCCAATAGAGCCCTGAGTACCAGGCCATTAGAGGGCCAATAGAGCCCTGAGTACCAGGCCATTAGAGGGCCAATAGAGCCCTGAGTACCAGGCCATTAGTGGGCCAATAGAGCCCTGAGTACCAGGCCATTAGGACCTGATGGTTAGAGGGCCAATAGAGCCCTGAGTACCAGGCCATTAGTGTCCTGATGGTCGTTAGTGAGTTGGGTACTACCAACTCATGTCCAGAGTGTATAAGAGGAGATTACCGTGACTCAACGATCACGTGGAATTTGACTGTTGTCACCGCAACAGCCATAGAAGAGAGTATTCCCAAGGGGCATTGCAGCAGTCACAACCAGCATACATACCAACTAATCAACATGCAGATAAAGAGTTATGATATAAGGAGTTATCATTATGGACTATAGTGCCATAATAAATGGATGGCTTACTCATCGCAAGGCAGTTAAAAGTTTACAGTCGGAGGGGTAACTGGGGTAACAGGGCTAACAGGGGTAACAGGGTAACAGGGTAACGGGGTACAAGGGTAACGGGGTAACAGGGTAAAAGGGTAACGGGGTAACAGGGTAACAGGGTAACGGGGTAACAGGGTAACAGGGTAACAGGGTAACGGGGTAACAGGGTAACAGGGTAACGGGGTAACAGGGTAACATGGTAACAGGGTAACAGGGTTAACAGGGGTAATGGAGTAACAGGGTAACAGGGTAACAGGGTTAACAGGGTAACAGGGTAACAGGGTTAACAGGAGTAATGGAGTAACAGGGTAACAGGGACACAGGGGTAACAGGGTAACAGGGTAACAGGGGTAACAGGGTAACAGGGGTAACAGGGTAACAGGGTAACAGGGTAACAGGGTAACAGGGGTAACAGGGGTAACAGGGTAACGGGGTTATCAGGGGTAACAGGGTAACGGGGTAACAGGGGAAATGGAGAAACAGGGTAACAGGGGTAACAGGGTAACGGGGTAAAAGGGTAACGGGGTAACAGGGTAACAGGGTAACGGGGTAACAGGGTAACGGGGTAACAGGGTTAACATGGGTAACAGGGTAACGGGGTAACAGGGTAACAGGGGTAATGGAGTAACAGGGTAACAGGGTAACAGGGTAACGGGGTAACAGGGTAACATGGTAAAAGGGTAACGGGGTAACAGGGTAACGGGGTAACAGGGTTAACAGGGGTAACAGGGTAACGGGGTAACAGGGTAACAGGGTAACGGGGTAACGGGGTAACAGGGTAAAAGGGTAACGGGGTAACAGGGTAACGGGGTAACGGGGTAACAGGGTAACGGGGTAACAGGGTTAACAGGGGTAACAGGGTAACGGGGTAACAGGGTAACAGGGTAACAGGGTTAACAGGGGTAATGGAGTAACAGGGTAACAGGGTAACGGGGTAACAGGGTAACAGGGTAAAAGGGTAACGGGGTAACAGGGTAACAGGGGTAACAGGGTAACAGGGGTAACAGGGTAACAGGGTTAACAGGGCAACAGGGTTAACAGGGGTAATGGAGTAACAGGGTAACAGGGTAACAGGGTAACGGGGTAACAGGGTAACAGGGTAACGGGGTAACAGGGTAACAGGGTAACGGGGTAACAGGGTAACAGGGTAACGGGGTAACAGGGTAACAGGGTTAACAGGGGTAACAGGGTAACGGGGTAACAGGGTAACAGGGTAACAGGGTAACAGGGTTAACAGGGGTAATGGAGAAACAGGGTAACAGGGTAACAGGGTAACAGGGTAACAGGGTAACAGGGTAACAGGTGTGTAGTGTAGTGTGGTGTAGTGTACTGTAGTAGTAGTCTGGTTGAGTGAGGAGGCTGGACACTGATGATGAAGGTCAAGGGGATGGATGATCAGATGGCTTCAGCCCCACACGAAAACAGTAACAACCACTATCTATCTGGCAGCAGTCAGATCCACTACCTGACATACAGTACATGGATGTTATCATTACTGTATGGCAATGCATTGGTATGCGAGTGGTGGAGTGATCGCTGGTTGCTAGGGATGACTGACATACTGTAGATCTTTGTACTTGCTGGTTGCTAGGATGACTGACACAGATTATTGGTCACTGTGATCCACTTCGCAAAATTGCATTGCCGATACATGTACATGTCAGCCACTTAACGGTGTAACAATACAGAACACCTTGAGATTGTTCCAGCTTGCTAACTGATACCCGATCACTAGACCATCAGATTCCACATTCACGCCCGTCAACCCATTGATTCTACCTGTCATATGATATATGAACCCACAGTAGATGTTAGTGAATCGGGTCCTGTCTCTCCTCTCCTCTCCATCTCTGTCTCTGCCTTACACCCACGCAGTTCCTATCTCTCCAATTCGTCAAGGTCCTTGTCACTGTGTGAAGGTCACTGTTCTACGGTTACAGATTCAAGGAGGGGAGGGGCAACCGGACTATGGATAGAGAGGGAGGGGGTGGGGTGGGGGTGTCCGGGCATTGGATAAGGGGAGGGGAGGGAGGGGAGTGACCAGAGAGGATACAGGTATAGGAGGGCTAGGGTAAGATAATAGATCAGTATAGAGGTAAGATAATAGATCAGTATAGAGGTAAGATAATAGATCAGTATAGAGGTAAGATAATAGATCAGTATAGAGGTAAGATAATAGATCAGTATAGAGGTAAGATAATAGATCAGTATAGAGGTAAGATAATAGATCAGTATAGAGGTAAGATAATAGATCAGTATAGAGGTAAGATAATAGATCAGTATAGAGGTAAGATAATAGATCAGTATAGAGGTAAGATAATAGATCAGTATAGAGGTAAGATAATAGATCAGTATAGAGGTAAGATATTAGATCAGTATAGAGGGGTAAGATAATAGATCAGTATAGAGGTAAGATAATAGATCAGTATAGAGGTAAGATAATAGATCAGTATAGAGGTAAGATAATAGATCAGTATAGAGGGGTAAGATAATAGATCAGTATAGAGGTAAGATAATAGATCAGTATAGAGGTAAGATAATAGATCAGTATAGAGGTAAGATAATAGATCAGTATAGAGGTAAGATAATAGATCAGTATAGAGGTAAGATAATAGATCAGTATAGAGGGGTAAGATAATAGATCAGTATAGAGGTAAGATAATAGATCAGTATAGAGGTAAGATAATAGATCAGTATAGAGGTAAGATAATAGATCAGTATAGAGGTAAGATAATAGATCAGTATAGAGGTAAGATAATAGATCAGTATAGAGGTAAGATAATAGATCAGTATAGAGGTAAGATAATAGATCAGTATAGAGGTAAGATAATAGATCAGTATAGAGGTAAGATAATAGATCAGTATAGAGGGGTAAGATAATAGATCAGTATAGAGGGGTAAGATAATAGATCAGTATAGAGGTAAGATAATAGATCAGTATAGAGGTAAGATAATAGATCAGTATAGAGGTAAGATAATAGATCAGTATAGAGATAAGATAATAGATCAGTATATAGGTAAGATAATAGATCAGTATAGAGGTAAGATAAGAGTGTATTAGTGGATCTGCACTGTTAGCCAACTTGCTGACTTGGAAACCTGACTTTGCTTTTGAAGCAGAAATCTTTCTGTTCCTGACATTATAGAGCGCTAGCCCAGATCACTGAATCAAAGCACATGGAATCATGTCAGATGTCGAGAGAGAGAGAGAGAGAGAGAGAGAGAGAGAGAGAGAGAGAGAGAGAGAGAGAGAGAGAGAGAGAGAGAGAGAGAGAGAGACACTCCTCCCCCTAACCTCTTTATCCCTCCCTCCCTCCATCTATCCATTCTGTTTATTTTACCTGAGGGAAATGCATGGTGAATTTATGAGAGGCCAGAGTGATGGACTCAGAGTAATGGATCTAGACGTTATTAATTCATTGATTTGTCAATGTCAATATTAGCAGTAGCACAATCTTACTAACATAATCATCATACAAGAAACCTGCCTGGAGTACAAAGCACATTGCCATTTCCAGCGCTGAATTTGCTCGGTGAAAGCTATTGTCAGACATAGCAGTGTTACCTTAAAGTAGAACCTTGCCAGAGCAAAGAATGACAGAGGCTCTTTACTCCTAATGTAATCATCCTGACAGTCCCCTTCAAGGTGACAATGATTCAATTTTAGAGAGAACTCCAAAACACAGTCCTCAGGAAGACTGGGCCAATCCCTCTCTTAATCTGAGAACAATGTTAATTGTAGAGAGCTAGAGTGTAGGGATTAGGAATACAGCCAAATAGTCAAATGTTTTGTAATTAATCACTAACAGCCCAATCCACACTGAGCACATTACACACATGATGTGGTTGCCACAGCTCCCAAAGAGCAATATATTTTTGCTACATAGTTGAGTAATGTTTCGGTAACACACATACAGTTTAGTAAGCCTTCTTCCTTCCTGACAGAGATAGAACAGCAACACCCTGGTCACCCTGTCACTGTAGATGGATTGGCATTAAGACTGATGATCAAACACACGATCTCGCAAGAGCTAAATGAGTTATTGAACAGGAGGCGAATGATAGGAGAGGCCTGGGTGACTGGGTGACTGGGGAGAGGACTGGGTGACTGGGGAGAGGACTGGGTGACTGGGGAGAGGACTGGGTGACTGGGGAGAGGACTGGGTGACTGGGGAGAGGACTGGGTGACTGGGGAGAGGACTGGGTGACTGGGGAGAGGACTGGGTGACTGGGGAGAGGACTGGGTGACTGGGGAGAGGACTGGGTGACTGGGGAGAGGACTGGGTGACTGGGGAGAGGACTGGGTGACTGGGGAGAGGACTGGGTGACTGGGGAGAAGACTGGGTGACTGGGGAGAGGACTGGGTGACTGGGGAGAGGACTGGGTGACTGGGGAGAGGACTGGGTGACTGGGGAGAGGACTGGGTGACTGGGGAGAGGACTGGGTGACTGGGGAGAGGACTGGCAGACATTGTGGCTCTACAGAGACCCACCGTCACAGAGACCAAAGAACAGCACTATCAAAACAAACAAATGACTTGTCCTGTAACGTAACTCAGGTATTCATGAATGGGGTCATATGAACAGGCAGGCTTCACCCGTTTTTCCTGGTCTGAAAGTGTGTTTGATCATGTGTGTGTGTGTGTGTGTGTGTGTGTGTGTGTGTGTGTTGTTGTTGTGTGTGTGTGCACTAGTCTCTTACCTGATTGCATGTGCTGATGTCCACTCCACCCTTCAGGTACTCCAGAACCTTGTCGAGGTTCCCTGCCCTCGCCGCTCGCAGGAAGCTGGTGTTGCTGTCCGACTGGAGAAGAACACACAGAAATAAATAGGTTAGAACAACATTAGAACAACATGATGGCAACGTCAGGACAACGTCAGAACTCAGCACAACGCCTCATAGCGTTGAAATAAGTAACTTCCCATGACTTCTAGAACAGATAGAAATGGCTACGGTGATAATACATTAGCACTTGTTTGAGTAACGTTCAATATATCCCAACCTGCACACGGCAACAGCCCCTGAGGCTCAAAAACAAACACACCCAGTGGCAGTGTCACATCACAAATTTTCTGCTGCCATCAACACCTGCACTGAATCAGTATTTTCCCATCGGCGTGTAATAGTGTTTAATCAGAAACAGGGGAATAGTGTTTAATGTAACACAGGGGAATGGTGTATAATGTAACACAGTGGAATAGGGTACACAGCCCATCTGTAATTAGCCCACCCAACTACCTCATCCCCATATTGTTATTTACATTGTTATTTATTTTGCTCATTTGCACCCCAGTATCTCTATTTGCACATAATCTTCTGCACATCTATCACTCCAGTGTTAATACTAAATTGTAATTATTTTGCAATATGGCCTATTTATTGCCTTACCTCCATAACTACATTTGCACACACTGTATATATATTTTCTATTGTGTTATTGACTGTACGTTTTGTTTTGTTTATTCCATATGTAACTCTGTGTTGTTGTTGTTTTTATCGCACTGCTTTGCTTTAACTTGGCCAGGTCGCAGTTGTAAATGAGAACTTGTTCTCAACTGGCTTACCTGGTTAAATAAAGGTGAAAAAAAATAAAATAATAATAATAATAATGTAACACAGGGGAATAGTGTTTAATGTAACACAGTGGAATAGTGTTTAATGTAACACAGGGGAATAGTGTATAATGAGACACAAGGGAATAGTGTTTAATCAGACACAGGGGAATAGTGTTTAATGTAACACAGGGAAATAGGGTTTAATCAGACACAGGGGAATAGTGTTTAATGTAACACAGGGGAATAGTGTATAATGAGACACAGTGGAATAGTGTTTAATGTAACACAGGGGAATAGTGTATAATGTAACACAGGGGGATAGTGTATAATGAGACACAGGGGAATAGTGTTTAATGTTACACAGGGGAATACAACCAGGACATGTCCTCTACTTTTCTTAACTGAAGCAGACTAAGTTGGAGATGGACCAAGCAGAGCAGCAGTGAGTCAGCATTGTCCTCTCTCTACCTTCCGTTCCTCAGCACTACCTGGTTCACACATACAGAAAACAGTACTGCAGAATCACAGCTTCCTCTCTCCTCTGTGACTCGGAGGCAGAAAGTAGTCCCGCTCCATGACAACCAGCCTGTGCTGCTAACTGGGAACCTTATTGAATTAGCGTCGTGGCTAGCAAGGCTAGCTATCTCCCAGAGACACTCAGTGAGAGTGACAGGGCCAGAGATCGTTCCAGCACGCTGCAGAGCTCAACCCAAACCCAGACTGAGGATATGTCCCCTACTCTGTCCCATCTTGTCACTCACTTACACTGCAGTGCAGACATTATCTGTCTCTACTGTATAGGCTACCGATAATGAGAAAGATTCTTCCTGGGGCTATATGAACGCTAGTTTTGTTCTGCTTTAACCTGCAGCAGAAGCAGCAGCCTCTTCTGTGTCTGGATGCTGCAGAGAACTGCCCTGAATCATTCAGACCTGACACAACAATCCACATTCAGACCTGACACAACAATCCACATTCAGACCTGACACAACAATCCACATTCAGACCCGACACAACAATCCACATTCAAACCTGACACAACAATCCACATTCAGACCTGACACAACAATCCACATTCAAACCTGACATAACAATCCACATTCAGACCTGACACAACAATCCACATTCAGACATGACACAACAATCCACATTCAGACCTGACACAACAATCCACATTCAGACCTGACACAACAATCCACATTCAAACCTGACATAACAATCCACATTCAGACCTGACACAACAATCCACATTCAGACCTGACACAACAATCCACATTCAAACCTGACATAACAATCCACATTCAGACCTGACACAACAATCCACATTCAGACCTGACACAACAATCCACATTCAGACCTGACACAACAATCCACATTCAGACCTGACACAACAATCCACATTCAGACCTGACACAACAATCCACATTCAGACATGACACAACAATCCATATTCAGACCTGTAGAAGGGGCTGAAGAAAGGCTGAAGTTTGGCTTGGTCCCTAAGACCCTCACAAACTTTTACAGATGCACAATTGAGAGCATCCTGTCGGGCTGTATCACCACCTGGTACGGCAACTGCACCGCCCGCAACCGCAGGGCTATCCAGAGGGTGGTGCGATCTGCCCAACTCATCACCGGGGGCACACTGCCTGCCCTCCAGGATACCTACAGCACCCAATGTCACAGGAAAGCCAAAAAGATCATCAAGGACATCAACCACCCGAGCCACGGCCTGTTCACCCCGCTATCATCCAGAAGGCGAGATCAGTTCAGGTGCATCAAAGCTGGGACCGAGAGACTGAAAAACAGCTTCAAACCACCTATGGATATCAAAGAAGGGAAGTGTGGTCATCTCACTATGCACGTGTACACTGACTGAAAGACAGTGTCAGCATTGTACCCAGCTACAGTCCACAATGGCACCCTTTTCCCTACAGAACAGAGGGGCAGAAAAGCCAGATAACATCCCCAGTCAGATTCTTAGCTGCCGAATCACATTATTCAAGGTATCTTTTAATCATCCCGGTGCAGTCTGTGTGTTGCCATAGCGTCATTTTGGTCAGCACAGCCCTTAAACAAACAGTTTGTTTTACTCAGAGCTCTTAACATTCGGAAGAAAAGAAAACGCCAGATTGTTCCAAAAACTACCTACAGAAATTGTTTTGTGGTAAGCCCATAGAAACGCAGTAAAACAGACGGTGTAGATACAGGCAAGTGCTTTGAAAAGGGCATCTATTGTTCGAGAGAAGAAAGGGTGTTTTATGGCTTTGTGTGTGACTGAACACTCCTACGAGGCGGCGAGATGGAGAAAGGAAGAACAGAGAGAGAGAAAGGAAGAACAGAGAAGGAGAAAGGAAGAACAGAGAGGGAGGAAGATGGTAATGTACTCAATCAGATATGAAGGTATTTGGTATTGTGCTCAATCATAAGCCGATGAATAACAAGGGAATGCATGAGAACTAATAGAAGATCCACTGAGTGGAAATCCCATTTAAACTTATACGAGCTAGCCTGGTTGCCAGGTCTGTTTCTGTTTAGCCTTCATCTCCCTATCTGGCAACCTAGTCTACAAAACAAGCGCTATAACCAAAATTTGACCTTAACACAACCCAAACATTCTCTAATGTCATCTAGCCAGTACACGTCAGTCTAGACGTCTATATCACTGGGTGCTTTAACCTAACCTGTGATGCGTAACATCACATTACCCACCATGTCATTTCAGCTCCAAAAGCCTTCCCAAACTGAGATCGCATAAAACATTAATTTACACAGAGAGTACTTCTCTCTCTTCATCAGTGTAGTACTGTGTAGAGGATTTATAAATAATGCAAATATTATATCCCATGACGACCTGTTGTAAACATCCTGGCCCCTTCCCGTTACTAGGGAGCCTCTCTCGGTAACCATGACAACAGGGTATCTCGTTCGGTAGACATGCAGCTCTTCAATCTCTGACTACTTGTAGAGCATTCCCTCTCTCTCTCTCTCTCTCTCTCTCTCTCTCTCTCTCTCTCTCTCTCTCTCTCTCTCTCTCTCTCTCTCTCTCTCTCTCTCTCTCTCTCTCTCTCTCTCTCTCTCTCTCTCTCTCTCTCTCTCTCTCTCTCTCTCTGAGTGTAGGATAGCAGGATGTTGAGGTGTTGTCGTGAAGACAGAGAAGTAGCTATGGGTTTGTTGTAACAAGGTTGAGGACCTCATGTGTGATACAGACGTACCTAGGTCCTAACCTGGCCCCTTCTACTAAAGATAGAACATCTCAGCCGGGTGTGTGTGTGTGTGTGTGTGTGTGTGTGTGTGTGTGTGTGTGTGTGTGTGTGTCACTGTACTGCCCAGAGCCACAATCACCACAGCCAAGCTTGATTGAATGGTCGCCCACAGCAACACAGATGTCACATATCCCTTAGAGAACCCTCCTAACATGCATCAAGTGCTCTGCAGACTCCTATAGGAACTTTATCATTCACACACATGCACGCACACGCACACACACACACACACACACACATTCACACACATACACACATACACACACAGGGCAACTGTGTCCTTGTCCTTTGCTGGTTTTAAACACCACACTCCAATGGAACAACACGTTCTATTCCTGGATATCATGACAGTCTGTAATAACAACAGACGACAGTGTTTACTGGGTATCTGTTGTACACAGCAACCATGTCACACCACTGTGGTGCCTAGGACTGGGAGACTGGCGGCAACCTTAACTGTTTGTGTTCGTGTGTGCGTGCGTGTACCCACGCGGACGTGTGTGTGGGTGTCTGTGTGACATTAAACCCTCCCTTGGCCTGGTATGCATAGCCACTATATGCCCAGACTTAAATACAGTATGTGTTGATTATGTCATTACAGTCAACTGGACTGCAGGATCCATGGAGCATAGCTTTTTTAAAAATCCTTAAGAGTCTATTGAAGCACCCGTGCGTCATTCTAAGTAACTCTCAATCCACCGCATCTACCTATGTCGGCCTTCCGCATCTGCGGTGGAAGGTGGCCGAGCTACAGTGATGTTTGTCAGACCATGAGACATCTAAAAAATGTGTCTTCCCACAGTGTAAAGGGGAGACTCTCACAAGTGTCACGGGACTCGTCTGAAGGTAACCCATACAAATAAATGGAAGTATGGAGGCAATAAGAGGTTTTAAATGTGTCCAAGGAAACTAAAATATTTCCAGAGCCTACTTATATCTCCTAGATATAGGACATGCACTTCAAAACCTTATTCCTTATGATACATTTTTTGACTGTCTTATTTTGCCATTTAGGAATGTGTTATTCAATGTGTTTCTATTGGCTATAGTAATAAAGGCCTTTTATTGTATTTTTGTAATAAAAAAAAAAAGTATATACCTAAAGGGCTCCTAAAATGTTAAATCAAATAACTAACTGTTAGCTTAGTTACCACCCTGCCACGTTAATTCTCCTAACCTGTGATTGGTTAATCCTGGGAGTCCCCCTCATTAGTAATCAGCGTCATCAACATCAGCTGGGCCAGGCCTATCTGGGCCAATGCCAAAACAGGATATAGCTGGCCACCAGCTCCTCTCAGCCAACCACGACTCTCCCTGATGACACATTAGCATATAGTTAATTAGCACTAGGCCCATGTTCGTTACGGACGCTAAATTTAGACCTACTCTAAATTCACAATTAGAGGCTAATGTCTTTCACTGAGGCTTGACAGATCGAGAAAATATAGTGTGTCGCTGACCGATTTAACCGTGAAAAATACTGTAGGAGAGTGTCTAAAGTCAACACTGTTTAATCAAAAGCACAAGATTACGGTGGCTTGCAGGGTTAGCAAAGCCTTGCTGTAGTGCACCACTGAAGGAATAAACCACAGCTTCTGATGAAAAATGTCATGACGCTAGCTAATGCGAGGCCGATGATAAGAGAACACCTTGTACAGGGTGAAGAGCAGAAAAAAAAACATAACATTGTGCACTAGATATTCCACAGTCCACTTAGTGACAAAGAGAGTGAGAGCTGAATGCCAGGGGTGGGAGGTCAGGGGTTGAGTTGAAGGCATGCTCTTAGCTAACACCACCAGCTGTTTGGAATAGTCCACCTTTTAAAAGACAGTAGGGGTCCTCATATCAGATAGAACAGACCTTAGCTGCCAGAGTGGCTAACTGTGACAGGAACACTGAAAGAGTACAAACACACACTCACACGTGCCACACACCTACTACACACCACAGTATATTTCTGCAGGCCATTTACAATTCATTTGCATTCCAATACAGCATTCAAAATGTCTGCTCATGAAAATGGGATGATACTGGCCGCCCTTTGGGGATTAAGACGCATTATAAAAGACACACAATGTGCTATAAACACACACGCACACACACTCCATGGTTATACTCATACTCCTCTAAGTCACACCATTCTCCGTCTCTCACTAGGCAGGGTGTGAGGGTGTAAACGGAGTGTACGAGGAGACTCCAGGGGAATGGCCTGGTCATTGCTCTGGGAATGGACTGACGTTTAGAGGAGTGGAGTATTGAACACAACACAACTGCAGCTAGCACAGAGTAGGACGTTATACTGTACTGTAGGGAGGGATTCATTACTGTTTAGTCATGAAAATACCCAGCTGTTCATGGGATTGGTCTCTCTCTCTCTGTCTCTCTCTCTCTGTCTCTCTCTGTCTCTCTCTCTCTCTCTCTCTCTCTCTCTCTCTCTCTCTCTCTCTCTCTCTCTCTCTCTCTCTCTCTCTCTCTCTCTCTCTCTCTCTCTCTCTCTCTCTCCATCCCCTGTCACCCAGGTAATGATGCTGAGCTGGTATAAAGTCACTACAGGTTGCTAAGAGTCTCTAGGTCACCTGGGTCACAACGTCCTCACAGACAGCCCTGCCTAATTACAGACAGATCTGGTAGCGCTCGTCTTACACCTGTGTCTGCTTCAAATGATCCACTTCGTATGACACAGCTGCCTAGACTTATCTGACCTGGCTTTGCTGTCGAACACTCTGTCCACACCGCTTTGATGTGGCGAAGCCTTTGAGCACAGAAAAGGTGTGATGACCCCCCCCCCCCAGGGGAAGATGAGTTGAAGTACACTATACCCTGCCTCAGTATAATGGAGGGGAGATTATCACCATATAAATAAAAGGATAGTCATGGGTTTTACCTGGGGGGTTACTGAGAAGAAGAACAAAAAGCTATTTTGAAAGAGCTCCGGTACAAAGAAGACAAGCAAGAGACTGGAGACCACAGGCAGGGATGACATGGAATTTCACACTCACAGAGCATCACAGTTCCTCCAATTCTTCAAACACACCTCAGAAATGTTATTCCTAAGCTCTCTGTCTGTGTCCCCCCAAGTCTTACCGGTATTGGGGGTTCAGGCTCAGGCTCAGGATGGTGTTCAAAGCAATAGTAGTCTGACTCTGGTAGAGCCTGGTCCACATTGGGTTGACTCCCATCGGCTTTCAAACTCTTCTCCGCCTCACAAACCTTACACATTGCTGCGTTGCCCATGGCAACCACTAGTCACAATCCCTGGCATCAGCAAATGTAAACAAACCAACAAAAGTGGGTAAAGTTTCTCCACTAGTTCCACTTACGATCCAGTCGTCCGGTGTCCCCCCACCGTCCGGTGTCCTCCCCCCATAAATCCTGTAATGTTTTGTGTAGTCCTCTGTGTCACAGCGTTGGATATTGATTGGGTGAAGCTGGGCGGCAGAACCGGGCAGAGCCAGAACTTTTTATTGAATTGATCTGTCTCTCTCAGAGTTAATGATATGCAATTCATTCACCCCCACATCCACCATTGTGTTTGTTCATTCACCCCCACATCCACCATAGTGTTTGATCTCAGCTGAGAGAGGCCTAGTTAGGTTTTTGTTGGATCTACTGTGAACTCGCCCATTTGAGATGCCACAGTTTACGCAGCTGCATTACAAAATTAATGTGTGTGTGTTAGTCTATGTCTGTGTGTGTGTGTGTGTGTATATATATGTGTGTGTGTGTGTGTGTGTGTGTGTTAGTCTGTCTGTGCATGTGTGTATGTCTGTGTGTGTGTGTTAGTCTGTCTCTGTGTGTGTGTGTGTGTATATATATATATATATACAGTGTGTGTGTGTATATATATATATATATACAGTGTGTGTGTGTGTGTGTGTGTGTATATGTACAGTGTGTATGTGTCAACATACAGACATATGCACGAGTGCATGTCCCCCATGTACAGGCCAGTTATCCTGTGTGTGTGTGTCAGTACAGTGTGTGATCATACCATCACAGAGGTACAGGCGCCCATTCTCTCTGTGGTCTTTTTAAAATACTGAACACAAAAACTAACAATACCCTCCCTGTTTCAAAATATGAAAATAGTTATCCGTCACTGGAACATGTTAGCCCATGCAGCGAGCAAACACTTAATTGTGAAGAACTACACAACCGCGTCCAGCTCAGAGGTGAAAAAGGAGGAAAGCTATTGTCTAAGAATTAATGAATAAATGAAATACTTTCAGAACTCTTACTGCATGGCAATTATCAAACTCAGACGTCTGGAGGGATATTGTGTAAATGTGTGAAGAGAGGGCAATTAAATTGTTTCAAGTATTTCCAACAAACTGAGAAATGATTTAACAAAATGAGCTACTCAAACCAGAAGTACAACCTTCTTCAAAAGCTTCTTCAGAGTCTGTTTCTGCAGAGTTACCCCATCCTCTATAAAAACATGAACATGATAAAACCATCAAGGATGTGAAAATTCCATTAACTTTCCTAAAATTCCCAGGTTTTCCCACAAATCCTGGTTAGAAAATTCCATTAACTTTCCTAAAATTCCCAGGTTTTCCCACAAATCCTGGTTGGAAAATTCCATTAACTTTCCTAAAATTCCCAGGTTTTCCCACAAATCCTGGTTGGAAAATGTTGCAAATCCTATTCCCTTCCCGAAAGGAAGCATTGAATTCCCCTTTTCTCTTATCAACCTCCTCATCCCATCTCCACAATCCCACAACACACTTCACTGTAGGTTAGATACACCACTGTAACTTGTGTAGACACAAGTCATGTAGAGACTAAGACCTTTCATTGAAAATGGCAAGTATAATCGAATAACAATCCACTAGCCCATTTAACCTTATCCTCCAGGTAATTTACTCATGTCTCCTTGAATTGTGTTTTTAATCCTTGCATGACTGCATCGTCTGCCAAAAAACACATCCTATTAGTTCTCCCAATGGGAATCATGTTAATATGGTGTATCAGGGATCCAGACCCCACCCCTAAGCACATGTATCACAACAGATAGGAACCAAACAATCCCACTAACCCAGTCACTTAGTGACCCCCTATCCTGGTTTGCAACCCCCCCCCCCCCCCCCCCACACTGCTTAATGTCAACCACCTACCCCCCTAACCGTACCTCCCACCTCTGGAGCCTCCATCTAAAACAGATTTCGTTTCAAGTTTTCCCAACGCTGCAGCGTAGATTAATGTGTAATCCTATGGGCGGAGCAGACAACGACTAGCTTTAATCTGTGGTAAACCATATGGTTGCAGGAGGGAGGTGTTTTACAGTAGCACTCAAAGAGGCTGCTGGGAATGCTGTAGTCCTGTCACTGTGATATGTGACATAAACGGAGTGATGTAGTCTTTAATGGCTACAAATCTTATCGCCCAATTAGAGCCGCATTAGCAGATGGGTGGGTGTGGTCGGGGGAAAAAAGCACCTCTTCCATTGTAGCTTTCTAGAAGGGAATGAGCAAGACAATCAATATTCTTATTGGACATAGTCTGGCTACTGAGCAAACAGATCAATGAATGCCAAACTGGAGATTCTGCGCAGTGGGGAGTAGTGTACTCTGATGCCCCGAAGAAGAAACACTGATGTAATATTGAACATGTTTGTATGTGGTATGTTTCCGCATGGCTTTGTATACATTAGTTTCACTCAGACACACTTGACATACATACATCTTCTCCCTGCCCTGGGCTCAAAAATAAAATCAGGCTATCCCTATTGAATCGGGTAATGTAATTTCAAAAGACTATGGAAATCAAATTAATAATAGAAGTCAGTGGTCCATGTTGCCAAGGAAACACGGGCAGCTGGGTTGCTCAGTTGTTGAGAGGACATTTTCCCTCTGAAACCATACCATCATAGATACACTGCATCTTTGACAGGTGCCATTTCTATTGGAAATGGTCAAATGACATGTTATCCTACATGTTATCTTGACTTGACTGTAGTATCCGTGTATCTAACTGTTCTGCGTAACTGCTGCTGAACTTGTCATGCAGGGCTCTGCTTAAATAAAGGTTAAATAAAAATGTGTTTCTGACAGATTGACAATCAGACCTACAGCGTTGCCTGGACCGACCTAGCGTAGGCTACGTGTTGAAGTGCACAGTGCCATACCATATACGGCTTAACGTTTAGTACTGCTGTTACCATGGCAGCCAGATTGTAGCCAGGCCGACTGGCCAGAGGCTGGGCCAGCTGTTGGGGATTTAGGGTTGATTTGGTTCAGCGGCTTAACCAACCGCTTCCCCCTTCACTGAGACCCCTTTCAACCGTTTTCCGAAACTGGCAAAATTCAAGTGTGCCTCCCCCTCTATCTCTCTGTTCATCTCTCTGAATCACATCCACCACAGTATTCCTGTAACCATCCACCACAGTACTCCTGGAACCATCCACCACAGTACTTCTGGAATCATCTACCACAGTACTTCTGGAACCAGCCACCACAGTACTCCTGGAACCATCCACCACAGTACTACTGGAACCATCCACCACAGTACTCCTGGAACCATCTACCACAGTCCTCCTGGAACCATCCACCACAGTACTCCTGGAACCATCTACCACAGTACTACTGGAACCATCCACCACAGTACTCCTGGAACCATCTACCACAGTACTCCTGGAACCATCCACCACAGTACTCCTGGAACCATCCACCACAGTACTCCTGGAACCATCCACCACAGTACTCCTGGAACCATCCACCACAGTACTCCTGGAACCATCTACCACAGTCCTCCTGGAACCATCCACCACAGTACTCCTGGAACCTCTCATTCAACCTTCAATGTATGCATCATACATCCAGACGTCAGTGAGGACGTCAATTGGGGCAGAGACAGGGTCAGTCCAGTACAGGGTCAAAGGGAATGGAGAACGGCAGAAACTGAGAGAAAACTGTCAGGCTAATCCTGATATGCATTCAATGCTATAATGTGCTGAACCCAACTCCTCAAATACCCAATTCAGTCAAAACAAAAACATGAAGGATTTTCCAGACTAAACCAATCTGAAACCCAATCACTCACTCATGACAACATCAAAGAGGCCTCTGAACACAAACCTAAACACTGAAGAGAAATAGTACCTAAACACTGAAGACAAACATCACTCACCCTTCTCATGGTCTCAAAAACGGTGAATCCTGAATCAACCGCCAGCCATGTAGTGTGCATCCCCTTCACCTGAACCCCCCAACAAGAGCTACCCTTCCCTCCGACCCAAGGTCTCTGCAGCTTAAAACAGTGTGGAGTCCAACTGTGTGATGATACTCCCTGGTGTGTGGACCAATAGTATTGACAGGGACTCTGTGTTTGTCCCAAAAACAGCCCTAGAACCTGGCCTGGAACCAGCGGGGGAAATTAAACAGAGACTGAAGTCACTAGGTCATTTTAATTGGTGAGACTCTAATCTCACCACCAGATATCCCTGGCACACTGTTTATCACGACACCTTACCAAGCGAACACAGAGGAGACTGGAGAAGCACTACGGACTGTGTGTTGAGATGCTGAACCTAGCTGGAAATAGCTGTCGGGGCGCCCACATAACAGTGACTCTGTGTAACTTACTGTAGCTCTTCAGGGAGAACAGGTGGAGACTTTACGGTAAGTACTGATGTTCTTGCGCGGATGGATGGTATGGAAAAACGCTTAGTACTTAGAAACATCAATATTCAGTGATCACAAATGGACAAAGATAAACGGATGACTCATATGAATGCCACTCTGCTGGTTGGGAGTAGCAGCTAGCAGCAATATTACACATTTCAGACCTAGCTGGTTCTACCTGTGGTCCGAACTCTGTATTTCTGGACCCTGGCAGTAAAAATCCAATCAACACCCCGCTCACATTTCTCTCTAGATTCTCTCACCATCCCTCCAGCGCTCTCTACCTGCCTCGTTTTGCTGCATTGCATTATTGATACGCCTTGACTTGGGCGGCTGTTAGCGAAGCCGTTAGAGCGTTGGGCCAGTAACCGAAAGGTTGCTGGTTCGAATACCTGAGCTGACAAGGTAAACAATCTGTCTATGCGCCCTTGAGCAAGGCACTGAACCTTCATTTGCTCCAGGGGAGCTGTACTACTATGACTGACCCTGTAAAACAACATATTTCACTGTACGTGACAATACAACGTAATGATATATTTGCAGCAAGAGGCAGGGAGGGACTTCACAGGCAAAATTGGGAAGTCTAAAGTACAGATTTTTTTATTATTCCCCAACACCCAGAGAGAGCGTACTTGGTACTGTATGTAGGGCCTGTGATCATCGGAATGATATGAACCAACTTGCCCAAGACTCACATCTGGCAAAGGAATTTGCTATGGTGGTTTATTTGGTGATGAAGTGGAGGAATATTTGGTAGTTAAGGTCATTTGGAAGATCCTAACACTGAACTAAATGAGCTAGAATGTAATGAGGCATGCAAAATGGTAGTGAGTGTTGCATTATTATCATTTGAAATGAATGTCCACTCTGTATAAGACTAAAGATTTCAGAATGTCAATACAATCCTCTTTGCCATCTTCGTCTGTGACATACTCTACATCAGTGTTTCCCAGCCAGGGGTACAAGGACCCCTGGGGGTACCTGACCTATCCACAGGGGGTACTTGAGAAGACTTATGAGACCATAGGCTTACTGGTAAAATGCACATGAGGTACTTCAGGGGTACTCCGGGCAGAGCAAAATGTACTTGGTGGTACAGTAACCAAAAAAAGGTTCCCCTCGGGTTACCATGGTAATTTGACTCTACTGGTCCTGAGCTACTGTTTCAC
Organism: Coregonus lavaretus; assembly: GCF_964263955.1. Lineage (NCBI taxonomy): Eukaryota > Metazoa > Chordata > Actinopteri > Salmoniformes > Salmonidae > Coregonus > Coregonus lavaretus. The sequence goes on from NC_139994.1 coordinate 59,156,083, forward strand.
ATAGCGCCATGGTAGATTAGACTGTAATCCTGGATTTCCCCAATCCCAGTTAAGAGCCAAACAGGGTATACAGTACAACCATAAACCAGTAGTAACACCACATCCAGACAGAAAACTGATTACTACGACTGCATAAATTCTAGATTTTTCAGAATCCGTTTTTCGTAGACTTTGACAACGATGACAAATTCACAGTGATGACAATACAGAGAATTCTAATACTGTATGTAAAACTCACCAAATACACATTAATCATGTAATCTAAGCTGTCAAACAAGCTCAAAGCAAATGCAACAGTACATTCCACAAGTTCAGACAGAAAACCGATGTTCAACCTATTTACTGATTACCGTAGCTACAGTAGTTGAAATGCCGGCAGAGACACTTTGTACTACATATGCTACATCCACATAATGTACACTGTGCACTAATCCACAGGAGTCTAAATGGAGGAGGAAGGAGAGGGCAAGATGGTGGGAGGCAGAGAGTAGAGAGAGGGCGTGGCTTAGATTATCATCCAGCATAAACAATTCACCCTAAATTGCGTCAGAAAGGGATCCAGCTGCAGAGAAGCAGATTTAATGTAAAAATAGGTCAGTACTAACACCATGACGACCACCAGGCCCTAGGTCAGTACTAACACCATGACGACCACCAGGCCCTAGGTCAGTACTAACACCATGACGACCACCAGGCCCTAGGTCAGTACTAACACCATGACGACCACCAGGCCCTAGGTCAGTACTAACACCATGACGACCACCAGGCCCTAGGTCAGTACTAACACCATGACGACCACCAGAACCTAGGTCAGTACTAACACCATGACGACCACCAGGCCCTAGGTCAGTACTAACACCATGACGACCACCAGGCCCTAGGTCAGTACTAACACCATGACGACCACCAGGCCCTAGGTCAGTACTAACACCATGACGACCACCAGCAAATAGAAACAGGGAACACAAAACAGGTGTATCTCTCCTGTGACTCACACCCACATACAGCAGGTCAGGACCTGCCTGGTACCCAGCTCAACTACCAGCCTCTGAGGTAATAGTATATCTCTCTCACCCACATACAGCAGGTCAGGACCTGCCTGGTACCCAGCTCCTTCAGGGTTACTCGTTACTCCCGAGTGGCGCAGTGGTCTAAGGCTGTGCCACTAGAGATCCTGGTTCGAAACCAGGCTCTGTCGTAGCCGGCCGCGACCGGGAGACCCATGGGGCGGCGTGCAATTGGCCCAGCGTCGTCCAGGGTAGGGGAGGGAATGGCCGGCAGGGATGTAGCTCAGTTGATAGAGCATGGTGTTTGCAACGCCAGGGTTGTGGGTTCGATTCCCACAGGGGGTATGAAAAATAATAATGTATGCACTAACTGTAAGTCGCTCTGGATAAGAGCGTCTGCTAAAATGTAAACTACCAGCCTCTGAGGTAATATTATATCTCTAGCAGTTCTAGCCATTTTAGCCGAACACCCAAAATGTACAATATTTGTAGAGCCTTTGTCTTGTATAAGCATACATATCATACACAGGAGGCTGGTGAGGGGAGGACGGCTCATAATAATGGATGGAATGGACTGAATATAATGGTATCAAACTCATAGAAACCAGGTGTTTGATGTGTTTGAGACCATTACAATCATTTCGTTCCAGCCATTACTATGAGTCTGCCCTCCCCATTTAAAGTGCCACCAGCCACCACTGATATCATACCTCAGTCTTCAGTAATAACCTATGGTACTGTAAGTGAATGTGCATGAGTAGATAAACATTAATGTACAGGTAACTGCCAAAATAAAGGAAACACTTGAGTAAATGACGGATACAAAGTAAATTGAAAGCAGGTGTTTCCGCACAGGTGTGGTTCCTGAGGTAATTAAGAAATTAACATGCCAGCATGTTTAGGGTCATAGGATGACAATGCCACCATCCAGAGGGCAGGAGTGGTCACTGAATGGTTTGATGAGCATGAAAACGATGTAAACCATATGCCATGGCCGTCTCAGTCACCAGACCTCAACCCAATTCAACACTTATGGGGGATTCTGAGATGGCTTTTTCCATCGACAAAACACGATGTGACGGAATTTCTCATTGCATTGAAGCTGTTCAGGCTCGTAGTAGCCCAACGCCCTATTAAAACGCTTTATGTTGGTGTGTCATTTATTTTGACAGTTACGTATTAGACATTTTTGTCATTTAGCAGACGCTCTTATCCAGAGCAACTTACAGTAGTGAGTGCCTACATTTTCTTACCTGTCCCCCGTGGGAATCGAACCCACAACCCTGGCATTGCAAGTGCCATGCTCTACCAACTGAGCTACACGGGAACCAACTGAGCCACCCGTATGTAACAACACAATACACAAAGCACAGCAACATCCATGTACTTGCATTGCGAGTGTCCCGGCAGCATTACAGACCTGTACACCTAGAATATAATGGACCCAAAAGACCACAGTCAAAACAGGGAGAGTAGTATTGTACTGCCCAGGGGTCCTAGGGCCAGATGTATATCCTCATGCTAAACACACGTGTACACACACACCCTTCTGACTCCTATAGATGAAACTGTACTATACTGTCCTCCTATACTGTAATTGGAGACATTATTAGTGTAATCATCAAACTATCAATTCCACTAACAACTCTAAGCATCTCCATATCTATACTTAGACATATTTGCATGACAGAAAATAAAGCATGAGTATTAAAATGTGTAATTTGGGTAGCATGAGAAAATCTCTAGTGAAGAGGTGTTATCGTAGTCAAGGTAACGTCTCCCTGAGGAAAAGCTATTCAGAACAAAGGTAGAGATTGAATGACTCGGACAGTATAAGCAGTTTTTGTAGAGCTCAGTAAAGCAGGACTCCACAGTGCAGGCATCCTGTAGTTTCTCAAGGTTGGTACAAATTAAGTGAGGCACCCTGTAAACCAAAATCATGCAGATAAAGTGATATGTTAGGGGATTAGGGGAAAATGGTTACAGTTTGTGTGTGTGTGTGTGTGCTTGAAGGACGTATGTGGGTGTAACTGTTTACTATATGTGCCAGCATACATAGAGGTGGCCAGAACCTTGTCCCTGGATTTAACACCAATCGCTTAGTGACGCATCACAGAAGACTGTCGACTGTGTCGCCGTCTGAGGAGAGACACACTGTTCAATTATTCATCAGCACAGCTTTTACCAAGGACATCTCCCCGTCATCCTCCATACCTCCACATCCAGGCCAAAATCATGGTACCTCTACCAAGCACGGGTGTATTTTGCTGGGGTAAGTACAGCAGTGGTGTCCCCCTCCCTGGTTCTCTTGAATCCGGCCACAAAACATGTATCGGTCCCATAATCCATAAACACATAGGATAGGGTGTCCAATCAAAAACGGCAATGGGTAAAATATGTTAATTGTGTAGATAATCCTCTAAGAAAACCAATGGTCCAAACCTCATGTCTCTCTATCATAATCCGTTCAAAAGTTCTTGGAGTTTTTACACTTGTAGGAGGGCCAGACTTGGGTGACTAAATCAATGGCCAGAGAACAAAAGTGGTCAAAAATCTGGAAAATTGCATTGCATCAGCAAGGCTGGATTCTGTGCAAGAATTAAGGCTACTGGCTACCTGACAGGATCAGTTTCCAGTTGAACTCGTCATCTTTCTTCTTGAATCCGCAGGACATAAAACAATATAGAGGTAAGATAGGTGACGAGACATGACATGTAGTATTTTCATATTTTAGTATATACTTTTCATATTAATTTAAAATTCCTGCTCTTTTTCAAAGATTTCTCACAAAAACAAAGGTATCTCTGTGAAATGTCAAAGGAGCACTGAGCATACAGCAAACTTTTTTATTTTCACAGCCTTTTTACATTTAATTCAGCTCAAGTCATGCTAATTTAGCTTTGCGCGACCCGTGGAAACAACTTTGAAGACGACGACCACAAAAATGTAAAATCCTCTAAATGTATGAGAAACCTGCACCACTATGTCAGCGAGAACTTTTAGTGTAATCTCACTCCTGTGTGTTATTAGTACACAGTGAGATAGGGTGCATCAGTGCTGCTCTGCAGTGCAGTGTCAGTGGGTTACCATAGTACACTGATGCAGGGAGGGAACGTGTAAACTCATAATGTGAGGATTAACTCCGGATGTGTCTCCACTCAAAGTACCTCAACTTGGCCCATCGCACAACTGGGTAAGAAGACACAAAAGGGGTGGAATGGAATATAAATTAGAAAGTAAGTAAAAATTGATTGATTTAAGTATTATTATTTTTTAGAAAAAAAAAAGGGTGATAGCAGCTCACAGAAATGACCGAAACAACTGTTGTCACAACTAGTCATGCCAACTGATGTCAGCTTATGACCACTGACTTCCTGTCACTGTCATGACACCATCAGCTATTTGGCTAGAAATAACCATCATTTCCTAGAATTGGTTACCTTTTCCCTTTCCACACAAAGAGGACGCTACATAGCTACACCAGCATGGTGAGAGAGGACCGGGCCTCCTGGCCAAAACACACAGATGGGAGACAGGATGTTTTTCACTGAATCTCTCTTTTTCCCTTCCCCCTGTTGGACAGAGCAATGTTTTCTTTGGTTATGCCCTCAGTGATGCAATTACAACACACATCTTCTGTCCTGCACCAGACTAAGAGATAGAGGACTGCTGCCAGTTCAGGTCATAGAGGTGATGAAGGGGCATTACTGTAGGACGGACGTCACTCACAGCCAACCAAATGGACAAAAGCCAGCTAGTCAAGCTTACTGTAGATGGGACAGACACACACATGCAGACAGACAGAGCCACACACACACACACACAAACACACACTGACCTCCAGTTCAGTAGTAGAGTCTGGACACATAGTTTCATGAATGAAATGACAGCCATCGCTCTCCGAATGACAACATCTGGTCTTTGTACTAGTTGGCAACAGAGATGAAGACAAAGCCCTATTAAGATATTACTCTGAGAGGTGACAGTCTGCTTAGAGACTGGTGATGCATGAAACCATTCATATCCCAAAGGAAATGTGTTTATGTGGGGAGGGGAGAGAAAAAAAGAGAGAGAGAGAGAGGGAGAGAGAGAGGGAGAGAGAATGAGAGGGGGGGGGGGGGGGGGGGGGGGGGAATAGAGGGAGAGAGAGTTGATCACTGTCCGCAGTGCAGGGAGACACCTGCTGCCCTCCTCCTCCTCCTCCTCCTCCTCCTCCTCCTCCTCTCCTCTCCTCATCCTCTCCCTCTCCTGACACGGCACGGCCACAGGAATATTGATCTGATGCTAAGTATTCATACTGTGTCTCCTATTCACACTGTATAATGTAGTAGGCCACTGCCGGATATACTTGGTCTACTGTACTCGGAAATAATGTGTTTGCGTGTGTGTGTGTGTGTGTGTGTGTGTGTGTGTGTGTGTGTGTGTGTGTGTGTGTGTGTGATGCTCATAATGCAAAATAGTAGATTTATTTATACTCTTCACTGTGTCCAGCTTGATAACAGTCATTTATAGTCTCTTCACTGTGTCCAGCTTGATAACAGTCATTTATAGTCTCTTCACTGTGTCCAGCTTGATAACAGTCATTTATAGTCTCTTCACTCCGTCCAGCTTGACAACAGTCATTTATAGTCTATTCACTCTGTCCAGCTTGACAACAGTCATTTATAGTCTATTCACGCTGTCCAGCTTGATAACAGTCATTTATAGTCTCTTCACTGTGTCCAGCTTGATAACAGTCATGTATAGTCTCTTCACTGTGTCCAGCTTGATAACAGTCATTTATAGTCTCTTCACTGTGTCCAGCTTGATAACAGTCATTTATAGTCTCTTCACTCTGTCCAGCTTGACAACAGTTATTTATAGTCTATTCACTCTGTCCAGCTTGACAACAGTCATTTATAGTATATTCACGCTGTCCAGCTTGATAACAGTCATTTATAGTCTCTTCACTGTGTCCAGCTTGATAACAGTCATTTATAATCTCTTCACTGTGTCCAGCTTGACAACAGTCATTTATAGTCTATTCACTCTGTCCAGCTTGACAACATTCATTTATAGTCTATTCACTCTGTCCAGCTTGATAACAGTCATTTATAGTCTATTCACTCTGTCCAGCTTGATAACAGTCATTTATAGTCTCTTCACTGTGTCCAGCTTGATAACAGTAATCGAAACTAAAGCTACACAGTCAGGGAGCATCAACTATTCTAAAAGTGATGGACACATTTTGAGTGCGGTAAAGACCGAACGCGGCCCGTGGGAAAAATAAGCTTGCCACCCCTGGTCTATTCCCCCCCCACTTCCCTCAACCCCTCTGACTTTGAAGCGCTCCAAACAGACAAGTTCCAATGTCCATACTAGCACACTACATAGAATGCATGCCTATTGCTTCATTGTTCATACTCAGTGACATGCCAGTGTGGACATTGGGACAAACCCTAGTCTGTTTCCATCTTGACTGAACTGACATGAGGTCAATTGTTTTGGCATAATAGATCATTGATTGCTGTCGATGTAAACTGAACCAGAGAACTTGTTCCCCAAACCCCAAAATGTTATCCATGAATCCATTTTAGGACTGTAGAGTTCACCACATCAGAGAGAGCAGCCCAACGATCCCAGTCATCATCATCTCCTCTGACTCCAGTGAACAACACAAAAACAATGCGCAGCGAATCTCCCCAGCAGGTAAAAGGGTCCCGCGTCTAAATCTGACTACCGGATTTAGACTGGTTAGAACTTAGAACAAAGTAGCCTAAGGGTTAGTTTTGCCATGTAGAGTGTATTGTCTGGTTCAGAGTAGTCTATACTCTGAACCAGACAATACAGACTCAAAATAAGGTGTGGTTCACGATAACTCACACAGTGTTCACAGTAATGACTTGAGATGTGAGCAGGTGTGGTTCACGATAACTCACACAGTGTTCACAGTAATGACTTGAGATGTGAGCAGGTGTGGTTCATGATAACTCACACAGTGTTCACAGTAATGACTTGAGATGTGAGCAGGTGTGGTTCACGATAACTCACACAGTGTTCACAGTAATGACTTGAGATGTGAGCAGGTGTGGTTCACGATAACTCACACAGTGTTCACAGTAATGACTTGAGATGTGAGCAGGTGTGGTTCACGATAACTCACACAGTGTTCACAGTAATGACTTGAGATGTGAGCAGGTGTGGTTCACGATAACTCACACAGTGTTCACAGTAATGACTTGAGATGTGAGCAGGTGTGGTTCACGATAACTCACACAGTGTTCACAGTAATGGCTTGAGATGTGAGCAGGTCTTATTTTCCAATACTGCTGCATCAATCTCCTTAGACACAGCAGAACAGTCATGTATCTGTCTATGGACACTGTGTGCTTGGGTAGAAACTGAAAAAATAGACATGCACACACACCCACACAAACACACAAACTCGCTCTATACCCGGACCCAGTTGTGTCACACTGGGAACCACAGGACGTCCCAGTCAATAAGGTAAGCACACCATGTACTGGAACACCAGTTAGTCCCCCAACACACCATGTACTGGAACACCAGTTAGTCCCCCAACACACCATGTACTGGAACACCAGTTAGTCCCCCAACACACCATGTACTGGAACACCAGTTACTCCCCCAACACACCATGTACTGGAACACCAGTTACTCCCCCAACACACCATGTACTGGAACACCAGTTAGTCCCCCAACACACCATGTACTGGAACACCAGTTAGTCCCCCAACACACCATGTACTGGAACACCAGTTAGTCCCCCAACACACCATGTACTGGAACACCAGTTAGTCCCCCAACACACCATGTACTGGAACACCAGTTAGTCCCCCAACACACCATGTACTGGAACACCAGTTAGTACCCCAACACACCATGTACTGGAACACCAGTTAGTCCCCCAACACACCATGTACTGGAACACCAGTTACTCCCCCAACACACCATGTACTGGAACACCAGTTAGTCCCCCAACACACCATGTACTGGAACACCAGTTAGTCCCCCAACACACCATGTACTGGAACACCAGTTAGTCCCCCAACACACCATGTACTGGAACACCAGTTAGTCCCCCAACACACACACTGGTGCCTATCCCTCCCTGTCCTCCTGCCCCACACAAACACACCTGCATGTCTGCCCCCCCCCCCTAGGGATGTATAGTGGTATAAAGATGTAAACTACTATAAGAGGGGATGTGTGTATATATATATATATATATATATATATATATATATATATATATATATATATATATATATATATATATATATATAGATAGATAGAGATATATATATATCTATATATATATATGCTACACAGAGACAACGCATCTATGCTGCGATCAGCCTGGCGTGTAGGGTACCAAGGTACTGCGTAGACTTACTGGCACCGCACCAGGACTACATCACAGGTAGGGATTGGTGCCAGGAGAGGACGTCCAGGGAGGATGCCTGTCCATGGGCAGAGATCGATGCCTTTCTGAGCATGGATGTGGGGAGGGTAGAACATTTTTAGTTGGTGGTGAACTTCTGATTCTTTTGAATGGTGGTGCTATTGGTTGGAGAGATGGCAGCTGAAGAATGGGTATTCCTCATCCTTTAGCTGTGGTCACAGTAAGCAGTGGATGTGGTGGTGTAGATGGTGGTGGTGTAGATAGTGGTGGTGGTGTAGATGGTGGTGGTGTAGATAGTGGTGGTGGTGGTGGTGGTGGTGTAGATGGTGGTGGTGTAGATGGTGGTAGTGGTGGTGGTGTAGATGGTGGTGGTGGTGGTGTAGATAGTGGTGGTGGTGGTGGTGGTGTAGATGGTGGTAGTGGTGGTGGTGTAGATGGTGGTGGTGTAGATAGTGGTGGTGGTGGTGGTGTAGATGGTGGTAGTGGTGGTGGTGTAGATGGTGGTGGTGGTGTAGATGGTGGTGGTGTAGATGATGGTGTAGATGGTGGTGGTGGTGTAGATGGTGGTAGTGGTGGTGGTGTAGATGGTGGTGGTGGTGTAGATGGTGGTGGTGTAGATGGTGGTGGTGTAGATGGTGGTGGTGGTGGTGGTGTAGATGGTGGTGGTGGTGTAGATGGTGGTGGTGGTGTAGATGGTGGTGGTGTAGATGGTGGTGGTGGTGTAGATGGTGGTGGTGGTGTAGATGGTGGTGGTGTAGATGGTGGTGGTGGTGTAGATGGTGGTGGTGGTGTAGATGGTGGTGGTGTAGATGGTGGTGGTGTAGATGGTGGTGGTGGTGTAGGTGGTGGTGGTGGTGTAGATGGTGGTGTAGATGGAGGTGGTGTAGATGGTGGTGGTGGTGTAGATGGTGGTGGTGTAGGTGGCGGTGGTGTAGATGGTGGTGGTGGTGTAGATGGTGGTGGTGTAGATGGTGGTGGTGGTGTAGATGGTGGTGTAGATGGTGGTGTAGATGGTGGTGGTGGTGTAGATGGTGGTGGTGGTGTAGATGGTGGTGGTGGTGGTGGTGTAGATGGTGGTGGTGGTGGTTCAAAAGAGACATGATAGGGAGATGGAAATGGAGAATGGGTCCTCACACCTGGGTGGAGTTGGTTAGCTTGGTTTCAGATATGAAAGATGGGTGGAATGATGGAAGATGGGTATTCCTCCTCATACCTTGATGATGCGGTTGATGATGATGGTGGGGTGAGAAGGTATGTGACTATGTGGAAGGTAATAGTCAGGAGGTGTTGGATGTGAGAATGGGCAGGTGAAGGCAAAACATTATGGGTACCGAGCTGTCTATCCCTCGTACCTTGCGTTTGCGCTCAGCCCGTTCCCGGGAACGTATCCTCCTCTGACGGGCTTTCTCCAGAGCCTTCAGGTCAGGACCCTGCTGCTCCACCAGCTCCACCCTGGCCTTCTTAATGTGGGCCGCGGCGTGCGCCATGGCTGAGTGCTACCTTCTATTACAGCGATTCCAGAAAAATCTCCCCAAACCTCCTTTAAAATTCCCCCAAAGACTCCCAGAGTCCCAAAGAGCAGCAACGCCAGCGAAGGGTTAAAATAAATAGATTCCCAGCGGGTGACTTTCCGCCGAGAGCAGGTAGACGTTTGAGCCGAGCCGTCCGCTCCCACAACTCTGCGGGAAAGCAGAGGGGGAGGACGGAAAGAAGAGAGAGAAAGAGAGAGAGGTGTAGCCACTAGTCGTCTATGCCTCCAGCTACCACCACCACATATGAACTGCTCTTGCTCTACATACAGAGCCCCACTCCCTGGAACTCTGCATCTGATGTTTGGAGTGTGTGTGTGTGTGTGGATAGAGAGAGGGAGAGAGAGTGATAGAGCGAGAGAGAGGGAGAGAGAGGGAGAGAGAGAGAGAGAGAGAGAGAGAGAGAGGAGGGGGCAGGTCTGATACACGCCACCAGAGGTAAGCTGAGAGAGAGAGAGAGAGAGAGAGAGAGAGAGAGAGAGAGTTAGAGAGAGAGTTAGAGAGAGAGAGAGAGAGAGAGAGAGAGAGAGAGAGGGAAAGAGAGAGAGAGAGAGAGAGTGAGAGAGGAGGGGGCAGGTCTGATACACGCCACCAGAGGTAAGCTGAGAGAGAGAGAGAGAGAGAGAGAGAGAGAGAGAGAGAGAGAGACAGAGAGACAGAGAGACAGAGAGACAGAGAGACAGAGAGAGAGTTAGAGATCCAGCTGCTGTGGGAATCTTCAGTTTTAGTATCTGTCTGTCAGTTATCCCAAATACAAGACTTCCCCACTAATCACGTAATGGGGGTAGAAAGAGGTGAGGGAGGGGGATACGGTGGCTGAGAACACTGCTTACATTTGGTTGGAAGGAGCCATGTGCGCCGAACCGACGGGGACACAGAGGAGATACAGGAAATCTCCCTTAAATACCTTGCTCTTCCCCCCTTACAATGGAGTAAAATGGTACAGTCTGCTGCTGCAGATTTCACAGCTCGAGCACACATACACATACGTCAGATTCATTCCTTACTGTACACAAACACTTCTTTGCCTAGAGCCATGAAACAAATAAAGGAGTGTATAAAATCTAAGAATAGTATGAAAGCACCAGCATTACGATTCCACAGCCAAACAGGAAAATAGTAATATATTTCAAGCGGTGTGTGTGGGATTAAAAACTAAACGCGGCATTATTATTCGATGCGTATGTACTGTACAGTTACATGTGGTTTAAAAATGTTTGTATATCCACATGCTTGGAGTATAGAGAGGCATGTGAGTGTGTGTTGGCTGGAGAGGAGACGCAGCACTGGTGATGGCCATAGTGTGCCTGCCACCTAGCACTGGCATCAACTCCTACATCCTACACCCTCACACCCAACCAGTGTTGGGGAAGCTACTCTGAAAATATAGTTTACCAAGCTGCCAATTACTCACCACCGGAAGAAGTTACGCTAAACTAAAGCTACCCTTAAGAAAAATACAGTTGACTTAACTAAAGTTACTTTGAAAAGGTAGTTCACTACATTCAAACTACTTCATGGAAAATTATCATATGTACATCTGAAATTTCATAGAATTCAAATTGCCAAAACAGATTACTCTGGAGTCAGATGTTAACAGAATGTGTAATTTAGCCTATTAAACACAACAAAATATGTTTGAAGTGAGAATTAGGCAGGTCCGATGCCAAAAAATTATGGAAATTGTGTGCAGCAGTGTGTAGTTCCAGCAGTTAGCTACACCACTACAAGTAATAACTACTGAAAATAGTTCAACTACCACTACATGCAGTTCACTACTCCCCAACACTGCACCCAACACAGCTTACTAAGAGAGAGAGAGAGAGAGAGAGAGAGAGAGAGAGAGAGAGAGAGAGAGAGAGAGAGAGAGAGAGAGAGAGAGAGAGAGAGAGAGAGACATAGGTTGAATGTGACCAGAGGACATAAAACGAGAGGGAAGGAAGAAGAGATGGAGAGATATATAGAAAAGAAAGAAGAAATGGGGTGGAGAGGGAGAGGGAGAGAGAGAGAGGAATATGAAAGGGGTGGAGAGGGAGATAGAGAGAGGAATATGGAAGGGGTGGAGAGGGAGAGAGAGAGATGAATATGAAGGGTGGAGAGGGAGAGAGAGAGTAATATGAAAGGGTGGAGAGGGAGAGAGAGAGGAATATGGAAGGGTGGAGAGGGAGAGAGAGAGAGGAATATGGAAGGGTGGAGATGGAGAGAGAGAGAGGAATATGGAAGTGTGTGGAGAGGGAGAGAGAGAGGAATATGGAAGTGGGTGGAGAGGGAGAGAGAGAGGAATATGGAAGTGGGTGGAGAGGGAGAGAGAGAGTAATATGAAAGGGTGGAGAGGGAGAGAGAGAGGAATATGGAAGGGTGGAGAGGGAGAGAGAGAGAGGAATATGGAAGTGTGTGGAGAGGGAGAGAGAGAGAGGAATATGGAAGTGGGTGGAGAGGGAGAGAGAGAGAGGAATATGGAAGGGTGGAGAGGGAGAGAGAGAGAGGAATATGGAAGTGGGTGGAGAGGGAGAGAGAGAGAGAAATATGGAAGGGTGGAGAGGGAGATTGATAAGGATGAAGAAGAGAAAGACAGAGAGGAAGAAAGAGGAATGGACACACCCATCCTCACCCCTATTCAGTCTCATTGTATTCAGACACCCCTCCTCACCCCTATTCAGTCTCATTGTATTCAGACACCCCTCCTCACCCCTATTCAGTCTCATTGTATTCAGACACCCCTCCTCACCCCTATTCAGTCTCATTGTATTCAGACACCCCTCCTCACCCCTATTTAGTCTCATTGTATTCAGACACCCCTCCTCAACCCTATTCAGTCTCATTGTATTCAGACACCCTTCCTCACCCCCTATTCAGTCTCATTGTCTTCAGTGACAGTCCATGTGATAAATCAGTCTAGTTTCTCCTCTCCAGCTGAGCGGCAGGGGCACTGATATCTACATTAATATCAATAATGTCATGTGACCATCGAACAAGACCGACTAAAGGAGGAGGAGCAAGAGTTCATCATGCAAATATCATTAGAATCATGGGAATGTCAAAAGCCTTATTAGAAACGGCTGCACTCCCACACATTCAGAGAATATACTTCTGTATTCACACCATAACACCACCATCTAAATACAGAAGGACTGGAATAAGTAGAGGACATCAACTGATGTGTTAGTACAATCCATTGATATAGAGATCTGTGATTTCTACTTCCATAGCCAACTATGTCCTCCTACATTATAATCACCTCAGCTACTCTAGTATGCAGCTAGCATTTCAAATGCCACTGTTAGGAACAGAACAGTGAGTGCAATATTAGTTCTTACAGAGAGAGAATCCTTCTGGGTAGCACCGATGTAGCATTCACGGCATGTGGTCCTTTGTAGCTCAGTTAGTAAGGCTGTAATGCCAGGTTAGTGGGTTCGATTCCCAGGACCACCCACGCGCAAAATGTATGCAAGCATGACGGTAAGTCGCTTTGGATAAAAGCGTCTGCTAAATGGCATAAATAGAGAGAGAAATTTACTGCAGCTTAACATGAATCAAAACATGACTAAAGCTTACATAAGCTAGCATTCATCTAAGGTTTTGTTATGAAATATGACAGTACAGACTCTCCTTTCCGACAGTGAATGTTGGCAGCTTAATTTCAGCACCACAGACAGGGTTTTGTATTGTATCCTACTGACTTGAACATGACCCCACACTTAAATGTAAAATCTTGTGTGGATTTGAATGTGAAGTCCTGTCCATGGTGCTGAAAGCAATGCTGGCAAAGAGAGCAATGGGGTTTAGATCAGTTCACTGGCAACTTCACATTGTAGTACAATAGAATAGAGCACCATTTGACCCTCTTAAAACATACACAGATGGCATACTTATTTATTTTACCCTTATTTTAACAGGTAAGTTGACTGAGAACATATTCTCTTTTACAGCAACGACCTGGGGAAGAGTTACAGGGAAGAGGAGAGGGGATGAATGAGCCAATTGGAAGCTGGGGATGATTAGGTGGCCATGATGGAATTTAGCCAGGACACCGGGGTTAACACCCCTTCTCTTACGATAAGTGCCGATAAGGGATCTTTAGTGACCACAGAGAGTCAGCACACCCGTTTTAACGTCACATCCAAAACACATACAGAAGGACCCCTCTCTCACCCAGTCCTTCCTGTTTGGAATAATAATATTATGCCATTTAGCAGACACCGTTGTCCAAAGCAACTTACAGTCATGTGTGCATACATTTTTACGTATGGGTGGTCCCGGGGATCGAACGCACTACCCTGGCGTTACAAGCACCATGCTCTACCAATTGAGCTACAGAGGAATCACATTCTTTGAACCAAGGAGCACCTAATCATTGACCCACTCACCAAGGAGCGAGCACATCACCTGCTCTGCATTGTCTAACAACCCACATAACACTACACCTCCACCTTTCACCATTTCCAGCGCAATATGTTGACGTTAAACTGTGGCTGTGTTTACACATCCTCTCCCATGCACTCCTCCTACAGTTCCTGCTGCTATACCATGGCGCCACCTGGTGACCAATTCAATATCACACCAATTTAATCCAAAAGGATGACAGCTCTTTCTGAGTAGTTGCATGTGGATTGGAGAAGCACCTCTCTCATCTCATTGCATGTCCTCAGGATATGTATATAAATTACATGATGTATGTATGGAGTATATGCCACTTTATTCTGGTGGTAGACAGGATTGTGTTTCGATGTAGATTTCTAGGGACTTGCAGCCGAGGCACTTGTGCTGACTAGGAGCTCCTGCCCCAGGGGGGCTTTCGAGCATAGATTACCATGGTATTACCATGTTGAAGAGAGTATCCTGGCTCTCAGTAATGGGCATGTAATCATATATTTCACAGATGTGATGTTGCATGTAACCAGGTAGCTATTGAATATGCAGGAAGAAGCATCCCACTGGGCACAGACATCAATTCAACATCTATTCCATGTTGGTTCAACGTCAATTCAGTGTCTGAGGAGCAAGCAAAGATTAGGTGATGTGGTGTGGTGAGTGAGTGTGTGTGTGTGTGTGTGTGTGTGTGTGTGTGTGTGTGTGTGTGTGTGTGTGTGTGTGCACAGGCATGAAACGACGACATCAGAGAAGCAGTGTTTGTTGTGTGGGGGATCAAGGGAGAGGGAGAGGGAGAGGGAGAGGGAGAGTCTCCACTATTTACATATCAGTAATCTGTAAGCTAGTGGTCTATGCTCACAGTGATTAGAAAGACCCAGCATCAGCCTCTAGGTTTCTGCTATATATTCCTTACTGTCACACATCTCTATTGCATATGCACTAAAACCACACACACACACACACACACACACACACACACACACACACACACACACACACACAAAACACTCTCCATTTAGACATTTGATTTGATAGACATTGATTGACAGGTAGCATTGATCCACCCTTGGTGGTGACCCTGACTGTGATCTGACCTCCGACCCCTGACCCCAGGAACTAGGTGGGGTAGACAAAAAGGGTTAGGTCAGAGAGGAGGCAGGGGGCATGGAGGAAAGAGGATTAGGGCTAAGGTAAGGAAAAACGGCTCCAAGAACTAGAATACCTGTATTGTGTTTCTAGAATACCTGTATTGTGTTTCTAGAATACCTGTATTGTACCTGTATCTAGAATACCTCCATACGGCGCCTCCGACCACATTTTCGTATCAAGCATAAATTGTCTCTTAGACAGTACCAAACAGACACAACAGACTGACAATAAAACATCTTCTTGCAAAACAATAAAGTCCTATGCTTAGCCTTAATCTCTCCCTCCCCGTCCCACTCCCATTTTGCTTATCGTAAATATTTCACTAAGCCATTTCATAGAGAGCAATAGTAATGGCGTATTTTTGTAGGCACTAACTCTGCCATGGTTCGTTGGACAAATGAATTGAGTTTTTGTAGGGTTTTTGGATAAATGCCGAAAATATGGTTTGTGGTAAACACAGGCTTATACGTTTTGTTCGATGAGATAATCTTCATCAGCTAATGTCACTTTTTGTGAATGTTGAAGAATTTATGTAATGATAAAAAACACATAAAGCACACAAAGGCTTCATAATTCATAAAGGTAATGTTAACTGACTGATATTATCTCATAGAACAAAACCTATAAGATCTCCTAAGCCTGTGTTAACCTCAGAACTTATTTTCGGTGTTTATCCCAAAACCCTATTTATTCCCCATTAATTTTCCCCACAGAAATGGCTGAACGAACGAGAGGTAACTAACATCCGGGTTTTAGGACTCCAAGCTGGACGAGCTCTATTAAGTCCTTGTTTTGTTGACATCAGCCTGATCCCTGTCTCTCTTATCAGCACAAAGAACATCATATGTACCAGCGACACAGTCCTTTAAGGCCACCATATTGCCCACATCCTCCTCCCTCCTCCTCCTCCTCCTCCTCCTCCTCCTCCTCCTCCTCCTCCTCCTCCTCCCTCCATCTGTCCAAAAGCCTCCCAGAGGAGGGCCAGTAGTTTTATTAACACATTTCACTTCTGAATCTTTTTTCACTATTGGTATCCGTTTTTGTGAGACTAAAATAAAAAGTACCAATAGTTGACTTTCTCTTTGAATGTCACAATAATATGTGTTAATTAGCTAGCTACAGTCGTGGTCAAAAGTTTTGAGAATGACACAAGTATTGGTCTTCACAAAGTTCGCTGCTTCAGTGTTATGAGATATTTTTGTCAGATGTTACTATGGTATACTGAAGTATAATTACATGCATTCCATAAGTGTCAAAGGCTTTTATTGACAATTACATTAAGTTTATGCAAAGAGTCAATATTTGCAGTGTTGACCCTTCTTTTTCAAGACCTCTGCAATCCGCCCTGGCATGCTGTTGTCACACCCTGGCCTTAGTTATCTTTGTTTTCATTAATATTTTAGTTAGGTCAGGGTGTGACATGGTGAAGTATGTGTTTTGGTTTGTCTAGGGGTTTGTAGGTTTAATGGGGTAATGTCTTGTCTAGGTGTTTGTATGTTGATGGCTGCCTAGATTGGTTCTCAATTGGAGACAGCTGTGGTTTATTGTCTCTAATTGGGAGCCATATTTAAGGCAGCCATGGGCATCTTGTGTTTGTGGGTAATTGTCTATGTTGAACGTTTGTTGCTTGTCTGTGCACTTACGTTATTTAGCTTCACGGTCGTTTGTTGTTTTGTTAGTTTTGGATAGTGTTCGGTTTCGTGTTTTCTCTCTTCCAAAATAAAGAGATGTATTTTGCACACGCTGCGCCTTGGTCCAATATCTCACAAGAAGACGATCGTGACAGAATTACCCACCAATCTAGGACCAAGCGGCGTGTCAAGCGACAACAGGACCCACCTACACAGGATTCATGGACATGGGAGGAGATACTGGATGGAAAGGGTCCTTGGGCACAACCGGGAGAAGTTCGCTGCCCTCGTGAAGAGCTGGAGGCAGCTAAAGCCGAGAGGAGGCGATATGAGGAGGCAGCACGGAGGCAAGGCTGGAAGCCCGTGAGCACTAGCCAAAAATTTATTGGGGGGGGCCTTAAAGGGAGTGTGGCGAAGTCAGGTAGGAGACCTGCGCCTACTCCCTGTACTTACCGTGGAGAGCGAGAGTACGGGCAGACACCGTGTTACGCAGTAGAGCGCATGGTGTCTCCTGTACGCGTGCATAGCCCGGTTCGGTACATTCCAGCTCCACGTATCGGCCGGGCTAGATTGAGCGTTGAGCCGGATGTCATGAAGCCGGCCCAACGCATCTGGCCACCAGTGCGTCTCCTCGGGCCGGCTTACATGGCACCAGCCTTACGCATGGTGTCCCCGGTTCGCCTACATAGCCCGGTGCGGGTTATTCCACCTTCCCGGACTGGTCGGGCGACGGGGAGCATACAACCAGGTAAGGTTGGGCAGGCTCAGTGCTCAAGGGAGCCAGTAAGCCTGCACGGTCCGGTATTTCCGGCGCCACCTCCCCGCTCCAGCCCAGTACCACCAGTGCCTACACCACGCACCAAGCCTCCTGTGTGTCCCCAGAGTCCTGTGCGTCCTGTTGCTGCTCCCCGCACTAGCCCTGAGATGCGTGTCCTCAGCCCGGGACCACCAGTTCCGGCACCACGCACTAGGCCTTATGTGCGTCCCCAGGGTCCAGCCTGCCCTGTTCCTGCTCCCCGCACTAGCCCTGAGATGCGTGTCCTCAGCCCGGGACCACCAGTTCCGGCACCACGCACTAGGCCTTATGTGCGTCCCCAGGGTCCAGCATGCCCTGTTCCTTCTCCCCGCACTAGCCCTGAGATGCGTGTCCTCAGCCCGGTACCTCCAGTTCCGGCACCACGCACCAGGCCTATAGTGCGTCTCGGCCGGCCAGAGTCTGCCGTCTGCCCAACGGCGCCTGTACTGCCCGTCTGCCCAACGCCGTCTGAACTGTCCGTCTGCCAAGCGCTGCATGAACTGCCCGTCTGTACTGAGCCTGCTAAGCCGCCCGTCTGCCATGAGCCTTCAGAGCCGTCCGCCAGACAGGAGCCGCTAGAGCCTTCCGCCAGACAGGATCAGCCAGAGCCTTCCGCCAGACAGGATCAGCCAGAGCCTTCCGCCAGACAGGATCAGCCAGAGCCTTCCGCCAGCTATGAGCAGCCAGATCCGTCAGCCAGCCATGAGCAGCCAGATCCGTCAGCCAGCCATGAGCAGCCAGATCCTTCAGCCAGCCATGAGCAGCCAGATCCGTCAGCCAGCCATGAGCAGCCAGATCCGTCAGCCAGCCATGAGCAGCCAGATCCGTCAGCCAGCCATGAGCCGTCCAGCCAGGATCCGCCAGAGCCATCCAGCCAGGATCCGCCAGAGCCGTCCAGCCAGGATCCGCCAGAGCCGTCCAGCCGGGATCCGCCAGAGCCGTCCAGCCAGGATCCGCCAGCCAGCCAGGATCCGCCAGAGCCAGCCAGCCAGGATCCGCCATTCAGTCCGGTGCTGCCCCTTAGTCCGGTGCTGCCCCTTAGCCCGGTGCTGCCCCTTATCCTGGTGCTGCCCCTTATCCTGGTGCTGCCCCTTATCCTGGTGCTGCCCCTTATCCTGGTGCTGCCCCTTAGTCCGGTGCTGCCCCTTAGTCCGGTGCTGCCTCTTAGTCCGGTGCTGCCCCTTAATCCAGTGGGGTTAAGTTGGAGGGTGGTCATTTGGAGGAGGCTACGAAAGCGGGTAGTGACTATGGTGGGGTGGGGACCACGACCAGTGCCAGAGCCGCCACCGTGGACAGACGCCCACCCAGACCCTCCCCTAGACTTTATGCTGGTGCGCCCGGAGTTCGCACCTTAAGGGGGGGGTTATGTCACACCCTGGCCTTAGTTATCTTTGTTTTCATTAATATTTTAGTTAGGTCAGGGTGTGACATGGTGAAGTATGTGTTTTGGTTTGTCTAGGGGTTTGTAGGTTTAATGGGTTAATGTCTTGTCTAGGTGTTTGTATGTTGATGGCTGCCTAGATTGGTTCTCAATTGGAGACAGCTGTGGTTTATTGTCTCTAATTGGGAGCCATATTTAAGTCAGCCATGGGCATCTTGTGTTTGTGGGTAATTGTCTATGTTGAACGTTTGTTGCTTGTCTGTGCACTTACGTTATTTAGCTTCACGGTCGTTTGTTGTTTTGTTAGTTTTGGATAGTGTTCGGTTTCGTGTTTTCTCTCTTCCAAAATAAAGAGATGTATTTTGCACACGCTGCGCCTTGGTCCAATATCTCACAAGAAGACGATCGTGACAGCTGTCAATTAACTTCTGGGCCACATCCTGACTGATGGCAGCCCATTCTTGCATAATCAATGCTTGGAGTTGTCAGAATTTGTGGGTTTTTGTTGTCCACCCGCCTCTTGAGGATCGGGGAGTTTGGGGAGTTTCCTGGCCATGGACCCAAAATGTTGATGTTTTGTTCCCCGAGCCACTTAGATATCACTTTTGCCTTATGGCAAGGTGCTCCATCATGCTGGAAAAGGCATTGGTCATCACCAAACTGTTCTTGGATGGTTGGGAGAAGTTGCTCTCGGAGGATGTGTTGGTACCATTCTTTATTCATGGCTGTGTTGTTAGGCAAAATTGTAAGTGAGCCCACTCCCTTGGCTGAGAAGCAACCCCACACATGAATGTTCTCAGGATGCTTTACTGTTGGCATGACACAGGACTGATGGTAGCGCTCACCTTGTCTTCTCCGGACAAGGTGTTTTTCCGGATGCCCCAAACAATCGGAAAGGGGATTCATCAGAGAAAATGACTTTACCCCAGTCCTCAGCAGTCCAATCCCTGTACCTTTTGCAGAATAGCAGTCTGTCCCTGATGTGGTTCCTGGAGAGAAGTGGCTTCTTTGCTGCCCTTCTTGACACCAAGCCATCCTCCAAAAGTCTTTGCCTCACTATGCGTGCAGATGCACTCGCACCTGCCTGCTGTCATTCCTGAGCAAGCTCTGCACTGGTGGTGCCCCGATCCCGCAGCTGAATCAACTTTAGGAGACGGTCCTGGCGCTTGCTGGACTTTCTTGGGCGCCCTGACGCCTTCTTCACAACAATTGAACCTCTCTCCTTGAAGTTCTTGAGGATCCGATAAATGGTTGATTTAGGTGCAATCTTACTAGCAGCAATATCCTTGCCTGTGAAGCCCTTTTTGTGCAAAGCAATGATGATGGCACGTGTTTCCTTGCAGGTAACCATGGTTAACAGAGGAAGAACAATGATTTCAAGCACCACCCTCCTTTTAAAGATTCCAGTCTGTTATTCTAACTCAATCAGCATGACAGAGTGATCTCCAGCCTTGTCCTCATCAACACTCTCACCTGTGTTAACGAGAGAATCACTGACATAATGGCAGCTGGTCCTTTTGTGGCAGGGCTGAAATGCAGTGGAAATGTTTTTGGGGGGATTAAGTTCATTTTCATGGCAAAGAGGGACTTTGCAAATAATTGCAATTCATCTGATCACTCTTCATGACATTCTGGAGTATATGCAAATTGGCATCATCAAAACTGAGGCAGCAGACTTTGTGAAAATTAGTATTTGTGTCATTCTCAAAACTTTTGACCACGACTGTAGACTGTTTATTTTTTTGCGTAGGAGGAAAACTGGATTTACTGTGTGAGTTGGCCAAACTAACGTGGAGGGGAGAGGAGGGCAGTGTGTGGATTAGGCCTGAGCACCATCTGGATGCCCTGACACACACAGAGCAGCACAGCCCTTCAACTTCACTCCACAGTCTATAGCCTACAGCTGGTCCTTCAAGAACTAGTCTGTATTCTTAAATAGGGGAGGGGGTGGTATTGGGACAATTGGTTGCCATTGTACAAAATACAAGGTAGTGAGACTTGCCCACTGAAAGACAGACAGATAGGTAGACTAAAGTAAAGACAGACAGACAGACAGACAGACAGACAGACAGACAGACAGAACTAAAGACAGACAGAAGTAAAGACAGACAGAGAGACAGACAGACAGACAGACAGACAGACAGACAGACAGACAGATACAGGCAGACAGAGAGAAAACAGAGACACAAAGACCTCCCTGAAAAGATACAGTCAGACAGACAGCCAGACAGACAGACAGACAGACAGACAGACAGACAGACAGACAGACAGACAGACACAGACAAAGACACAGACATAGACAGGCACACAGTCAGGTGGTAGTCCTGAGAGCATCTCTGCTCCTGTAGAGGAGTGCATTGTACAGACAAAGAGGCACCACAGACACAGACAGAGCCACACCCTCAACCTCTCTCTCTGTTGCTATGAGAACACCACTGTATCACATCACATTAACCACTATAAAGCCACAGCTTGTTCCTATACAAACTCCTGTTATTATGTACACTGTAGTGTGTATACAGACACAATAGGAGTGCTGTTGAGTAATGGTCTCCACTCTCTGGTAATGTGATGTAATGTGGTGTAATGTGATGTATTGTGATGTATTGTGATGAAATGTGATGTATTGTGATGTATTGTGATGTAATGTGATGTAATGTGATGTATTGTGATGTATTGTGATGTGATTACTGTGATGTAATGTCATGTATTGTGATGTAATGTGATGTATTGTGATGTAATGTGATGTATTGTGATGTATTGTTTATGGGAGATAGGCCAGTCCCTCCCTGGTTGTAGCTATGCAGGTCCCCAGGCACAATCTATCCCAGCCTATCACCTTTGAACCTCTAGGAGGGGGAATATTAAGTGGAGGTGCGTCCGTGTGTATGTGGGTGTGCGTGTGTAGATGGGGTGAGGGTGGGGTTTTAATGTATTGCCATCCTCTGAACCATGATGGGAAAGAAATGACAGAGGTGTGGTTGAAATGTAATGGCTGTCACTGTG